>NW_006256908.1:6102549-6114642 GCF_000478725.1 Eutrema salsugineum | reverse complement strand
AGCTGAGATTACATGTATTTATACTCTTTTTATTTGAAATAAGTTTCATCATTACTAGAAAGAATCCTGGTTTTGTTGAATTCTTGATTAGTTTTCATAGTTTTAACTCAAATGAACATGTATATAGATTTATTTTTTGTAATAGATTATTGGAAAATCTCTTCAACACCAGACATAGACAATAGTATAAGTATTATTTTTCTCACTACGCAATATCGGTAAATAATTGTCTACGAGTGGGAAATACATACATATATGCTATTTTTTATAACTATTAGATGATCACCTGCGTGTACACGCGGGTTTCTTTTTCTAGTATATAATTTTAAAATTTTACAAGTAAATGCTTTTTTATCATTTCTTATACGTACAAAATTTTGGTAAAACGATTGTGTCATTTTAAATATCAAACTAGGTGTTTAGTCCGCGCCTTGCGCGGGTGGAAGAGTTTGATAAACATAAAACAAAATTTTATGTTAGAAACGAAAGAGAATTAAAATAACCACTTGAGACATAGCTAATTGAAATAAAATTAATTAAAACATCATCCAAAATTAAATACTCAAAAAACCATAAAATAAGTGTATGAAACCAATGAAAAAGTGTAGTAAAACTCATAAGCCAAATCAACTAAGACAAACTCGATTGTTTTTTTGTTTTTTATCATTTTTTGTATTCTTCTTTATCGTTTAATTGTATTGTCTATTTTTTATTTGGTATTCATCGTACTTTTAAAGCCATGTTATAACTCCCCAAATTTAGAAATTAATTTTGCCAAACTCTTCTCCACTTTGGTAATATGTGCCTCCAGTTTCAATTTATGCCCATGGTTGCAAATTTTCTCTGTTTCAATCTTTCACCAATATCTTCTTCCTCTAATAACCATCACACTGGAGCTCTGTTCTTCTCCATCTTCATGGACTAAAACACTATGCTTCTTTGGTTCCACCACTCATTGTTTTCTTCTCTGTTAAGTACATTTACATGAACCTTATTATGACAGGTTTTTCTTGCCTCTTGTAGTGAGTCAATAATGTCAAATACTCATTAGAATCAAGAGGAGGACCTGAAGAGTTGTTTTCAGAAAATTGGATCAGAACCACAATTTTCCTGCTTTGCTTCCAGATTTTCTTCACTCCGTTTCTCCTTTTTTTTTTTTTTTGGTACTATAGTTTCATCTTAAAAAGCAAGCTTTTAACAAATCTCGAGTGTTGTTTAATATACTCTTCAATCATACTTCTTCTTCCAAGGGAACAAACTCTGTTTTTATTCCTATTCCCTACTCTTAGTTTTGTTTTCTAATTGTTTCTTATGTTGTTATCTCGTGGTCATGTAGTCTGAATGTCCAAGATACTATCAGCTAATGGTTTTGGATGTGCAATATTTATCTCTAGTGCTCTGTTCCAACGATGGCGTGATCAGTATTTTTACGTAAATGATCTTATATATGGCATTTTCTGTTCTCTTTCACTGAACATGTGTGTTCCTGGTCTTTATAGAAATTTGTGTGGAGCTTTATTTGTTTTGGCACAACTGAAACCCTGATTCCATGAGTTATTCCTGGGAATCATATATGTAGTGCTTATAAGTCGGACAGAACCATATATATAAGTATATAACGTTAAGGATCAGAGTCCGATCGGAGGTCATAACACAAGCTAACAACATAAGGCATATGGTAATGTTTCATTTGTTAGATAGAAGTTGATACGATCCAAGGTGATCTACTCTGAAGCAAAGAACAATGGATGCGGCGATATGGTGGATAGACTGAAACGATGAAGCGAAAAGGATAGTGGTAGTGATACGAGGATGGCTCGCGACGATGAGGGATGATGGTGGAGACTCGGCAGATCGAATCGTGGATGTGCGATGGTGGTGTGGCGGATCGATGGAGATGATGGTGGCTCGGCGGATCGATGGTGATGATGGTGGGATGATAAGATAGAAGAATCTCTTGTAAACAGATTAGTTTTTAAGAGATTCGAATTTCAGAGTTTTTAGTTCTCAGAAATCAAAAAGAGAGAAGAACACGTTAAAAGTTTGATCAAAATTCTTCACTGAATATGATATAGGCGATTTTCTCTCTTAAATAGACTTAGAGAGAAATCGCAGCCCTAAGAAACAAACTACATGAAGTCTGAAATAAAAACAACAAGAAGTTTGATTTAAAAAAAATAAAACAGCGAGGCGTCCCTAAATTCCTAAGTGGTGCGCCAAAATACTAAGTGCACAAGTCATTGTGACTTTGCACATTATTACCCATTAGTAACAACTTCTAAGTAACTCGACGTAGCAATGATTTCTGCCTCGTTAAAAACCTTGGAGAAGAACCTCCTTGCCTTCCAAAATTCTCACCAAGGAAAAGAGTACAGAATCATCACCTAAGTTACCTAGTCATTGTTACTGGGTTCTTCATTCTTCAAGATAGAGATGTTGAAGATGTGAGCTCCAGCCTCCTGGTGATCGCTGTCCTCTGTGGCAATGAGTGCGTGAGCCTCCTTAGCCATCTCTCTAGCTCTGGAACGAGTGATCCTGCCAGCTACCTCTGGTTCCTCCTCCTCTGAGCTGGTCACGATCATATCATCCTCTCCCTCTTGAAAAGGATTTGCCCTCAAACCTGAATCTGCAACAAAAGGAAGCAAGTCAGAAACATTGAACGTATCAGAAACATCATACTTACCTTGAAGATCAATCTGATAGGCGTTGTTGTTGATTCTTTTGATGACTGTGAATGGTCCATCAACTCTGGGCATTAGCTTGTTCTTTCGCTCAGCTGGAAATCGCTCCTTCCTCAGATGGATCCACACCAGATCTCCTTCTTCGAAAATCAGTTCCTTTCGTCCTTTGTTGGCATGCTTCTCATACTGCTTTGTCTTTTTCTCGATATTCTCCTTAGCCTTAGCATGAATTCTTCTGACCTGTTCAGCTTTCTCCTTGCCATTCAAACTGAATTTTCCACTTAAAGGCAAAGGGATCAAGTCTAGAGGTGATTGTGGATTAAACCCATATACAATTTCAAAAGGAGAAAAGAGAGTAGCAGAATGCTTAGCGTGATTGTAAGCAAACTCGACATGAGGCAGGCACTCTTCCCATGTCTTGAGGTTACTTTTCACCAAAGTCCTTAGAAGTGTGGACAACGTTCTATTCACCACCTCGGTCTGTCCATCGGTCTGAGGATGACACGTAGTTGAGAATGAGAGCTTTGTTCCCAGCTTAGCCCAAAGCGTTCGCCAAAAGTGTCCTAAGAACTTCGTGTCTCGATCTGAAACGATAACCTGTGGCATTCCATGCAGTCGTACTACTTCCCTGAAAAACAAGTTAGCTACATTCACAGCATCATCTGTCTTGTGGCTAGCGATGAAGTGAGCCATCTTGCTAAACCTGTCAACAACTACAAAAATAGAATCTCTACCATTTCTGGTGCGAGGTAAGCCAACTACAAAATCCATAGAGATATTAGTCCAAGGTTGAGAAGGAATAGGCAAAGGAGTATACAAACCGTGAGGTTGAACTTTACTCTTAGCCATCTTACATACGACACATCTAGAGCAGATTTTCTCAACGTCCTTCTTCATGTTCGGCCAGTAGAAGTGCTCTTGTAGTCCAAGAAGTGTCTTTGTAACACCAAAATGTCCAGCTAATCCACCTCCATGAGCTTCTCGTACCAATAACTCTCGAATGGATCCTCGTGGTATGCACAATCGGTTACTGAAGAACAAGTATCCATCCTGTCTATAAAATTTCTCACAGGCAAACTTATGACATTTGGCATAGCTCTCAGAAAAGTCAGTATCAGATTCATAAAGATCTATAATATGCTCAAATCCAATCAACTTTGATGTTAAAGTCGAAACAAGAGTGTACCTCCGGGATAATGCGTCTGAGACCACATTATCTTTACCTTTTTTGTACTTAACAATGTAGGGGAATGTCTCAATGAACTCCATCCATCGCCCATGTCTTTTGTTAAGCTTCTGCTGACCCTTGAGGTGCTTTAAGGACTCGTGATCGGTATGAATGACGAATTCCTTAGGCCATAGGTAATGCTGCCACGTCTGGAGAGCTCGAACCAATGCGTATAACTCCTTATCATACGTGGGATAATTCAGCGTTGATCCTCCTAACTTTTCGCTGAAGTAAGCGACGGGCTTCTTATCCTGCATAAGAACTGCTCCAATACCTACACCAGAAGCATCGCATTCAATCTCAAAAGTCTTAGTAAAATCAGGAAGTACTAGTAAGGGCGAATTGATAAGCTTCTCTTTAAGGGCTGTAAAAGCCTGTTCTTGCGCCTCTCCCCACTTGAACCCCACGTCTTTCTTGATTACTTCGGTTAAAGGCGCGGCTATGGTGCTGAAATCACGAACAAAACGCCTGTAGAATCCTGCTAAGCCATGGAAACTTCGGACTTCTCCAATATTCTTGGGGGTTGGCCACTCCTTGATAGCTTTTATCTTCTCTTCATCTACTTTAACTCCTCCTGCACTTACTACAAAGCCTAAGAAAACAATCTCGTTAGTGCAGAATGAACATTTAGATAAATTAGCAAAGAGAGATTGAGAGCGAAGAACATCAAGAACCGATCTGATGTGATCTAGATGTTCTTCCAAACCTTTACTGTAGATGAGGATATCGTCAAAATAAACCACTACGAACACGCTAATGAATGGTCTCAGGGCATGGTTCATTAGTCTCATGAAGGTGCTGGGAGCATTGGTGAGGCCAAACGGCATAACTAGCCACTCGTAGAGTCCCTGCTTTGTCTTGAATGCCGTCTTCCACTCATCCCCTTCCTTCATTCTGATCTGATGATATCCACTCTTCAAGTCGATCTTAGAGAAGATTGTCGACCCACAGAGCTCATCCAACATATCATCTAGCCTTGGGATCGGATGCCGATACTTCACAGTGATGTTGTTGATAGCTCGGCAGTCTACACACATCCTCCAGGAACCATCCTTCTTTGGCACCAACAGAACTGGAACCGCACAGGGACTCAAGCTTTCTCGGATATGGCCTTTGCTCATCAGCTCCTCCACTTGCTTTTGAAGCTCCTTAGTCTCTACAGGGTTGGTTCGGTATGCTGGCCTGTTAGGTAAGGCTGATCCTGGTACCAAGTCAATCTGATGCTCAATCCCGCGAATTGGAGGTAGCCCTGGTGGAATTTCTACTGGAAAAACGTCCTTGTATTCCTGCAAAATCTCAAACATAGCACTAGGAAGCTCCTGTGAAGGGTTAGTACTAACAAGGGATTCCTTGTACACAAACATAAAAGTAGTCATTTCAGGATCAAAGAGTTTAGAAAATTCACTGTGGTTTATGTAGAGGCTGTTGGCGACTTTCTCCTTCTCCTTGAGCTTCATTTGAACTTGATCTTGATAAATCTCGGTAGGCGTGAGAGGTAGGAGGGTAATTTTGCGACCTTTGAACTCGAATGAGTGCTTGTTGGTGTAACCGTCGTGTATCACCCTACGATCTGATTGCCACGGTCTGCCTAGCAACACATGACTCGAACCCATGGGAATGACGTCACATAGAATCTCATCTTCATACTTCCCAATGGATAGAGAAACCATCACTTGCTGAGATACGGTCAAGGCTCCACTGTCATTCAACCACTGAAGCTTATACGGCCTTGGATGAGGAATAGTCTTGAGCTGGAGCTTCTTAACCATCTCTTCGCTTGCAGCATTAGTACAACTTCCTCCATCTATGATCAGGCTACAAACTTTTCCATGAATGAAGCATCTCGTATAGAACAGGTTCTCTCGCTGACAAGTCTCTTCAGGTTGACTCTGAACACTCAAAGTCCTTCTGGCAACCAGCATCTCGCCCACAGCAGCAGCTTCTTCCTCTTCCTCTAATTCATATTCGGCCTCTGAATCCTCTTGAGGAACTATCTCTCCTCCCTCATGTAACAAGAAAACCTTCTTGTTTGGGCAATCTCGAGAGTAATGTCCCATTCCTTGACATTTGAAACACCTCACATTGCTGATAGAAGTGCCACCTCGAGGCTTGAACTCAGCTTTAGTTTCTTCTTTAACTCCAGTAGATGGCGGTTTGATGTCTCTGGAGTAAGCTGGCTTGCTGATCTCCTTAGGCTTAGGCACACTAGGCGTGAATGTGGACTTGAAATTTTGCCTCTTGACTTGAGATTCCACCAATTCAGCCTTATGCACCATCTCTTGTATATCTGCGAAATCCTGAAGTTCCACCTTGTCTTGAATTTCTCGGTTAAGTCCTCCAAGAAATCTCGACATTACCATCTCTTCGTCTTCTCGTAAATCTGCACGAATGAGCAAAGTTTCCAATTCTTGATAATAATCTCGAACAGACTTCGTACCTTGGACAAGGCGCCTAAGCTTGTTGAGTATCTCGCGCTGATGATGGGCCGGAACGAACCGCTTCCTCATCTGTATAACGAGCTGCTCCCAAGTAGTAATCGGAAGTTCCCTCAAGCGATTTCTGGTGACTCCCAACTGCTCCCACCATAGAAGCGCATACCCATGAAATTCCGAGACTGCAATCTTCACCTTGTTGAGCTCGTAAGTTCCTTGGACCAGAAAATTAGACTCCATCTTCCTTTCCCAATCTAAATAAGCTTCGGGATCATTAGTTCCATGGAAAGGAGGATACTGGATTTTGATATGACGCAGCTGCTGTCGTAGAGGATCATAATCTCGACCATGTCCTCGGCCTCGATCTCGTCTCACAGTTTCTCTGCTATGATCAGAAGCTTCGTCCTCCTCATAGTATTCTGGGTCTGATTCCAGGGTAACTCGATGCCCAGCAATATATTCCTCTCGGCGGTGCTGACGATCTACCCTTGGGCCATCTCGTTCTGCACCAGTAAGATTCCTCCTCGGATTAAACGTAGTCTCTCTGCCCCCAATCTGGCTTCGACTGGACTTAGCTTTAGTCCTGGCTTCGAAAGGTGTTGGGTGGCGTGGAAGTTTTCGGGAAGATCCTATGTGCCCTTTACCCTTTGCTAAGCGCATTGCTTCCGAAGGAGTTGGAGTTTGAGACGACTCTTCTCCACTTGCGCTGAGGTCTTTGAGCAGATCAGTCATCTTCGTCTCGAACTTGTCATTGAGTTGTTCGATTTGTTGTGTGAGCTGAGTTGCTATGGCCTGATTTGCTTCTTTAATTTGTTGAGACATTGCTCGGTTCAGAGCTTCCATCGCCTCAGCCGAAAGCTCCATGGTACCTGAAAATTTTAAAAAAACTCGCAGTAACTTGTTCTAGAAGGAATCACAAAAACAGCAAAACTAAACGCATCATAAAAAAAAATTAAAAGATCCCCACGAAATCTAAAAACAAACTTAACGAAACTAATGAAATTTAACGAAATTTTTTTTTTTTTTTTTTTTTTTTTTTTTTTTTTACTAAACTTAACAGAAATCACAAAAAAAGATTTCCTAACAAGCCTACACGAAAAAAAAACGATGAAAAACGAGGCCTAACAACAAAAATCGAAGACTAACGAATCCCTAACACACTAACAAACGAGTTACGAGATCACGAAACCCTAACAAACCTAACGAAGTCGCGCAGACTCTTAACAAACCCTAAGAACACGACTACACGCAGACTCGTATCGATCCGAACGAAAACAATGAATGAGCAGACTCGAAAAACAATCAGACTCGAAATAAACTTGAGACGAATACGATCTAACAGGAATCCTAACAGCGATCGATCCTAAACACAAAACAAGAGGGAACGATGCGATGATATGAAACAAAAGGAATCAAATCGATGCACACAGTCACAAAACTCGCTAACCCTAATATCACAGAGACGAAAATTCAAAGCACAGAGATTAGGGTTAGAGTTTCGCTCAGCCTTTGGTTCAGAGTTGGCTCTGATACCACGTGATACGATCCAAGGTGATCTACTCTGAAGCAAAGAACAATGGATGCGGCGATATGGTGGATAGACTGAAACGATGAAGCGAAAAGGATAGTGGTAGTGATACGAGGATGGCTCGCGACGATGAGGGATGATGGTGGAGACTCGGCAGATCGAATCGTGGATGTGCGATGGTGGTGTGGCGGATCGATGGAGATGATGGTGGCTCGGCAGATCGATGGTGATGATGGTGGGATGATAAGATAGAAGAATCTCTTGTAAACAGATTAGTTTTTAAGAGATTCGAATTTCAGAGTTTTTAGTTCTCAGAAATCAAAAAGAGAGAAGAACACGTTAAAAGTTTGATCAAAATTCTTCACTGAATATGACATAGGCGATTTTCTCTCTTAAATAGACTTAGAGAGAAATCGCAGCCCTAAGAAACAAACTACATGAAGTCTGAAATAAAAACAACAAGAAGTTTGATTTAAAAAAATAAAACAGCGAGGCGTCCCTAAATTCCTAAGTGGTGCGCCAAGATACTAAGTGCACAAGTCATTGTGACTTTGCACATTATTACCCATTAGTAACAACTTCTAAGTAACTCGACGTAGCAATGATTTCTGCCTCGTTAAAAACCTTGGAGAAGAACCTCCTTGCCTTCCAAAATCCTCACCAAGGAAAAGAGTACAGAATCATCACCTAAGTTACCTAGTCATTGTTACTGGGTTCTTCATTCTTCAAGATAGAGATGTTGAAGATGTGAGCTCCAGCCTCCTGGTGATCGCTGTCCTCTGTGGCAATGAGTGCGTGAGCCTCCTTAGCCATCTCTCTAGCTCTGGAACGAGTGATCCTGCCAGCTACCTCTGGTTCCTCCTCCTCTGAGCTGGTCACGATCATATCAGAAGTAAGGATGTTTTAGATTTGATCATGATGTTAAGATGTTTAAGTTTATTTTATTTGTTTGATTAATTAGCGTTATTTACATTTGTCTTGTGTCATATTACTATCTTTTTCACATTCTTGTGAGCATTTAGCATTGGTAGCTAGAGTGAACACTTCGTATGATACTCAACGAAACAATTATGTGTAGATTCATTTATCATCGGAGTGATTAATTAGTTTTTGACAAACCAGACGCATATTCCAAACAGAGAAAGCAACCTAGAAGAGCATAACCATGAACAAACCTCCCATCAATCACTAAATGAACATAAAAACTACAATAAACAACGAACAAAAGGTGAAAAACTGCTAATTAACTACTCAATATATTAGCAGCGAACCATAAAGAAAAAAAAAACAACAGCAACTACCTAGAGAAACTCATAGCTTAATCCGCAAAACACAAAAAGTTGAGATAAACCTCGTTAGATAAGAGAGGAAGGTTGCTTCAAGAGCCAAACAAAAAAAATCATTATGTGGAGACGAAGGTTGCTTCAAGAGCAGAAAAAAAAGAAAGAAGAATAACCATTCCTTCACTCATAATTTAAAAGCACACATGAACCAAAATCAGACATATACCCAAGTGTAATTGAAAACTACGAAAAAGAACAGAAAGAGAGCACTAATTCAATCGACATATCCTAAAACAGTGATACAACGATTAACAATGTATTAAGAAGAGCAAGACGTATATTAAAGACCTAAAGTTAAATACAATAAAACCTAGTATCTGAGAGGTGTATATATAGCTATATAAATATATTGGAGTTTTTGCTAAAAATAACCCAAAACTTGATTTTGAATACAAAAGTAGATCCCTGAAAAAACATTTGGCAGATATAACCTGCAGGGGTAGTGAAAAGACCATTTAATCCTGTATGATTAAACAAAAAACGGATGTCCTAATTACCGTTTTCTCTCTGACGAAGTCTACTAAAGAGAGAAAGAAGTCTAATAGTAGACTTCGTTTATCAAAATGATTAAGACTACCAACAACAAAATATACATTTGAATCAAAGACTACACAGAGATTCAAAGGAGAAAGGCTAAATTCATGAACAAAAGCCAACAATCGGTAAAGTTTAATTCAATTTCGCTGTCGTCTGCCTCTGTGTCGAGATAGTATCTATCAGTGGTCTTTGATTTCTTTGTAGTTGGAGTACCAAGAACCTAAACAGAACGAAAGATTAATCAAAATGACAAATCTATTAGATTTTAGGATTTTTCTACAATGACGCCAAGGTAAACTCTAAATCAAAATGAGACTTCACCTTTTTATATATAATGTTATAACTTCTTCTTTTTTATTAATGTTAGATAAATATGATAGTATAGTAATGTGTTGTTATGTTCTTCGTAGCTTCTATAATATAAAGCCGGTGTGAAACATATTTCAGAAATTCTGGCCTCCACCTAGGAATTGGATAAAAGAAAAATTAACGAACTGTAGAATGAAAACGCGACCGATATTACCTTCACCTTAAAGATATATGTTGTGGAAGTTTTGCATGTATACAAACATCATTTGACTATTATACGAATACATTCGATCAGCAAATTCAGCATATACAAACCAAAATCTCGTTGATCATAAAAGGTTTTGGTTTAGAAAATTAAATGCGGACGACTTACATGTATACAAACATCATTCGATTATTATATGAATACGAGCATATCCACTATCCACTAGCCAAATATCTATCATAATAAATGTTTTTGATTTAGAAAATGAATAAACTTTTAGGTTTTGACCAAAAAAAAAAGAATATACCTTAGGTCTTCACCAATTATGACTGATTTACTTTACCAACCAATCTATATATATATTGAACATGCTTGCTAATCTAACAACTATATCAAGCTCCTAAAATAAATGGATTGGTTCCACAAAGGTCTACACATAAAAATATCAACTAAATTCAGAATCTAATATTATGCGAAGTCTGTTTTTTTTTTAAAAAAAAATTGTTTCAAAATTTTCAAAAGCCAACTAATGAATTAGTAAACAAAATTTTCCAAGATATGGATTACGACCATCCATGTACCAAAGTCCAGGGACCTTATCATAAGACTATTAAGCATCCCTCATATTGAACCAAATGTTAAAGCACGTTGAAAAGTAGCCAGAGGGACCTTATCATAAGACTTTTAAGCATCGCTTATATTGAACCAAATCTTAAAGCACGTTGAAAAGTAGCCACCTTGAATGAACCAAAATTTTCTTATATGACATCAAAGAAACCAGTAGATTTTTACATATTACTCTTACGTAACCATATACCGACACACGTAACGTAAGCGGTAAGCCAACATTGTCCATTCAAAGAATTACCTACAAATAATGCTTTTTATACACAAATTAAAACCGAATCAAAATCTCAAACTTAACCAAAATACACACAAGAGAATATGGCGAGCAGCATATTGACCGACGTTCCAAGTCCAACCAGTGGCTTTGGTTTAGTTTGGGGAATATTGGCGGTTGCAGCCACCATCTCCGTAATAGCCATGGCCGTATTTGTTTGAAACGGTGAAAAAAAAATCTAAAAAAATGAGAGGAAACATAGACCATATGCTGGAGCGTCTGGCGGTGGAGGCGGCTGTGGTGGAGGAGGAGGTTGCGGTGGTGGTGGTGGTGGTGGTGGAGGAGGTTTCTAGATATCTGTTTGGTACCTTTTCAGAATGTATATATTTGTATTTGTGACCGACTTGTGCCAAAGCAAGTCGCAAAGTGTATCGAACTCGTTGAGTTTATTCATAACATACAAAGGTATATATAGTTACAAGACATTAGGTATAGACGTCTAAGAGAATATACGAGAATATTGCCTAAGATCTAATAAGGAATATGTCCTTATCTGTAACACTCCCCCTCAAGTTGGAGCGTGCAGATCACAAACGCCCAACTTGCCTCTAAGAAAACGAAATTGTTGTCGACCTAAGGCTTTAGTAAAGATATCTGCAGGCTGTTCTTTAGTTGATACATGAGATAAAACCAGATTACCAGCAGTGACCTCGTCTCGGATAAAGTGGCAATCAGATTCAATGTGTTTTGTGCGCTCGTGGAAGACAGGGTTGGAGGCGATATGAAGAGCAGATTTACTGTCGCAAACTAGCTTCATAGGCTGATCATGACTGATACCGAGAGAAATGAGAACCTCTTTTACCCATAACAACTCCTGACACGCCATAGACATGGCCCGATACTCGGCCTCAGTAGAAGAACGTGCCACTGTATCTTGCTTTTTAGTTTTCCATGACACATGAGAATCTCCAAGAAGAACGATGTAACCG
>NW_006256908.1:6095599-6102449 GCF_000478725.1 Eutrema salsugineum | reverse complement strand
ACAATACTTCCTTTGAGAGAGATAGATACCTTCGGGGCTGCGGGCAACTTCAATGCCGAGAAATATTTCAAAGTACCAAGGTCTTTCATTTTGAAGCATGTGCTGAGATACTGTTTGAACTTGGCGATGACAGAAGAATCATTCCCACAGATAACGAGATCATCGACATAGACAATAATGTGAAGAACCAGATAACCTCTCGAAGAGCGGCGAGCCAATGGTCAGTAAGTGGCGTATGCATGAACTGAGTGAGAATGTTCACGGCATAGGAAATCTCAGGTTTTGTGTGAGTGAGAAAAACAAGCCGTCCTACAAGTCTCCGATATTGAGCAGGATCATGGTAAGGCGCACTGGTAGAATAAGCAAGTTTAAATGTAGATATCTTCTTTTAAATCACCGTGCAGGAAAGCGTTGTGGACGTCCATTTGATGGAGCTCCCAATTCTTGGCTGCAGCAACATCAAGAAGCAGACGGACGGTTGGCATTTTAACGACAGGAGCAAAAGTCTCATTAAAATCGAGACCTTCGGTTTGATGATTGCCAAGAGCGACGAGCCTCGCTTTGTAGCGTTCGATGGAACCGTCAGACCTATACATGATGCGAAATACCCACTTTGATCCAAGCGCTTTGACGCCAGGCGGTAATTTGGTGACATCCCAAGTATGTTGATCTTCGAGTGCATTGTACTCAAAGGAAACTGCATTACGCCATTTTTCATCTTTGGCAGCTTGAGCATAAGTACGAGGAACATCATTGAGGCAGACAGCGGCCATGAAAATCTGATGATTCTCCGAGAACCTTTCACAAGTAACAAAGTTAGCTAAAGGATAACGACACTTACCAGAAGATACTGACGAAGACGTTGGTGGAAGAGGAATAGGGTTTATATCACTGCGAACTGAGTAGAGTTCGTATGGTGCAAGTCGAGTAGATGGTCGACGTTCTCGGAAACCGCGACCTAGCTGTTCAACAGGAATAACCGGTGGTGTAGTGTCGACAACCGCTGGCAATGGTGAGACAGCGTTGTTAGGTGGAAGAGCTGTAGAAGTGTCAGGTTCTCCAGTGGCGACTAAACTCGGTTCAGTGCTCCCCCTGCTTGGTAGAGTGAGAGATAAAGGAGAAATCTCATCATCGACAAAAACTGTAACTGGTGGAATGGATGGAGGGACGACGTCGACAGTTACTGGCTGAGAAGGAGCATAAGGAAACTCATTCTCTTTGAAGATGACGTCTCTAGAAACAAAGGTATCATGAGTTTCGAGATCAAGAACACGCCATCCTTTTTGACCGTGGGGGTAGCCGATGAAGATGCAGCGACGACCGCGTTCTTGAAACTTGTCTTTGATAGAGGTATGTTTCTTTGCGTAACACAGACAACCGAAAACGCGAATATGATCATAGATTGGTGGCTTAGAATGAAGGACTTCATAAGGTGCTTTTCCAGCAAGCAAAGGCGTTGGTGTTCGATTAATGAGGTACGCAGCTGTTAGAACACTTTCGCCCCAAAATTTAGTAGGAAGCTCAGCTTGAAAAAGAAGAGTCCGAGCCATATCAAGAATATGTCGGTGTTTACGTTCCACGCGTCCATTCTGTTGAGGAGTGTAGACGCATGAAGTTTGATGTAGGATGCCTTTGGTAGCAAAATAAGATCGAAGCCCAAGGAACTCGCTACCATTGTCACTCCTAATCGTCTTGACAGTTTTCTTAAATTGTCTTTCGGCCATGGCTATAAAGTTTTGAAGCACTGTTGATACTTCACTCTTTGCCAGTAATAGATGTATCCAAACAGCCCTAGAATGATCATCGACTATGGTGAGGAAATAATGAGCACCACAAGTAGATGCTATTTTGTAGGGGCCCCAAATGTCGCAGTGGATAAGTGAGAAACAATCATCAGCTTTATTAAGACTTTCAGAAAAAACAGCTCGTGTTTGTTTTCCACGAATGCAAACATCACAGGTTTCTTTGAGATCACTACTGCTACTACTAGATAAATCGCCTAAGTTTTAAAAAAAACTGGATAAAACGTTCTTGGAGGGATGGCCCAACCAGAGATGCCATAACGCCTTGCTATCAACTTGCTCGACCTTGTGTGCACTTGCTGAAACCGTTCCTCTCAAGTTATAAACCCCATTGTCCTCTTCACCGACTCCAATCAGCATCTTCGAAGTGCGGTCCTGTATCAAGCATAACTTGTCAGTGAATAGGGCAAAACCGTGTAACTCACGCAGTAAGCGTGCGACAGAAATCAGAGTACAGTTTAGATCAGGAACAAATAAGACTCGGTAGAGAGTCATTGTTCCACCAAGAGTCAAAGTGCCTTCTTTAGTTGCAAACGTGTGTTTGCCGTTAGGTAGTACAACAATGCCAGTAGATATATTATGAACATCAGAAAGTAAATCCAAGTATCCCGTCATGTGATGGGAAGCTCCAGAGTCCAAGAGATAATCGATGTTACCAGATAGTTTTTCATTAGAGGAAGAGTTGTCAGGTTTGAGGAGGTTGATGATGGCGGTCCAGGTCTCTTTGCTCACGCCAGGAAGATCGGGAAAATCACCATCAGATTGCAGTTGAGCATTGTTAGCTCGGTATGTGGATCCACGTCCTTTTCCTCTGCCGCGAGAACTGTTTTGTCTTCCACCACGACCACGACCTGAATCCCCATACTTCTCGGTATACCATTCAGGAACTCCATGAAGCTTGAAGCAGGTATCAGCGCTGTGGTTTGTTCGTCCACAGTGAGTGCAGGGACCGGTGTTGTTGTTGCGTGTGACTGAAGCAATGGCATTTACTCCAGACTGAACAGCAAGCCCTATAGCATCGATCCGTTCTTCTTTGCTTCGAGCGACAGTTAGATGGCGTTCTTCCGCAACGATCTCAGAGTAGATGTTGTCTAAGTTTAGACCGTCATCGCGGTTAAGGCGTCCAAGAATATTGGTGCGAGTAGTGCCAAACTTTGCACCATCGAGACCCATCAGGAACTGATGGATGCGCTCCTGTTCACGCCGAGTGGAGTGCTTGACACCAATAGGACAGGTAGCATTGTCACAGCAACAGGAGAGTAAAGGTTCATAGTCATCGAGATCATCCCACATAACCTTGAGTTTGCCAAAGTAGTCAGCAACTGTCTGACCCGTTTGCAGACAGGAAACAATATCAGCTTTGAGTTGATGAACACGCGAAGCGTTACCAACAGAGTACCGGTTCTTTAGATTCTCCCACATCACCTTCGCGTCGTCAACTACAGAGATCGCTTTCTGAACACGAGGATCCAGACTAGCGTATAGCCAACCGACCAACATGGAATTGATCTGTACCCAGCGAGAGTAATCGGAAGAGGTAGATGATGGCTTGGTTAGGGTACCATCGATGAAACCAAGTTTTTGCTTGGCTCGTAGGTTGTTGCGAGTGAGTTTCGCCCATCGTTCGTAGTTTTCACCAGTTAACAGCATCGGTGTGAGGATCTGGTGAGGATGATCTGAGGGGTGAAGGTAGTAAGGTGATGCAGTAACAGCATCTTTATCGGTAGAGGTAGGTTCAGGAATCACAGCAGCTTGGTTTGCCATGATTGATAGCGTTGAAGAGAAGAAAATTGTGTTTAGGTTTTATTTAGTTTGACGGCTCTGATACCATGCCAAAGTGTATCGAACTCGTTGAGTTTATTCATAACATACAAAGGTATATATAGTTACAAGACATTAGGTATAGACGTCTAAGAGAATATACGAGAATATTGCCTAAGATCTAATAAGGAATATGTCCTTATCTGTAACAACTTGCTTAGAATATCTAGGCATACCCAAGCACAGCTTGTTCATAAACTTTTTATTATTATTATGCTAAAAAAGTATGACCAGTGACAAATATCTATTTGCTGTAGTATCGGATCAGATTCTTGCATCATCTTATTATTGCCACTTTAATAGTTCTATCGTTTGTTATAGTATATCACGTTATAATTTATTTTTGACGTCATAACATGTTATAACATAATGGAAAAGTTAACTGAAAATGAGAATATAACCGAAATGTAATAGTATAGAATCGAAACCAGTAATCCAGGAGTTGTCATCCATTTTTTGTTGTTGTTCATTTAGGAGAGTTATCATCATTTTAACATAATGCCAAATTTTTCTTGTTTTTTCGAGCATAAACATATTTCATATTAAATTTGTTTCAACCAAAGATACTAATCAAGAATGCATAATGAACTTGATATGAAAAGGTTTTATTGGCTGTAAGATCAACACATTAGTTGGCTCGTCTTCATTGGAAAGTGAGTGATGGTTGGTCGAATTAATATTTTTCTTGTCTTGTTGATTTCTTTAGTATAGACTATAAACCTTGACCATTCTCGAGGTTCAGCTTTTACCGCTTTCACCAATATCTTTGAATCACTCTCGAAAATTACCTCTTCATAGCCAAGATTATCCAAATGTGTCATGATCCAAAGAAGAGTTATAGCTTCTGCCTCCATACTGTTACGACAATTTTTTCGAGAAATTTTGAGCTCAGCCTACAAATTAAAATGAATGACAAACAAAAAAAGATATTGTGAACTTTTGCTATAAGAATTATGAAATGTAGAATAAAATTCTGAAAGAGACTCATATCGGTCTTTGTAAAACAAATAGAACATTGGTTGATACCACACAATATAGATCAAATGTAAAAGTAAAAAATCAAAAAGATGTTATTTTGACCACACACGATCAAACTATTAAACCCTGAGTTTTTGTGTGGTCCAAACATGTCTTGTAGTGTGATAGATATTTCATTTCTTCTTCCTTTTTACTTACGGCAATTTTCATTTCTTTTGTTTGTAACTTACCAAATATGTATTTATCTATCACAATAAATGGGTCTGGTTTTGAAAATGGAATCTACCTTAATTCTTCACTGAATGCGATTGGTTTAATTTAGCAAGCAAACAAATTTCAGAAATACTCAAATATAGTAAGACTTTTGCAAGTGAGCATGCAAGTACAGACAATGAGACTCCTATGATAAGAGATGTAGAAATAACATTTATCTTGCCTTGCAGATATCGCAGAGAGAAGAAAAGACAGAACAGCGAACGAGCAGAGAAAGGTTTATGTTTTGTCAAAATATTCTCCATCTGCATCATTGTTGCAACAGATTAATGCCATAGGAGCAAAAGAGAGAGAGAGAGAGAGAGAGAGAGAGAATACAAAATGATTGCATTTATGGAAAACTCTAAAACGGTAAAACTTTGGCATGTGAACTAGCAAATGGTACAGACAATGAGACTCCAATGATAAGAGATGGGGAGTTGCAAGAACATTGATTTGAGATATTAACCCTAGCTAAAGCAAGACAGAAATGCCATGGGAGCAAAACAGAGAGGGAGAATACTGAAAAATTTCGGAAATACTCAAATATAGTAAAGACTTTGGCATGTGAGTATGCAATTGGTACAGACATTGAGACTCATATGATAAGAGATGTAGAAAGAACATTTATTTGAGAAATTACCTCAAGCTATAGCATCCAGGAGAGCTATCTTAGTAAAGACATAAAGAAAAATACAGAAACAAGGAAAGTACTCAGTTACAGATGGCAAGCTTCCCGTTCAGATCATCTGCTAACCCATAGTCCAGGCTTAGCTCCAATAATGTTTTTTTTTTCTTTTGATGTTCCCTTGTTATCGGAGCTAAGCCTGGACTATGGGTCGTCGATGAACTGAACGTGAAGCTCACCATCTGTAACTGAGTAGTTTCCGTAATAGCACATTTGGTTCTTTGCTGGGACTAAGGTAAAAAGCCACGTACGTCATCATCATCCTCAAATTACCTGAGACGACAATTCTGGTGGCAATCGGTTCACCTTTGGAGCTACGTTGTAGCTGGCTGTGTAAGCCCACTGAGAGCACAGTTCATGACAGTAAAAGAACATGTCGCCTATCTCAACCCCAGGGTAAATACTTAGTGGGTTCAATCAGTGGTGTTGAGATCGGCGACGTGTTCTTTTACCGTCATGAACTGTGCTCGGTGGAGAGATGAACCGATAGCCACCAGCATTATCGTCTCAGGTAATTACGAGGATGATAAAGACACATGGAGATACCATGATATTGAGGTACAGCTGATTAGAGGGTTTAAGAATGAGAACAGTGTTAGCTCTAAGGTTTATGTCTATGATGGTTTATATTTCAGATTGCTGGCTTGATGTGTGGAAGTTTGGTTTTGGAGTGGGAAACTGGGATTACATGTAATTTTACAAGAAGCATATATACTGACCAGAAAGTGAAGAATATACAAAGTTTACAATGAAGTAGAGGGGTTAACCAGATAGGGGAAAAAATCCAACTATAATAGAAAACATTGTTGGAAAAAGATTTTTTTTGCTAAGTAGTGAGCAGGTTCATTGTAAGCTGGGATTACATGTACTTGTATCTTTCTTATTTGTAATAAGTTTCATCATTACTAGAAAGAATCCTGATTTTTTTGAATTTTTCATTAGTTTCCATAGTTTTAGGTCTAGTGAACAATGTATATATAGATTTTTTTCCTAATTTTTCTTCCATAAAAGTAAATTTATCTTTTGTAATAGAATCTCCTCAACACCAAACATAGACAAAAATATGAGTATTATTTTTTCCACCACTCAAGAATGTTTACAAGTAGAAATACATATATGCTGTTTTTTTTTATAAATTTTTTCTTTCTTTTTGAGATTTTTTTAATTTTTTTCCAAATTGAGAAATTGATTTAACTTATTTTTTTTTTTTAAAATCTGCAATGTTATC
Source organism: Eutrema salsugineum (assembly GCF_000478725.1). Lineage (NCBI taxonomy): Eukaryota > Viridiplantae > Streptophyta > Magnoliopsida > Brassicales > Brassicaceae > Eutrema > Eutrema salsugineum. The sequence continues at coordinate 6,095,680 of NW_006256908.1, read as the reverse complement.
ACTTGTTACCCAATAAGAAAACGTGTACTCCCCAATAACCCCCCCCCCCCAGGAATTATAGGTTATTTTCTTCATTTTGAA
>NW_006256908.1:6090320-6094717 GCF_000478725.1 Eutrema salsugineum | reverse complement strand
ATTTTCTCTGGGGAATAACGGCTGAAGATAAGTAATATCAATTGATTATCAAAGATATTGGAGAAATGCTTTAGTTCTCAAGATACTTAATGGATAAATAGTTTACAGTTACACTAACCTGACCAAGAAAGAGCTCTGCCAAAACACAACCAGCAGACCATATATCTATGGACGATGTATACTATGTGGCCCCAAAGATGAGTTCTGGATCTCGGTAATACCGAAAACAAATATATGATATGTTTGGTTCACCTTTCACCTGAAGTGAATAGTCACATGTTGCAAAGATCATGAAAACAAATAAAATGCAATTGATTTCATGAGACAGAACACATAAGCAGTGGAAAAATAAATGAAACAGCATATATAAGGTAAAACCTTGCCAATACTTTTGCACTTCCAAAATCACACAGATTACACTGATGAGTGAAGGGATTAACCTACAGAACGCACCAGAGAATTGGATTACAGTCTAGTAATGGTTACTGAAGACAAACACAATAGATCAACTTACCAAAAGGTTATGTGGTTTCACATCTCTGTGGCAGACACCAGGAGCAGTATGGATATAAGCCAAGCCTTTGAAGATCTGCACAAAATATTTGCTAACCCGTTTCAGGATCAATAAGAAAAACCAAGAATATTTGTGGCAGATAACAATGCATACCTGGTATGTATAAAGTTTGACATTAAAAAAAGGCATCCTCTAGTTTGAACTAGTATAGTGCTTCAAAATCCGGTACAAAGTCTCGGGTACATACTCCATAACAAGGTTGAGGAAGAGCTCATCTCTACTCGTTGTAGAGAAGAAACAATGCTTCAAAGAAACCACATTAGGGTGGTTTATTATTCGCATTAATTGCAGCTCATGGTTTTTATAGAACCAATCTTGCAAAACCTTCTTAATGGCTATGATTCTCCAGTTTCCAAGCACTTCTCTTAGAAAGGTAAGTTCATAAATTGATCAGAAATGAAAGAAAAAAGCTATTGCCTATAAAAGCTACAAGCACAAAAAATACCTGGAATACAATTCCGAAAGATCCTGTTCTAGCAACCCGCTCGGCCATGTAACTAATTGTTTGTAAAAGGTAGAAGGAGGAAACATAAGCTAATAGGCCTACTTAAAGTTGGCATTAATGAGCCACAAAGTATTAACCCTAAAACTTAGGTAACCTTACACATGGTAGTGTGCACCGAATTCATGAGCAATAACTGCCTTATTTGTAGATTTAATCCTACCTGTTTAGGTTCACTGTTTTTGCCTCCAATTGTAGTGGAAATGATGTGACTGGTAACAGCATCATTTCCCTCTATAACAGCAGCAGACATTACCTGCAATCAAACAAGAACATATTATTACAAGCATTAAACTATTCTTGTCATCAAAGAATAAAGAAAACTGGTAACATTTAGTGATTTCTCCCCTAATAAACATCAGATCACAAAATAATAACCAATAGAAAAACCAATCTAAATTATTTGAATCCTTCTTCACTCAGTCTATGTCAAGCATATGGTCTTTTAAATAGCTTTCAAACCCAGCAACATTAGGATGTCAACATCTTGTGGACATCAAATCCGTACATTCAAAAGATACAATCATTACACACCATGGAACAAACACTATTAAGAATGAAGAACAGACCAAAAGAACACAACAAAACAAAAGAGAGTTCAGAATCAATACAGACTGCAAAAAGAAAGAATGGGCCAAGAATCACATAATTACACGAAGACTACAAAACCTGTCAGGATTAAAACTCGAAGACCCACAAGTACTTTTTGGAGTGAACAGTTTTGAATCAAACAAGCGAATATGAATAACAAAAGCCAAATAAAGTAATAAAATTCACCCGAGGAAATATTTAATAGATGAAAGGGCAAAAACCAAATTAATCAGTAAAACAAGCATCTTCATCGTGTTCTTCCTCTTAAATTTTCTGTAACCTAATTATTTTGTCTTCAAAGGTTAATACTACTGAATCAGGGTCTTCACTAGGAATAGGTTGAAACTTTCATCTGAATACAAAAAATTAAGACTAGCTACTATCAAGTCAAATTCGCCATCTTCGATGAGAAAAGCCACTTCGTGTGAGCTCAAATCAGAAAACAACACGAACGAGCCCAAGAACACAGATCGATTCACTGAGACACCGAAACAAGAAAACCCGGAGCTAGATCTAGCCGAGATCTAGAAACACCCACCATACGTAAGATTGAAATGCATAGTTTACCAAACATAGACGTAAGAGGATCGAACAGAGAAAGAGAGACTCAAACAAACAGAAAGGTAAAAAACAAAACCTTGTCTGTATATCGGGACGATGTTTCAAAGCATCACCGTCGCGAAGCTGCAGCGGCTGAGGAGCTGTATCGGAGGCTGAGGCCACAATGGTATAGAGGTCATGTGCTTTACAGCTCTTCGTTCTCTCTCTCTCCCACACTGAAGAATAGTAAAGACTCTCTCTTTTTTTTCTCCTCTCTCCTACTGTGTCTAAACTTCAGAATTCTTTCAAAGATACCAGGAGGACCCACTCGCGAATACAGCGCATAGGTGTTATGTTCCAATGAGAATGCTAATCTCGTAATTAGTTTTCATTACTTGATGATATTATTAGCAGTGAAGTGAATACTGAAAAGTGTTGATAACCTCACAATCCCCTTAACAAATAACTGGGACAGCCAATTTTTGAAGATTAATATTGTTACTGCATCAGATATAGAAATTATAATTACAACATAGTGCCTAGTGATAACACGATTTTTAATTTGGGTAACATCTGATAGCATTCGCAGATTTTTGCAAAAAAATAAAGTTAAAAATCTGCTCACATATTCTCTCACCTCACCATTTTTTATTCTTTATCATCTGAAAATCGTTCACAAAAATCCAGTACTCATGGCTGAGTCATCACTATCTTCCCGCAGATCCATCTTACCACATCACCATTGATTCAGATTTCAAGTTCAACGAGTCCAATTTGTACTTCGATTTGTCTGATTTTCGTAGGAAACTCTTTAAAGCCGATCAAATTAGAATTAAACAATCCGGTATATATCGTCTCTGGTCACCATCACCACCACAACGGTATTATCAATGGATACTAATGTTAGCATATAATATGTCATTGTTATCGATATAATTCTATGTAATTTGTTGTAATCATTGTTATCATGTTATTCACTTTGTAAAGAAAAAAACAAATATTTTTTACTTTGTTTTGAACATCTTCTTCATTAATTAGAATTTAAGCGATTACAGTAGGGTAGGTACATTGTTAGCATATTATGATAGTTAAAATTTACTGGATAATTATTTGGTTAACATGTTAACATTAATATCTGATACTTATAACGTGTTAACAATATGTATGAGACCTGTTAACGAGCTAACAATAAAATATAATATTTGTTAATGTGCTAACAATAATATTTGATATTATTATTAACCTGCTAATAATAAAAATAATACTTGTTAACAACACAAACCAATACTTTACTATTGTTATCGGTATAATTCTATTGTTAGCAGGTTAATAATAATATCAAATATTATTGTTAGCACATTAATATACTATATAACTTTTAGCATTTTAGCCAAATAGTTTTTTTTTATTAAATGTTAACTTATTATTCAAATTTTGGCAAAAATGAACAATAACATTACGGTAGATGAACAGTGGTACTGAGAAACTAATATAAGAATATTTTTTTATTATAATGGCATTGACGTAATTAAATCAAAGAGAGAAGGACCTTAATGGCTTAAAAAAGTTTCTCTTTGTTACTTTTCTAATTTTTAAAATAACATTACCATATACCTATTAAACTGGTCAACTATGTATATTGACCTCAACCACTCTTTCTGAATTGGAAAAAATAGTTATAAAAAATAGCATAAGTGTATGTATTTCCCACTCGTAGACGACTCTTTACCAATTTTGTGTGGTAAGAAAAATAATACTCATACCATTGTCTATGTCTAGTGTTGAAGAGATTTTCCAATAATCTATTACATAAAATAAATTTAATTTACGAAAGAAAAATTCGGAAAAAAATCTATACATATGTTCATTTTAGTTAAACTATGGAAACTAATGAAGAATTCAACAAAACCAAGATTCTTTCTAGTAATGATGAAACTTATTACAAATAAGAAAGCGTACAAGTACATGTAATCTCAGTTTACAATAAACCTCTCATTACTTAGCAAAAAATCATCTTTCCAACAAATTCTTCTAAACCCTTTGATCGGATTAGCCATAGTTTAACTAAAATGAACATATGTATAGATTTTTTTCCGAATTTTTCTTTCGTAAATTAAATTTATTTTATGTAATAGATTATTGGAAAATCTCTTTCAACACTAGACATAGACAATGGTATGAGTATTATTT
>NW_006256908.1:6084301-6090220 GCF_000478725.1 Eutrema salsugineum | reverse complement strand
ACTAATCCCAAAAACATTTGAAAAGCCAACTATTTTTTTTGCAATTTAAACGTCAACATAAACAAATAGCTAGAAAGTGGGAATCTAGCAAGGTAGAGGAGTAGGTACCATGATATTGAGGTAAGGGTGATTAGAGAACAATGTTAGCTCTAAGGTTTATGTCTATGATGGTTTATATAAGATTTCAAATTGCTAGCCTGATGTGGGGAAGTCTGGTTTTGGAGTGTATAAGTTTATAGATTAGGGTTTCTACATCACTTCATATTTATACAGACAATAGATGATTCTAGAGCTAAGACAGCTGGACTTGACAGCTCATTACAGAAGGGATTGAGGAACAGGTTCATGATACTCCAATTCGAGAAGAAATCCGATGGATGAACAAGATCTTTTGGAATTGTATTCCAGATAACGTTTGTGCTTGTCACTGCTAGCTATTCTAGGCAATAGTTTTTTTCTTCTATTTCTGATTAATTTATGAACTTACCATTCTAGGCGAAGTGCTTGGAAACTGGAGAATCAGTAGTCATTAAAATAATTTAATTATATTTATTATCGTCCTTAAATCGTTGTAATATCGAATTACCGACGAATTATTAACAATGAATTAACAACGATTTAAAAATACTGACGATTTACCGACGAATTGTTAGATTCGAATTGCTAATGAATTAACAACAAATACTTAATCGTCGTAAAATCATCATTAAGTTTACATCGAACTTGCAACGAAAAGTTCCCTGACGATTTTAATGACAATTTTTTGTTTCTCGTAAATTTGCCGACGAATTTACAACGATTTAGCATTTTACGATGATCGATTCACGACGAATCACAATGTGATTCGTCGTAATCGATCTAAACTTTGTTTAACAACGATTTAGCGACGTTTAGGATCGTTGTTAAACAGGTGTTTTCTTGTAGTGTACACAGAGATTCAAAGGAGAAGCTTGCTTCAGGAACAAAAGCCAACAATCGATAACGTTTAATTCAATTTCGCTGTCGTCTGCCTCCGTGTCGAGATAGTATCCATCAGTGGTCTTTGATTTCTTTGTAGTTGGAGTACCAAGAACCTATAAACAGAACGAAATTTTAATCAAAATGACAAATCTATTAGATTTTAGGAATTTTCTACAATGACGCCAAGGTAAACTCTAATAAAAATGAGACTTCACCTTTTTATATATAATGTTATAAGTTCTTCTTTATTATTATTATAATACTGTTAGATAAATATGATAGTATAGTAATGTGTTGTTATGTTCTTCGTAGCTACTATAATATAAAGCCGGTGTGAAACATATTTCAGAAATTCTGGCCTCCACCTAGGAATTGGATAAAAGAAAAATTAACGAAATGTAGAATGAAAATGCGACCGATATTACCTTCACCTTAAAGATATATGTTGTGGAAGTTTTGCATGTATACAAACATCATTTGACTATTATACGAATACATACGATCAGCGAATTCAGCATATAAAAACCAAAATCTCGTTGATCATAATTGGTTTTGGTTTAGAAAATTAAATGAGGACGACTTACATGTATACAAACATCATTCGATTATTATATGAATACGAGCATATACCACTATCCACTAGCCAAATATCTATCATAAATTCATAATAAATGTTTTTTTATTAGAAAATGAATATACTTTTAGGTTTTGACCAAAAAAAAGAAGAATATACCTTAGGTCTTCACCGATTATGACTGATTTACCTTACCAACCAATCTATATATAGAACATGCTTGCTAATCTAACAACTATATCAAGCTCCTAAAATAAATAGATTGGTTCCCCAAAGGTCTGTACATAAGAATATCAACTAAATTGAGAATCTAATATTATGCGTAGTCTGTTTTTTTTTTTTTTTTTTAAAAAAAAAAATTTGTTTCAAACTTTCAAAAGCCAAATAATGAATTAGTAAACAAAATATTCCAAGATATGGATTACGACAATCCATGTACCAAAGTCGAGGGACCTTATCATAAGACTATTAATCATCCCTCATATTGAACCAAATGTTAAAGCACGTTGAAAAGTAGCCAGAGGGACCTTATCATAAGACTTTTAAGCATCGCTTATATTGAACCAAATCTTAAAGCACGTTGAAAAGTAGCCACCTCATATAAACCAAAATTTTCTTATATGACATCAAAGAAACCAGTAGATTTTTACATATTACTTTTACGTAACCACATACCGACACACGTAACGTAAGCGGTAACCCAACATTGTCCATTCAAAGAATTACCTACAAATAATGCTTTTTATTTCTCACATCTAAAAAGCATATAAAAATCCTTACCCAAAACCGAATCCAAAATATCAAACTTAACAAAATATACACAGGAGAATATGGTGAGAAGCATATTGACCGACGTTCCAAGTCCAACCAGTGGCTTTGGTTTAGTTTGGGGAATATTGGCGGTTGCAGCCACCGTCTCCATAGTAGCCATGGCCGTATTTGTTTGCACCGATGAAAAAAAATCTAAAAAATGAGACGAAACATAGACCATATATATGCTGGAGCGTCTGGCGGTGGAGGCGGCTGTGGTGGAGGAGGAGGTTGTGGTGGTGGTGGTGGAGGTTGCTAGATATCTCTTTGGTGCCTTTTCAGAACGTATATATTTGTATTTATGACCGACTTGCTTAGAATATCTAGGCATACCCAAGCACAATGTGTGCATAATCTTTTTATTATTATGCTAAAAAAATATGACCAGTGACAAATATCTTTTTGCTGTAGTATATCGGATCAGATTCTATCATCATCTTATTATGCCACTTTAATAGTTCTATCATTTGTATTTCACTATATCGTGTTGTAATTTCTTTTTGACGTCATAACATGTTATAAAATAATGGAAAGTGTGAAAATGAAAAAATAACCGAAATGTAATAGTAAACGAGGAGTTGTCATCCATTTTTTTGTTGCTGTTAATTTCGGAGAGTTATCATCGTTTTAACATAAGACCCTTAACATAATGCCACATATTTCTTGTTTTTTCGACTCAAACATATTTCATATAAATTTGTTTCTCCTTCTTAACCAAAGAGTACATACAATATAATCAAGAGTGCATAATGAACTTCATATGAAGAGGTTTTATTGTCTGTAAGATCAACACATTAGTTGGCTCGTCTTCTTTGGAAAGTGATGGTTGGTCAAATTAAAAGCAAAAAGATGTTAGTTTGATTACACACGATCAAATTTACGCTTGAGTTTTTGTGTGGTTCAAACATGTCTTGTAGTGTGATAGATATTTCATTTATTCTTCCTTTTTTTCTTGGGAACAATTTTCATTTCATTTGTTTAACTTACCAAATATGTATTATCTATCACAATAGATGGGTCTGGTTTAGAAAATGGAATCTACCTTAATTCTTCACTGAATGTGATTAGTTAAATTTAGCAACCAAACAAATTTCGGAAATACTCAAATATAGTAAGACTTTTGCAAGTGAGCATGCAAGTACAGACAATGAGACTCCTATGATAAGAGATGTAGAAAGAACATTTATCTTGCCTTGCAGATATCACAGAGAGAAGAAAAGACAGAACAGCGAACGAGCAGAGAAAGGTTTATGTTTTGTTAAAATATTCTCCATCTGCATCATTGTTGCAACAGATTAATGCCATAGGAGCAAAACAGAGAGAGAGAGAGAGAGAGAGAGAGAGAGAGAGAGAGAGAGAAAGAGAGAGAGAGAGAGAATACAAAATGATTGCGTTTATGGAAAACTCTAAAACGGTAAGACTTTGGCATGTGAACTAGCAAATGGTACAGACAATGAAACTCCAATGATAAGAGATGGGGAGTAGCAAGAACATTGATTTGAGATATTACCCTAAGCTAAAGCAAGACAGAAAGGAGCAAAAGAGAGAGAGAGAGAGAGAGAGAGAGAATACTGACAAATTTGGAAAATACTCAAATATAGTAAAGACTTTGGCACGTGAGCATGCAATTGGTACAGACAATGAGACTCCTAGGATAAGAGATGTAGAAAAAACATTTATTTGAGAAATAACCTCAAGCTAAATCATCCAGGAGAGCTATCTCGGTAAAAACATAAAGAAAAATACAGAAACAAGGAAACTACTCATTTATAGATGGCAAGCTTCCCGTTCAGTTTATCTACTGACCCATAGTCCAGGCTTAGCTCCAATAATGAGGGAACATAAAGTTTTTTTTTTCTTTTGATGTTCGGAGCTAAGCCTGGACTATGGGTTGCCGATGAACTGAACGTGAAGCTCACCATCTGTAACTGAGTAGTTTCTGTAGCTCCAAATGTGCCATCACATTTGGTTCTTTGCTGGGACTAATGTAACAAGCCACGTACGTCATCATCATCCTCAAATTACCTAAGACGACAATTCTGGTTGCTATCGGCTCACCTTTGAAGCTACGTTTGTAGCTGGCTGTGTAAGCCCACTGAGAGCACAGTTCATAACGGTAAAAGAACACGTCGCCAATCTCAACCCCAGGGTAAATACTTAGTGGGTTCAATCCCTGGTGTTGAGATCGGCGACGTCTTCTTTTACCATCATGAACTGTGCTCGGTGGGGAGATGAACCGATAGCCACCAGCATTATCGTCTCAGGTAATTACGAGGATGATGAAGACACATGGAGACACATGGACAGAAATTTTGTCCAACAGATGAACAATAACATTACGGTATATGAACAGTGGTACTGAGAAATTAATATAAGAATAATTTTTTTATTATAATAGCATTTACGTAATTAAATCAAAGAGAGAAAGACCTTAATGGCTTAAAAAAAGTTCTCTTTGTTACTTTTCTAATTTTTAAAATAACATTACCATATACCTAATATACTGGTCAACTATGTATGTTGACCTCAATCACTCTTTCAGAATTGGAAAAAATAGTTATAAAAATAGCATAACTGTATGTATTTCCCACTCGTAGATGATTCTTTACTGATTTTGTGTGGTGAGAAAAATAATACTCATACCATTGTCTATGTCTGGTGTTAAAGAGATTTTCCAATAATATATTATAAAAAATAAATTTAATTTACGAAAGAAAAATTAGGAAAAAAATCTATACATATGTTCATTTTAGTTAAACTATGGAAACTGATGAAGAATTCAACAAAACCAGGATTCTTTTTAGTAATGATGAAACTTATTACAAATAAGAAAGAGTACAAGTACATGTAATCTCAGCTTACAATGAACTTGCTCACTATTTAGCAAAAAATCCTTTTTCCAACAAATATCTTCTAAACCCTTTGATCTGCTACTATTAACCCCATAAGCAACAGCATGTTTGCAGCCAAGTGAGAATTCTGGATTATACCCATGCCCATAACCCTAGAAGCAACAGCCCGTTAAAGTTGAGGTTCCATGCATTTTCATTGCTGGATGCTTGTGAACGTATACCAAGATTTGGTGGCTAATGCATGTTGAAAGAAACTGGCCTGTGTTGACCATGTGGCGGTGGCATCATGGAAGACGGCCAGACTGGATGAGGAGCTACTGCTTCTCTGTATTGATGCGGAATACTCTAACACGTATTGCACGGACGGATCATCCGATATGAGAATAGATCCGGTTTTACCACTGAAAAACTTTTTTTCATTTTTGAATGGCTGTTCCTAAAAAACGTACGTCTATCACGAAAAAGCGTATTCGTAAAAACATTTGGAAAAGGAAGGGATATTGGACATCGTTGAAAGCTTTTTCATTAGGGAAATCACTTTCTACAGGTAATTCAAAAAGTTTTTTTGTACAACAAAATAGATAAAATAAAACACACTACAATAACTAGAATTAGCCTAACTTAAACCAATTTTTTAGAATACATATGTATATATCAAATAGAACCACGAAGACCAAAATGATAGTATATAGATAATAACGACAGGTTCACATTTCTTTTTTT
>NW_006256908.1:6051279-6084201 GCF_000478725.1 Eutrema salsugineum | reverse complement strand
ATACAGAGAAGCAGTAGCTCCTCATCCAATCTGGCCGTCTTCCATTATGCCACCACCACAGGGTCAACATAGACCATAAGAGTTTATCTAATTTATAATCTAAATCACAAAATCGGTAATAAATTCATGTTTCAAGTAGAAGAAACCACTAAAAACAAATAAACCAATCTAAGATATGTACATTGTAACCTACATCTCTAAATTATATGAGGTTAAGCGTAATCTTTATCTAAACGTACAAGGGTAGGTATAAGATACCCCTGAGAGATATGTACAAAAATATTCTCAAAGAAATCGAGGACAAAATATGAGTATATCATCTTCTTCTTTTTTATAAAGATATGATATGAGTATATGTCAAGATATGATTATATCTCAATATAAATAATTGAAAAAAGGTGATTACCGACATTTCGAAATTGAAAATGGAAAATATTATTATTATCACAAGAAGACCTAATCAAATAACGAATGTAGAACGTGGACATAAACATCCGAAAAAATATAATCTAAGAACGTAACAAATGTCAAATGTGTACAAAAATCTTTTTTTTTCTTTCTTAATAAAATTGAATTTAAACCGAAACCTAAACTAATCCCAAAAACATTGGAAAAGCCAACTATTTATTTTTGCTATTTAAACGACAACATAAACGAATCGCTAGAAAGTGGGCATCTAGCAAGGCAGAGGAGTAGGTACCATGATATTGAGGTAAGGGTGATTAAAGAACAGTGTTAGCTCTAAGATTTATGTCTATGATGGTTTATATAAGATTTCAAATTGCTAGCCTGATGTGGGGAAGTCTGGTTTCGGAGTGTATAAGTTTAAAGATTAGGGTTTCTACATCACTTCATATTTATACAGACAATAGATGATTCTAGAGCTAAGACAGCTGGACCTGACAGCTCATTATAGAAGGGATTGAGGAACAGGTTCATGGTACTCCAACTCGAGAAGAAATCCGATGCATTAACAGGATCTTTTGGAATTGTATTCCAGGTAACTTTTGTGCTTGTCACTGCTAGCTGTTCTAGGCAATAGCTTTTTTCTTCCATTTCTGATTAATTTATGAACTTACCATTCTAGACGAAGTGCTTGGAAACTGGAGAATCAGTAGCCATTAAGAAGGTTTTGCAAGATTGGCGCTACAAAAATCGTGAGTTGCAATTAATGCGACTAATGGACCACCCTAATGTGGTTTCTTTGAAGCATTGTTTCTTCAATGATTGATTCCTTGAGGTTTCACATAGTTCTTGTCTTAGTTAAGTTGCTTTGATTTTAGCTGATTTCCTTTTTATTTATTTTATGTGATGTAGAGAAAGCTATTCAAAGAGTTAGTTGCTTTTTTCGTTGTTGCTTCATTTTGTATATACTTTGGTTGATAAGTCAGCTAATTTGTTTGGTTTTTAGGTTGTTGCAGGAGCGCCGATCTTGCAAAACAAATGGAAGCCATTTACTTTTCAATGACAGAAGCAAATACAAATCGTTTCTCGTTCCAGCATACTCCACTATTTGGGTCCTCTCTACATTACAGCCATGGTAGTTGTCATCCAGATACTCATGGCACTAGAACTTTTCAATTTGCTAAGAAAAACTCATAAAGATAAACAGCTCCCTGAGTTTATATTACTCAATTGGTAATCCACACTTGCTCCCTTTTGCTCAGCCTTCCGAGTTTCTTGATCTTGTGCTTCTGTGTGTAATGAGCTAGTCTAATGGTTTTGAGTATTTTCTGTGTCTTTGATGCAGGTATTTCTTTTTCACGGCAATGCTTTTTGTATATGAATCGAATACTTAGCCAACAGTTAGTCAACACAGTGACTCCAGACAAAGTCCTGTATCGACTGGTCACCAGCCTCATCAAATACCCCATGGCAATCTGTTACTCCTTGTATATCTCCGGTAAATTGTCTCATGAACTTTTGGGGTTACACGTTACTGTGAGGAGCAATGATCTTTGTCTGACTCTTTGTTTGCTTACACAGTCTCACTCATTTTTTTTGGGCTTTGGAATTGTAGGTTTTGTGTGGTTTATTCTGACGCTGAAAAAGAAGATGTACAAGTATCAGTTTAGCCAATATGCATGGACGCATATGATCTTAATTGTGATGTTCACTCAATCCTCATTCACCGTTGCCAACATCTTTGAAGGAATGTTCTGGTAATTACAGAGTAACATATGTCACCTGTTTCTTGGTTTCTCATTGAGTTATTTTTCTAATAATCTTTGAGTCTACATTGTTAATATGCTGATATCTTGTTCAGGTTTCTTCTTCCTGCATCACTGATCGTCATCAATGACATATTTGCATACATCTGTGGTATCTTCTTTGGAAGAACACCGTTGATCAAGTTATCACCAAAGAAAACATGGGAGGGTTTCATTGGAGCTTCAATCACCACAATGATTTCTGCATTCCTGGTAAGCTAATAAGTACAGTTTTATGTGAGTTGATAATGGTTAGATTAATCTTGCTTCTTTATGCAGCTTGCGCATGTAATGGGTCGTTTCTTGTGGCTGACATGTCCCAGAGAGGTACTAGCTAGTTGCAGTCATGTCCTGTCTTTGTTTCTTACAAGAGCTGTAGTAAGATTTACTGACTATTTATGTTATTAGACTGCAATGAGTACAGGATCTATCGACAGGTTGGCTTCACTGTGATCCTGGTCCATTGTTCAAGCAAGAGACACATGCTTTACCAGGATGGATTTCTGATTGGGTAAGGATAGAATTGCGTAACACTACACAATTTACACGAGAACCTTTCATTGCTTCTATGAACGAAAAGGTGTTTTACTTTGCAGTTCCCTTGGAAAGAAATTTCTATTCTACCTGTTCAGTGGCATGCTCTATGTCTCGGCTTGTTCGCATCTATAATAGCGCCTTTTGGTGGTTTGTTTGCCAGTGGTTTCAAAAGAGCTTTCAAAGTCAAGGTGGGTTTCAGATGATATTTAGTCATAAAATCCGCAATAATCTATGCAACATTGATTCACTGTTACATTCCTCCAACATTTCAGGACTTTGGTGATAGTATATTCCCGGACATGGCAGAATCACAGACAGAATGGATTGTCAAGTACATATGAGTGCATTGACTTCAATACATTATCATGTGCCTCCTTGAAATCTTTTCCAACATCATTGTATAAGATATGATATCTCTTTCCGGTTTGTAGATGGTGATGGCTACTTTTGCGTATATATATCATCAATCATTTGTCGTACCCCAAAGCCGCTCTGTGGATAAGCTCTTAGACCAGGTAAGAAGTTTACTGTAAAAGAACGAAGACAATACATTGAGTAAGATGTCTTATTTGGCTTTTGATGAGTATTGCTTATTACAGATAATCACAAGTCTAACATTGGAAGAACAACAAGCTCTATTCATGAAGCTTGGCCAAATGTTGCAGGAAAAGGTTATTGGATCGTAGATCATCACAACCCTTCATTGTATCTACCATATTATACGCTGCATGTGGTATAAGTTTGTTAATTTTGTTGTGTGTTCCAGCTTGGTGTAGCCGCTGTATAGTAAAAAGTGATACGCCTTAGCGAAAGAAAAAAGAGCTCACTATAGCTTTCATTTTTCACCCAACCTTCAGAAATTAGTGTTTAGGAGCTAATTCTTTTAAATCAAAATCAAGATTCTAGACCTTGAACCAATGCGTATGGACCCTGACCTGTCAACAAAAGCAGACCAAACACAACCCAAAGGATAGTGTTAATTTGTTCAGGAAAAGAATAAGTTATAGTTGAGGAAGAAGAATGTGGTCAAATTGAAATGAGGGAAAAAGAAATAGAAACAGGAGCGTAACTTGCAGCCACCTTATCCGTAATAGCCATGGCCGTATTTGTTTGCACCAGTGAAAAAGAATATTAAAAAAGGAGACGAAAGATGGATCAATATATACTGGAGCTAGACCATATGCTGGACCATAAGCGTTTGGCGGTGGAGGCGGCTGTGGTGGAGGAAGAGGTTGTGGTGGTGGAGGAGGTTGCTAAATATCTCTTAGGTACCTTTTCAGAACATATTTTTATTTATGACCGACTTGCTTAGAATATCTAGGCATACTCAAGCACAATGTGTGCATAGTCTTTTTATTATTATGGTAAAAAGTATGACCAGCCAGTGACAAATATCTATTTGCTGTAGTATCGGATCAGATTCTTGCATCATCTTATTATGCCACTTAAATAGCTCGATCCTTTGTATTTCACTATATATCATGTTATAATTTCTTTATGACGTCAACATGTTATAATATAATGGAAAAGTTGATTGAAAATGAGAATATAACCGAAATGGAATAGTATAGAATCGAAACTAGTAATCGAGGATTATCACCCATTTTTTTTTGGTTTGTTGTTGTTAATTTAGGAGAATTATCATCATTTTAACACAAAGCCACATATTTCTTGTTTTTTCGAGCTCATATTTCATATTAATTCGTTTCTCCTTCTCAACCAAAGAATACTTCATATGAAGAGGTTTTATTGGCTGTAAGATCAACACATTGGTTGCCTTTTGTCTTCCTTAGAAAGTGATGGTTGGTCGAAATTATCTATTTCTTGTATTGTTGATTTCTCTGGTATAGACTATAAACCTTGACCATTCTCGAGGTTCAGCTACCGCTTTCACCAATATCTTTGAATCACTCTAAAAAATTACCTCTTCATAGCCAAGATCATCCAAGCATGTCATGATCAAAGAAGAGTTGTTGCTTCTGCCTCCATAATGTTACAACAATTTTTTCGAGAAATTTTGAGCTCAGCCTAGAAATTAAAATGAATGACGAACAAAAAAGATATCGTGATAGATGAAATAAAAAGATGTTATTTGATCATACACGATCAAATTTCGCTTGAGTTTTTGTGTGGTTCAAACATGTCTTGTAGTGTGATAGATATTTCATTTCTTCTTCCTTTTTTTCTTAGGGCAATTTTCATTTCTTTTGTTTGTAACTTACCAAATATGTATTTAACTATCACAATAAATGGATCTGGTTTAGAAAATGGAATCTACCTTAAATTCTTCACTGAATGTGATTGGTTTAATTTAGCAACCACACAAATTTCAGAATACTTAAATATAGTAAGACTTTGGCAAGTGAGCATGCAAGTACAGACAATAGGACTCCTATGATAAGAGATGTAGAAAGAACATTTATCTTGCCTTGCAAATATCGAAGATAGAAGGAAAGACAGAACAGCGAAGAAAGGTTTATGTTTTGTCAAAATATTCTCCATCTGCATCATTGTTGCAATAGACTTAATGCCATAGGAGAGAGAGAGAGAGAGAGAGAGAGAGAGAGAGAGAGAGAGAGAATACAAAATGATTGCGTTTATGGAAAACTCTTATACTGTAAGACTTTGGCATGTGAACTATCAAATGGTACCGACAATGAGACTCCTATGATAAGAGATGGGGAGTAGCAAGAACATTGATATGAGCTAAACCAAGACAGAAATGCCATATGAGCAAAACAGAGAGAGAGAAAGAGAGAGAGAGAAGAGAGAGAGAGAAAGAGAGAGAGAGAGAGAGAATACTGACAAATTTCGGAAATACTCAAATATAGTAAAGACTTTGGCATGTGAGCATAAAATTGGTACAGACAATGAGACTCCTATGATAAAAGATGTAGAAAGAACATTTATTTGAGAAATTACCTCAAGCTAAAGCATCCTCAGTAAAGACATAAAGAAAAATATAAAAACAAGGAAACTACTCAGTTATAGATGGCAAGCTTCCGGTTCAGTTCATCTACTGACCCATAGTCCAGGCTTAGCTCCGATAATGAACATCAAGTTTTTTTTTTTTTTTTTTGATGTTCCCTTGTTTCGGAGCTAAGCCTGGACTATGGGTCGCCGATGAACTGAACGTGAAGCTCACCATCTGTAACTGAGTAGTTTCCGTAATGGTACATTTGGCTCTTTGCTGGGACTAATGTAACAAGCCACGTACGTCTTCATCATCCTTAAATTACCTGAGACGACAATTCTGGTGGCAATCGGTTCACCTTTGGAGCTAAGTTGTAGTTGGCTGTGGAAGCCCACTGACAGCACTGTTCATGACGGTAAAAGAACACGTCGCCGATCTCAACCACAAGGTAAATACTTAGTGTGTTTAATCCCTGGTGTTGAGATCGGCGAGGTGTTCTTCTACAGTCATGAACTGTGCTCGGTGGGGAGATATGATGAAGACATATGCATGGAGATAGCATGATATTGAGGTACGGGTGATTAGAGGGTTTATGTCTATGATGGTTTATATTTCAGATTGCTGGCTTGATGTGGGGAAGTTTGGTTTCGGAGTGGGAAACTGGGATTACATGTAATTGTATAAGAAGCATATATATTGACCAAAAAGTGAAGAATATACAAAGTCACAATGAAGTAAAGGGGTTAATCAGATAGGGGAATAAATCCAACTATAATAGAAAACATTGTTGGAAAAAGTTTTTTTTGCTAAGTAGTGAGCAGGTTATTGTAAGCTGGGATTACTTGTAATTGTAATCTTTCTTATTTGTAATAAGTTTCATCATTACTAGAAAGAATCCTGATTTTATTGAATTCTTCATTATTTCTATAGTTTTAGCTCGAGTGAACAATGTATATATAGATTTTTTTTCTTAAATTTTCTTCCGTAAGAGTAAGTTTATCTTTTGTAATAGAATCTCTTCAACACCAAACATACACAAAAATATGAGTAGTATTTTTTTCCATCACGCAAGATTGGTAAAGAATCGTCTACAAGTGGAAATACATATATGCTGTTTTTTATAAATATTTTCTTTCTTTTTGAGATTTTTTAAAAGTTTTTTCCCAATTCAAAAATTGATTTCACTTAACTTTTTCTTTGAAAAAATCTACAAATTCTATCAGTTGTTACCCAAATTAGAAAACGTGTTATCCCCCAATAACCCCCCTAACACCTAAGAATTTATAGGTTATTTTCTTCATTTTAGTAGATGTAAACAATAAGGTAGATGATATAGTTTTGTAGATTTTATTTCATTTGTTCTGTTTTAAGTTGTTTAAGAAAAGCTAATTCTATAATATAATGTTGATGAAAAATAAAATATGCCAAATACAATAACCAATAAACAATTTTTTCATAGACCACTGTACCATCTTAACCAACTCATGTTTATACAAAATGGCCCCTAAATTAATTGAAATTCTACAGCCCCAAGTAAATTCTTGATGGGATTTTCTACCAAGAACAAAGCATCTTAGTTTCGAAGTCGTTTCTACGGAGCAGCTTGAAATGGAATGCCTCCACTCATCTGTCGCCTAACGTGCTTTGGTACTAGCCTATTTAAAAGCTCTGGGGAAGCTCCAGATAACTGTTTGAACATTCAAACAGAGAGAGAAAGAGATACCAGATTAAGAAACAGTTTGAACCTAACATCAGTTATGGTTTGGTTTAAGAATGTTTGGTTTAAGGAAAGTGGACTAACGTACCTCTTGTTTGAAGTTGAACAACGGTGGTAGAGGTCGGCCGTTTGGAAGACGAGCATTAGGCTCACGTAGTTCATTGAAAAATGGATGAGCACATGCTTCGAGCTTTTAGTCTCGGAAACATAACACATGTCAGTTCAAAAGCCTCAGCATCATTGAACAGTGCAGGTCCAAACAGAGAGAACCACTCTAACAACTAAGAATACTTGGTCGTGTAGAGATTCTGACTGCAGTGCAACGTAGACTCGGTGAATATTGAAGAAGCCGAGATGCAAGGTCAATGGCTCTGGAGGCATCTGCTTATGGAAAACCTGGAGGTCATAAAGTAGAATGTGTATTGTTTCAGCTTTTCTTTTTTCTCTTAAGGATCAGAAAAGTTAGAACGTAACATGCATATAAAATACCTTATGCCACGGGTGAGCTTTGATTTGTGGGAACCTAAAGCCTGTGTAGTTTGGATCCATGCATCGGATTTCTTCTCGAGTTGGAGTACCAAGAACCTAATCAGAACGAAATTTTAATCAAAAATAAAAATCTATTAGATTATAGGAATTTTCTATAATGATGCCAAGGTAAACTCTAATCAAAATGAGACTTCACCTTGATGATCTCCACTAGCTGGTCCACAGAATTTTCTCCGGAGAATAAAGGCTGAAGATAAATAAATATCCAAATGTTTGTCAAATATATTGGAGAGATGCTTTAGTTCTCAAGATACTTAATTGATAAATAGTTTACACTAACCTGACCAAGAAGGAGCTCTGCCAAAACACAACCAGCAGACCATATATCTATGGAGGATGTATACTCAGTGGCCCCAAAGATGAGTTCTGGAGATCGGTAATATCGAGAGCAGATATATGATATGTTTGCAGTTTGGTTTACCTTTAACCTAAAGTGAATAGTCACATGTTGCAAAGATCATGAAAACAAATAAGGTGCAATTGATTTCATGGGATAGAACACATAAGCAGTGGAAAAATAAATAAAACAACATAAATAAGGTAAACCCTTACCAATACTTTTGCACTTCCACAATCACACAGCTTACACTGATGAGTGAGGGGATCAACCTACAGAACGCACCAGAGAATTTTATTGCAATTTAGTAACGGTTACCGAAGACAAACCCACAATAAGATTAATTTACCAAAAGGTTTTGTGGTTTAAGATCTCTGTGGAAGACACCAGGAGCAGTATGGATATAAGCCAAGCCTCTGAAGACCTGCACAACATAATTGCTAACCCGTTTCAGGATCAATAAGAAAAAAGCAAGAATATTTGTGGCAGATAACAATGCATACCTGGTATGTGTAATGTTTGACATAGAAAATAGGCATCCTCTGGTTTGAACTAGTATAGTGCTTCAAAATTCGGTACAAAGTCTCAGGTACATACTCCATAACAAGGTTGAGGAAGAGCTCATCTCTACTCGTTGTAGAGAAGAAACAATGCTTCAAAGAAACCACATTAGAGTGGTCTATTAGTAGCATTAATTGCAACTCACGGGTTTTGTAGCGCCGATCTTGCAAAACCTTCTTAATGGCTACTGATTCTCCAGTTTCAAAGCACTTCGCCTAGAATGGTAAGTTCATCAATTAATCAGAAATGGAAGAAAAAGCTATTGCCTAGAAAAGCTAGCAGTGACAAGTACAAAAGCTACCTGGAATACAATTCCGAAAGATTCAGTTCCAACAACCCGCTCATCCATGTAACTAATGTTGTGTAAAAGCCAGAAGGAGGAAACATAAGCGAGTAGGCCCACTTAAAGTTGGTATTAATGAGCCACAAATGATTAACCTTAAAACTTAGGTAACCTTACACCGGAATCATGAGCAATAACTGCATCATTTGTAGATTTAATCCTACTTGTTTAGGTTCACCGTTTTTGCCTCCAATTGTAGTGGAAATGATGTGACCGGTAACAGCATCATTTCCCTCTATAACAGCAGCAGACATTTCCTGCAATCAAACAAGAACATATTATTACAAGCATTAAACTATTCTTGTCAACAAAGAATAAAGGAAACTGGTAACATTTAGTGCTTTCTCACATAATAAACATCAGATCACGAATGATAACCAATAGAAAAACCAATCTAAATTAAAGGAATCCTTCTTCACTCAGTCTCTGTCAAGCAAATGGTCTTTTAAATAACTTTCAAACCTAGCAACATTAGGATGACAACCATTTTGTGGACATAAAATCTGTACATTCAAAAGATACTATCATTACACACCATGGAACAAACACTGTTCAGATATGAAGAACAAACCAAAAGAACACAACAAAACAAAAGAGAGTTCAGAATCAATACAGACTGCAAAAAGAGAGAATGGGCCAAGAATCACGTAATTACATGAACACTACAAAACCTGTCAGGATTAAAACTCGAAGACCAACAACTAGTTTTTGGAGTGAATAGTGTTGAATCAAACAACCGAATATGAATAACAAAAGCCAAATGAAGTAATAAAATTCACCTGAGGAAATATTTTATAGATGAAAGGGCAAAACGGAATTGATCAGTAAAACAAGCATCTACATCGTGTTCTTGCTCTTAAATTTTCTGTACCCTATCTCTTCAAAAGTTAATACTACTGAACCAGGATCTTCACTAGGAAAAGGTTGAAACTTTCATCTGAATACAAAAAAGTAATACTAGCTACTATCAAGTCAAATTCGCCATCTTTGATGAGAAAAGCCACTTCGTGTGAGTTCATATCAGAAAACAACACAAACGAGCCCAAGAACACAGATCGATTCGCTGAGACACCGAAACAAGAAAAACAGGATCTAGATCTAGCCGAGATCTAGAAACACCCACCAACCGTAAAATTAAAATGCATAGTTACCAAACACAGACGTAAGAGGATCAAACACAGAAAGAGAGACGCAAACAAACTGAAAGGTAAAAAACAAAACCTTGTCTGTATCCATATCGGGACGATGTTTCAAAGCATCACCGTCGCGAAGCTGCAGCGGCTGAGGAGCTGTAGCCGGAGGCTGAGGCCACAATGGTATTGAGGTCATGTGCTTTACAGCTCTTCGTTCTCTCTCTCTCCCACACTGAAGAAGAGTAAAGACTCTCTCTCTCTTTTTTCTCCTCTCTCCTTTTGTGTCTAAATTTCAGAATTCTTTCAAAGTTACAAGGAGGACCCACACGCGAATACAGAGCGTGGGGCGTTACATTCCAATGAGATAGCTAATCTCGTAATTAGTACTCATTACTTGATGATATTATTAGCAGTGAAGTGATCACTGAAAAGTGTTGATAACCTCACAATCTCCTTAACAAATAACTGGTACAGCCAATTTTGAAGATTAATATTGTTACGGAATCAGATATACAAATTATAATTACAACATAGTGCCTAGTGATAACACGATTTTTAATTTGGGTAACATATGATAGCATTCGCAGATTTTTGCAAAAATAAAAAGTTAAATCCATTTCTGAATGAGAAATTGCAATAAGTAGGAACAGAAGAATCGTAAATAATTAGGTGCGTGATCTCACACGTTTTTCTACAGTGTTTTGATAAAGAAATTTATAAAACACCCCTTTACCTTTTTTTCTTTAATTTAAAAATCTGCTCACATATTCTCTCACCTCACCATTTTTTATTCTTTATCATCTCAAAATCGTTCACAAAAATCCAGTACTCATGGCTGAGTCATCACTATCTTCCTGCAGATCCATCTTACCACATTGCCATTGATTCAGTTTCAAGTTCAACGAGTCCAATTTGTACTTCGATTTGTCTGATTTTTGTAGGAAACTCTTTAAAGCCGATCAAATTAGAATTAAACAATCCGATATATATCGTCTCTGGTCATCATCACCACCACAACGGTATAATCAATAGATACTAATGTTAGCATATAATATGCCATTGTTATCGATATAATTCTATGTAATTTGTTGTAATCATTGTTATCATGTTAACTTTGTAAAAAAAAACAAATATTTTTTACTTTTTTTTTAACATCTTCTTCATTAATTAGAATTTAAGCGATTACAGTAAGGTAGGTACATTGTTAGCATGTTATGATAGTTAAAATTTACTGGATAATTATTTGGTTAACATGTTAACATTAATATCTGATACTTATAACGTGTTAACAATATGTATGAGACATGTTAATGAGCTAACAATAAGATATAATATTTGTTAACCTGCTAACAATAATATTTGATATTATTTTTAACCTGTCAACAATAAAAACTAATACTTGTTAACAATACAAACCAATACCTTACTATTGTTATCGGTGTAATTCGATTGTTAGCAGATTAATAATAATATCAAATATTATTGTTAGCACATTAATGTATTATATATCTTGTTAGCATTTTAGCCAAATAGGTTTTTTATTAAATGTTAACTTATTATTCAAATTTTGGCAAATATGAACAATACTATTGGTGACGAACAAGAATTTTTTCCAACAGGTGAACAATAACATTACGGTAGATGAACAGTGGTACTGAGAAATTAATATAAGAATAATTAAAAATATTATTCCTTCTTAAGATCATAATCCCCAGTAACTAATACAAGACAAAAAGAAAAAAAAATCTAGACTGTTTCTAGAGAGTTTCACTTCAAAAAATAAATAAAATAAAATTAGCAACGTTGAGATTTCTGACAAAATGATGAACAAAAATACTATATTTATGGTCTTCTTCCTCTGTGCGTTTTCTTCCCCCACTTCTCGTCTCATTGTGCTTTTGGCTTCTCCATCTTGACATAAGGAAGAACACCCAGAAAGTATTTTACCTTTGGGTTCCATCCACGTTGCTGAGCTCGACAAAACATCAAGAATGTGTTTGCACAGTAAGAGTTGAAACTCATGAAGACATGCCACAGAGCATGTCCCTGAGGATTCACAGGCCACTGGGATATCGTCTTGCAGAAAACACGGTCACGGAACCAGCAAACACTTCCCACTAGGATCGTAGCAACATACCATTTCGCAATCCGTTTGGCTGCGGTGTCCTCTGTGTGAATGTATTACTTGTACATCCGAGGGATGCAGATAAAGCAAAGAATAACGTAGTGGACCTTGAAACCGATGCCAAACCTGAGGAAAGCGTGGACAACGGCAAAGGCAGCACCATAGAGGAAGAGAAAAGTTACGTGAGCATTGCTCGTCTTCCAAACGGCCGACCTCTACCACCATTGTTCAACTTCAAACAAGAGGTACGTTAGTCCACTTTCCTTAACCAACCATTCTTAATCCAAACCATAACTGATGTTAAGTTCAAACAGTTTCTTAATCTGGTATCTCTTTCTCTCTCTGTTCGAATGTTCAAACAGTTATCTGGAGCTTTCCCAAAGCTTATAAACAAGCTAGTACCAGAGCACGTTAGGTGACAGATGAGTAGAAACAACTTTGAAACCAAGATGCTTTGTTCTGGGTAGAAAAGCCCATCAAGCTTTTGCTTGGGGCTGTAGAATTTTAATTAATTTAGGAGCTATTTTGTATAAATATGAGTTGGTTAAGATGGTGGTCTATGAAAAATGTGTTTGTTTGCTATTTGTATTTCTCATATTTTATTTTTAATCAACATTATATTATAGAATTAGCTTTCCTTAAACAACTTAAAACAGAACAAAGGAAACAAAAACTATAAGTAAATATGTATATCATAAGTGTATTTTAGTTATAACAGTGATGTATCTTAACTATTAGCAACGATTTATATCTAAAAAATGATAATTGGCATTCACTTTTGTCAGAACAATTTATTTACTGGAATCATATATTCATATCTCTAGTTAGACCTTGAAGATTCTAGAATATAAATTTATTTGGTGGTATTTTATAAAAAATGAAGGAGGCGTCTTAAGGAAAAAAATCATGGTAGATAAGATGGTACAATGTATCCATGGTCACATATACACACACAACTGCGTGTATATACACATACACAAAGCCTTCACATCCCCAGCTATCTCTATCTCTATCTCACGATGCTCTGATCCGACGGGTGTGTCTCACGCACTTGCACGATGTCCCACATTCAAACACCACAGACTATCCTCTCAATAGATTCCCTTTATCATCATAAGCAAGCTCACCACCGTTTTTCCTTGCACAAAGACAATCTTCACTGCAGGATAAACTACGTACAGTCGCAGCCAGCCTTGTTGATCTCTTCTTGAACGTAAATCATAAATGGGAATACAGATTTCGAGGAGTACTCATAGTCTAAGGGTTCCTGATCATCATTTATGTCATTGTACATATACACCAGGACATTATCCTTATTGGAAGAAAGGTCAAAGCTTATATACCAGCAGGTCTAACCATCCACGGTGTACTTTTAAGTGTTTCCGCAAACCTCATTCTTGCATTGCCCATCTCGGTTGCGGAAACACTTAAAAAGTACGCCGTCGATTGTTAGGCCTGCTGGGTATGTAAGCTTTGACCTTTCTTTCCAATAAGAAGAATGTCCCGGTGTACCTGTAATGACATAGATGATATCAGGAACCCTAATTCTATGAGTACTCTTTGAAATCTGTCTTCCCATTTATGATTTACGCAAACCTCATTCCGCAAACCAGACTTCCCCACATCAGGCCAGCAATTTAAAATCTTATATAAACCATCATAGACATAAAACCTTAGAGCTAACACTGTGGTGATTAGATTTCCCCACATCAAATTGCTGGCCTGATGTCAATCACAAGAAATTAGGTCAAGGATCTTTAGGCTCTGATACCATGTAATGAATGGAAAAAGTGTATGTATATTATTGATTCACAAAGGTAGGGTATTTATACAAGTATGTAAAGTCTAAACCTAATATGAGTATCTAGAATAGATTACACAAAATCTAGTAGAAGTTATTTCCTTATCTTTGTATGTGGAAGTCTGGTTTCGGAGTGGAAAACTGAGATTATATGTATTTGTACTCTTTCTTATTTGAAATAAGTTCCATCATTACTAGAAGGAATCCTGATTTTGTTGAATTCTTCATCAGTTTCTATAGTTTTATCTCGAGTCCACATATATTTATATTTTTTCTATTTTTTCTTCCGTAAATTAAGTTTATTTTTTGTAAGAGATTATAGAAAAATCTATTCAACACCAAACATAGACAATATTATTTTTCCCACCACCCAATAATGTTAAAGAATCGTCTACGAGTGGAAAAATACATACATTATGCTATTTTTTATAACTATTTTCTTTTCTTTTTTTCTTAAACATTTTTAACATTTTCCCAATTTAGAAATGGATTTTAATTTTTTTTTTCTTGCAAATATCTACAAATGCTATCAGTTGTTACCCAAATTAGAAAACGTGTTATGACTATGCACTTTATTTAAATCAATTTGTATATCTGATTCAGTAACAATATTATTGTTAAGGGATTGCGAGGTTATCAACACTCTTAAGTATTCACTTCACTGCTAATATCAAGTAAAGAGTACTAATTACGAGATTAGCGTTCTCATTGGAGCGTTAGGCCTACGCGCGAATCCTCCTTGTATCTTTGAACGAATTCTGAGGTTTAGACACATTACGCACAAATACATGATGTACAGACAATTTACAACTAACTTCATCTTCACTAAAAAATAGCAAATGGAGATGAAAACAATTTATATTTTTGGTGAATAAATATCCAAGAATCGATCGTTCCGGCCTGAATATCAACCAGAACAGAAGCAAGAACGAATTTGTGTCCATATGCTGCTTTTTTTTACTGCACAGATAAGAAAATATGCACTGATAAGTTACTGTTTATGGATAAACTTTCAGTTCCCATGAAAACAATTGCAGAAGAACAAATTAGCCCTCCTGTCTTATTTGCCTTGAGGCATGTAAATAGTTTAAGATGACTTGGTGACTTCATGTATAGCATTCGCAAGCTATCCCACATTCCATGTCGTAACACCAGCTGTACTGCAACCAAACATGAAGAGCCTCAATGATTTTTGCTAACACTTGAAATGCATCAAAATCAAGAAAATGGACCAAGTGTAGTACCTGATACGGGAAATTGCACATTTAAATCCTCAACTATTTGAAATCGGCACAAAAAATACCCAACTATTAGAGTGGCAAAGTAATTCCTCAAGTCCTCGTTGACCACGCAAATTAGGGATTAATGAAGTCAACAGTTAACTCTCTAAACGGTCGTCGTTAGTATTAATCTCGTTCTAATACACGAGTGAACTAAAAACCCCAAATAAAAAAACCTAAGACGATATCCGGCGAAGCTTACCCAGGTCCGGCGAGTTTGCAGAGCTCTGATTTCAATGAGAAAGCTTGAAATCCGGCAGAGAAATCATGAAGAACATCATGAAGAACAAGAATGCTTGCCCAGAGACGGACATAAAGTCATCTACAAAGACATCGCTTATCCACCCGAAATCTGTAAGTGTCGATTCTTTTAGCTTATTCTTCTATCCAGATTTGAGTAAGTAGAATACAAAATTGAATAGAATTGAAATCGTTTGAGTGTAGGAGGAGAAAAGTTCATACTCTAGAAATGAATTTGGGAGTTCATCTAAGTATGGGTTCATCAATGGAAAAAAGGGATTTCCAAAACAATGTGTGTGTGGAAGTGATGTTACCATCTATACATCAGCATCAAAAACTAATCCTGGACGTCTTTACTTTCGTTGTGCTGTTTCCAGAGAGGTAAGTTACTACTGCTCTCTACCTTTGTGTTTGTTATGTTTAGCTAAACTCTTGGTTTTTCATGAGAGTGATAACGGCATATTTATGATGATACACACATCTGTTTGCATTATATGTAGAATGGGCATTTGTTTAAATGGGTCGAAGATGGGATATATGAAGAAGTGATCGACTTGTTAGAAAGGGAATCCGAGAATGAGAAGGGGATTATGGGAGTGAATGAGTTGAAGTTTGAGATGGAAAATGTGAAAGATCAAGTCATTCAATGCAAAACTGAGCTACGCAGATTCAAAATAACAACTTGGTACTCATTGTTTGTATTTGTGTTTTGGCTTTTGTGATCATTTATCACCTCATGTTGCACAAAAGTGTCGGAAACACACTTTTATTTGGTAACAAGTAAACAAGTTTGTGGCTATGACCCTTTATGTAAGACCAAATTTGTGTGTTTTGGTTTCTGTTAAGACATGTATTTATCTCTTTATCTCTATGTAAGACACAAGTTTGTATTGATTTTGTATTGATTGTCTCATCTATCTATATTTCTATCTATTGGTCTCTGTTTTGGTTGGGAAGAATTACAGTTTATCAAAAGATCTCCACCATTACATCTGAAAAATCAGGAGTAGCTGATACATAGGTTCATACAAAAGAGAAATTCAACCACAACAAAACATAAAGCCGATGACAAGAAAGAGAGGTTCACAACAAAACATAAAGCCAATGACAAGGAAGAGAGGTTCACAACAAAACATAAAGCCGATATTTCAGTCTAAAACAAGCTGAAATGCAACAAAAAACAGAGAATGACTGCTTCAGTTTGAGAAACCAAATCTTCTTTGTGATGATTGAGAAGCTCTTCCTTGTGATGATTGAGAAGCTCCTACTTGTGATGACTGAGAAGCTTCCCATCCTGCTCCAGGTGATTCTCACTACAATAAAACAAGGTAATGGCTATGTAAAACCAGATCAAATCCAAACCACACTAGATCCGAAGCATGTAAAAAAAAAAAAGCAAACCTGGTTTTTCCTTGGACGACCTCTTCTCCTTTTTGGTTCAGGAGGTTGGGTTGGATTAGGACACCTTGTCTTGTTATGTCCGTGTTTTTTACAGTTTGAGCAACTAGGAATGCGACCATGGCGTGTTACCTTGTTTGGATTTGATGAAGATTCATGAGGACCTTTTCTCCTAGCATAGTTATTAGGTCTTCCATATTTAAATCTGGATGGTGGTGGTAACACAGGTAACCTGTTCAACCGAGGCCACAGTTTCATCCCTTGGACAGGCTTCATTCCCCTAGCATATAGCTGCACCCACTTCGAAGTCAGATAGTAATCCGAGAAATATTCATTCAGGTCTAGCTTTTTTGTTGTGATGACACACATAACATGCATACATGGGATCCCATTCAACTGCCAATAGCCACAACCACAAGTTTTATTCCCCATATGAACGCTATACGTTGTACCATGGAAGTCGATCTCATGCTCATCTCATGTGGTCATGTAGCGTATGCATTCTCTAGCTCTCTGACTATTCAACTCAATCTCTTTATCTGCTCTTGGTGTGATTCTTTTCTTCCACCTCTTTGTTAAGAGAGTTCTCTTTGCATTCCTTTCCATGCATTTCCTCCTTACCTCGGTTAAGAAATCCAACAACGGCTTCCTCCTTGTCTCCCTCACATTTCGATTGAAAGACTCAGACAAATTGTTCAAGTTGTCATTACAACAAGAACCAAGCTTGAAGAAGGCCCGAGACCACGTTTTTGGTGCAATGCTTTGCAGAGAATCATATGCACCCTGATTGTATTTCCTCAATGCTTCCAAGTTATCCTCAAATGCTCCACTAGTATAGCTTCTTGCAATTTTCCAGAACAAACGCTCTAGCTCTATGTCTTTGTGGGTCTTTTTCCAATTTTCCACAATGTGCCTAGCACACATTCTATGTTCAGCACGAGGAAGCTCTGTCTGAACTGCATTGAGAATACCCTGTCACGTCAAGCAAGCACCATTAGAGAAGTGCAAAATCGATAAACCATTACCCAAAAAAAAAACCTTAGACAAACCCTGTGTTTATCTGAGATGATGGTAATGTCAACTCCATCTTCAAGTGCCAAATCCTTTTTCAGAAGTTACACAAATCACAACCAATTTGGGTTATCCTCCACATCAACTACTGCCCAAGCAATAGGAAAGATTCGGTTATCACCATCTCTGCCAACTGCTCCCAACATTTGGCCTTTAATATCCCACTTCATGAATGCTGCATCTAAACCGATTATAGGCCTACAAGATTCCTTCCAGGATGATTTTAATACCTCAAAACACATGTAGAGCCGGTAGAATCTTTGTCTGCTTCCAGATACTGGACCAGGAATGGTCTCAATCTCCATTGTTGAACATGTATTCGACATAAGTACCTCAGCCTGGTAATCCCAAATTCTAGCACAATGAGCTTCATGGCTAGCCTTTCTTGCAGCTGCGAGTGATGCCTTTGCTCTCCTACACTGATGCACACTAACATTCATGTTGTACTCTCTTTTTATTTCATCAACCATGAATTGCGACTTGATTTTAGGATTCAGTCTCAACCTTTCTTCAAACAGTTGTGCAATGGTACCACTTTTCAGAAGCTTCGTCGATCCAGATCTTACACAAACATGTTTACCATCGAAGTACTTAATCATCAGCTTGTTTTTGCCCTTCTCAAAAGAGCAATAGACCCTCCAAGCACAGTTTTCTTCTTTTTCTTTCGTGCACTTTGCTCCAAGCCTGCTCTGAGATGATTTGTACATCTTGATATCATATTGTGTCTTCAGAGAATAAGTGAGACATGCATACTTGAACTCCTCAGCATTGTTGAATGTCTTCCCTAATGCCAAAATGTCATCCAGACCAAAGTTCAATGGCCTTTCCTCTGTCCAATTTTTGTCTTCATCATCATCTGTCAAAGGATCTGGAATGTGTTCATCATCCCATATATCATCTCCACTATCATCATCACCATTTCCATCTTCAGGGGCAGCTTCTCCAAAATGCGAAAACCATTCATCATCTTCACATATTTGCACATTGACTAGCTCCTCCTCAGGATCATTATCCTCTGGATTTTCAGCCAAAGCTGGCTCACTCTCTCTGTATCCTGCAGTGTCTTCAACAATTACTGGACAATCATCTCCTTCGACCGATGAATCTTTACAGACTCTTCTGGATTTTTCTCAACATCTGCAACTTCCTGTTCATCAGCAGAACCTCCTTCTGGTTCATCTGCACTACCTACTCTCTCTTCATCTACACTAGCTACTCTCTCTTTATTAAAGCACACAATTTCCAAACACACATTCGCTTCTTTTTCAACATTGGTAGCCATTTCTCCATCAACATTATCTCTTTCTAAACCTATATTCGTTTCTTCATCAGTTACCCTACAATCGAAATTCTCTATTCTAAACACGAGTTTTGATTAATCAAAATTCACAAGCAAAGTTCGAAATTACCTCGGAGGATCAGGTTCGGGTTCTGGTTCTCGATTTCTTCGAACTGGAAGCTTCTTTCCGCCTCTTTTCCACATAGTCCTAACCATTGTTGATGAAAAAGCTTGTTTCTTCTGAATCGCGTCGCTGCTGTAACTCGCCGGAGTCAGGTTTATTGCTTCGCCGGAAATCGCCTTCGGTTTATACTTGGAGCTTTTTAGGGTTCAAACTAATGAAATCCCGATGACAGAAATTAGAACGAGATTAATACTAACGACGACCGTATAGAGAGTTAACTGTTGACTTCATTAATCCCTAATTTGCGTGGTCAACGACGACTTGAGGAATTATTTTGCCACTCTAATAGTTGGGTATTTTTTGTGCCGATTTCAAATAGTTGAGGATTTAAATGTGCAATTTCCCTACCTGATACGGCCATTTCGGGTCATGTGTAGCTACTACAATGGACCAAATGTAGCTACTACAATGAAATAAATATAAATGGACCAAGTGTAGCTACTACAATGAAATAAATATAAATCTATAGCCATAAGAATTTTTCGGGTATATCGATATAATTATATTTCTCTGATATCTCTCTTCCGCTTTTTCTTTGGGATTTCGCTCTGGGTTTAGGTGATTTGTGTTCTCTCGCTGTAGATGTTCATGTATGTTGCTTTTGATTTTCTTGATGCCAACACAATATCCATTCTTTTGCTTCGGTCATGGTTTGTTGAATGTCATGATGCCATTCAGAACTCATTTCCAATAATTTTCTCAACTTAGCAAAAGCCCATTAATTCTTTTTTTTTTACCCTTTTTTCCTAAAAAACCGGGCCAAGGATTGTTGATGGAGATGGTCTAAGGGTTTCACCTAATCTCTCTGGTCGTGAAAGGATTTTGCAAGACATGGACAGGTTCAACGCATATCCTGAGCTTATCACTACTTAGTTTTGGCCTTTTGGGAGTTTACTTAGATATTCAGTGACGTCAGTAATGTACATGCTCTAACGAGGCGGAAGCTACTACAATGAAATAAATATAAATCTATAGCCATAAGAATTTTTGGGCTATATCGATATAATTATATTTCTCTGATATCTCTCTTCCGCTTTCTCTTTGGGATTTCGCTCTAGATTTAGGTGATTTGTCTTCTCTCACTGTAGATGTTCATGTATGTTGCTTTTGATTTCTTGATGCCAACACAATATCCATTCTTTTGCTTCGGCCATGGTTTATTGAATGTCATGATGCCATTCTGAACTCATTTCCAATAATTTTCTCAACTTAGCAAAAGCCTATTAATTTTTATTTTTTTTATCCTTCTTCCTGAAAAATCCGGGCCAAAGACCCTTGTTGGAGATAGTCTAAGGTTTTTCCTAATCTCTCTGGCGGTGAAAGCATTTTGCAAGACATGGACTGGTTCACCGCATATCCTCAGCTTATCACTACTTAGTTTGGGCCTTTTGGGAGTTTACTTGGATATTCAGTAACGTCAGTAATGTACATGCTCTAATGAGGTGAAAGAAACTACAATGAATTAAATATAAATCTATAGTCATAAGAAATTTTTGGGTATATTGATATAATTATATTTCTCTGATATCTCTCTTCCGCTTTCTCTTTGGGGTTTCGCTTTGGGTTTAGGTGATTTGTCTTCTCTTGCTGTAGATGTTCTTGTATGTTGCTTTTGATTTTCTTGATGCCAACACAATATCCTTTCTTTTGCTTCAGTGATGGTTTGTTGAATGTCATGACGTCATTCTGAACTCATTTCCAATAGTTTTCTCAACTTAGCAAAAACCCATTAATTTTTTTTTTTTTTACCCTTTACCTCCTAAAAAACTGGGTCAAGGACCCTTATTGGAGATGGTCTAAGGGTTTCTCCTAATCTCTCTAGCCGTGAAAGATTTTGTAAGACATGGACTGATTCAACGCATATCCTGAGTTTATTACTACTTAGTTTGAGCCTTTTGGGAGTTTACTTGGACATTCAGTGACGTCAGTAAAGGCCCGACTAGAATCTAAAGCCCACGGTTGGCCCAACTTCATATATATATATCTGACTATATGAAGAACAGAAAACGGGTCCTTATTGCGACATGAACAATGACGACGACGATCATCTCCCATCTTCTGAGGGATATGGCAGAGGAGATTCTGTCCAGGGTTCCATTGAAATCTATGAGAGCAGTGCGATTAACTTGCAAAAAGTGGGACACTTTATCCAAAAGCCGGAGCTTCACGAAGATGCACGCTGCAATGGAAGGGAATTGGTTGATCGTGTTGATGGATTACAAGCTTTATTTGACAAGGAGCGGCGTCGTGAATGGTGATCCATATATAGAGCCTCAGGGTAAACTTACTTTCCTAAATGACGACGATTCAAAACAGGTCATAATTTCAAGATATCTCAAGTCTTTCAGTGCGAGGGTTTGTTGTTATGCATCTTGAAAGACACTTCAAGGATTGTGGTTTGGAATCCGTATTGGGGGCAAACAAGATGGATAGAACCTAGATGTTCTTACAGCGACAGACAAGAGTACAGCTACGCACTCGGATACTTCAAGAATAATAAATCTTTAGGTAGCCACAAAATCTTGAGGTTTATAGATGATGACTACTTGTGTCCGACCAAGAGCAAACATCACTTTTCATGGTATGAAATCTATGATTTAGACACTCGTTTATGGAAGACTCTTGATGTCACTTCACCACACTGGGATATATCACCTGAAGACCTTGGTGTTTCTCTCAAGGGAAACACTTACTGGATCGCTTCTACGAGGAAACCATCAATGATTTCTTACTTTAATCTGTTTTGATTTTACGAGAGAGATGTTTGGGCCGCTTCTGCCTCTGCCTCCTCTGCCTGGTGGCCTCTGGGGCGGTGAGCTTGAAACACTATCGTGTGTTAGAGAAGAGAAGCTTGCGGTTTTCTATCAGATGTACGACGACCAAGGATCACATGAGATATGGATTACGACTAAGATTGAGGCGGAAGAGGTGTTGTGGAGCAAGTTCTTGACTTTAAATATGGCATTTAGATCTGGAGATTTCTACATTGACGAGGAGAAGAGACTCGCTATGGTTTTTGATAAAGCAAGTGACGAATATCGTCATACAGTTAACATCATTGGAGAGGATGGATACTTTAGAGAATTGGATCTTCACGAGGATGGTTCTTCCTCTAAATTGGATGTCAGAGCATCTAGAAAGAATTATTCTTGGAGGACGACTGTGTGCTCTTATGTTCCAAGTTTACTGCAAATCAAGAAACTCTCAGGAGGATGCCAAAGGAAAAAACAAAGCAGTTTTGAATTGCACCGATTTCATAAAAAAGTTTCGAGATTGGCCGTAATTGGTAAGCGAATGAAGTAGCAGGAGCACAAGTTGGAGTAGCGTCAACATTAATTACAAAGCTAAATCTTTTTTCAAAGTTTTTTCAAAGCAGTTTTATTTTATTACGTAATTGGTAAGCGAAACAAATAAAAGACAATGAAATCTATTTCCTTTCTCATAAACTTTGGGAACTCAAAAGAGGTTAATGTGTATCAATGTGCTCTTTCTCTTCTAAAATTTTTGGCTCGCGGACTGTATTCCGTATTATCACATACTCCAGTATATGAGTGCCGCCTGTGGAGGAAAGAAAACGAAAAACTGATGAGAAGAACAAAACAGAGCTTATTTCATTTCATTGACTCTGCTTCTTGGGACAGGGACACCATAAGCCAATCCAGAAAACCACCTTACTTCATTGTAAAAGCCAATGAACTCTGTGGGCCCAACTCTTCTTTGGATCATGACATGTTCGGATAATCTTGGCTATGAAGAGGTAATTTTCGAGAGTGAATACAAATATATTGGTGAAAGCGTTAGCTGAACCTCGAGAATGGTCAAGGTTTATAGTCTATACCAGAGAAATCAACAAGACAAGGAAAAGATTAATTCGACTAACCATCACTTTCCAAGGAAGACAAGCCAACCAATGTGTTGATCTTACAGCCAATAAAACCTCTTCATATGAAATACTCTTTGGTTGAGAAGGAGAAACGAATTTATATGAAATATGTTTGAGCTCGGAAAAATAAGAAATATGTGGCTTTATGTTAAAATGATGATAACTCTCCTAAATGAACAACAACAACAAAATGGATGACAACTCCTCGATTACTGGTTTCGATACTATTACATACATTTCGGTTATATTCTCATTTTCAGTTAACTTTTCCATTATATTATAACATGTTGACGTCATAAAGAAATTATAACATGATATATAGTGAAATACAAACGATAGAAGTATTAATGTGGCATAATAAGATGATGCAAGAATCTGATATGCGATACTAAAGCAAATAGATATTGGTCACTGGTCATACTTTTTACCATAATAATAAATAGATTATGCACAAATTGTGCTAGGGTATGCTAGATATTCTAAGCAAGTCGGTCATAAATACCAATACGTTCTGAAAAGGTACCAAAGAGATATCTAGCAACCTCCTCCTCCACCACCACTGCCACAACCTCCTCCTCCTCCAGACCACCAGACGCTTATGGTCCAGCATATGGTCTAGGCGTCTAGCTCCAGCATATGGTCTATCTTTCGTCTCATTTTTTTAGAATTCTTTTCACCGGCGCAAACAAATACGGCCATGGCTATTACGGAAAAGGTGGCTGCAACCGCCAATATCCCCCAAAATAAACCAAAGCCACTTGTTTGAACGTCGCTCAATATGCTTCTCACCATATTCTCTTGTGTAAATTTTGGTTAAGTTTGAGATTTTGGATTCGGTTTTGGGTAAGGATTTATATATACTTTTAGATGTGTTAAAAAATAAATAGCACTATTTGTAGGTAATTCTTTGAATGGACAATGTTGCATGGTGAGAAAAATAATACTCATACTATTGTTTATGTCTGGTGTTGAAGAAATTTTCCAAAAATCTATTACAAAAAAATAAATTTAATGTACGAAAGAAAAATTAGAAAAAAAAATCTATATATATGTTCATTTGAGTTAAAACTATGGAAACTAATGAAGAATTCAACAAAACCAGGATCCTTATGATGAAACTTATTACAAATAAAAAGAGTACAAATACATATAATCTCAGTTCACAATGAACATGCTCACTACTTAGCAAAAAAAATGTTTTTTCCAACAATGTCTTATAAACCCTTTAATCTGCTACTATTAACCTCAGAAGCAGCAGCATGTTTGCAGCCAAGTGAAATTTCTGGATTATACCGACAACAAAACATCCAAATCTTGGTATGCATTCACAAGCATCCAGCAATGAAAATGCATGGAACCCTCAAACTTTAACGGGATGTAGAGATGTGGGTACAATCAAGAATTCTCACTTGGCTGCAAACATGCTGCTGCTTCTTTGGGTTAATAGTAGCAGAAACAAGCACGCCATCTGTAACTGAGTAGTTTCCATAGCTTGTTTCTGTATTTTTCTTTATATCTTACCGAGATAGCTCTCCTGGATGCTTTAGCTTGAGGATGATGAAGATACAGGAGATGTTCTGGTTTATACAGGTCACGGTGGTCAGGATATGCTCCACAGGTAGATTCAACATCAAAAGCTAGAAAGTGGGAATCTAGCAAGGCAGAGGAGTATGTACCATGATATTGAGATAAGGGTGATTAGAGAACAGTGTTAGCTCTAAAGTTTATTTCTATGATGGTTTATATAAGATTTCAGATTGCTAGTCTGATGTGGGGAAGTTTAGTTTCGGAGTGTATAAGTTTAAAGATTAAGGTTTCTACATCACTTCATATTTATACAATCAATAGATGATTCTAGAGCTAAGACAGCTGGACTTGACAGCTCATTACAGAAGGGATTGAGGAACAGGTTCATGGTACTCCAACTCGAGAAGAAACCCAATGCATGAACAGGATCTTTTAATTTTGGAATTGTATTCCAGGTAACTTTTGTGCTTGTCACTGCTAGCTCTTCTAGGCAATATCTTTTTTCTTCCATTTCTGATTAATTTATGAACTTACCATTCTAGGCGAAGTGCTTGGAAACTGGAGAGTCAGTACCCATTAAGAAGGTTTTGCAAGATCGGCGCTACAAAAATCATGAATTGCAATTAATGCGACTAATGGACCACCCTAATGTGGTTTCTTTGAAGCATTGTTTCTTCTCTACAACGAGTAGAGATGAGCTCTTCCTCAACCTTGTTATGGAGTATGTACCCGAGACTTTGTACCGGGTTTTGAAGCACTATACTAATTCAAACCAGAGGATGCCTATTTTCTATGTCAAACTTTACACATACCAGGTATGCATTGTTATCTGCCATAAATATTCTTGCTTTTTTCTTATTGATCCTGAAACGGGTTAGCAAATATGTTGTGCAGATCTTCAGAGGCTTGGCCTATATCCATACTGCTCCTGGTGTCTGCCACAGAGATGTGAAACCACAGAACCTTTTGGTAAGTTGATCTATTGTGGGTTTGTCTTCGGTAACCATCACTAGATTGTAATCCAATTCCCTGGTGTGGTCTGTAGGTTGATCCCCTCACTCATCAGGGTAAGCTGTGGGATTTTGGAAGTGCAAAAGTATTGGGTAGGGTTTACCTTATTTATGCTGTTTTATTTATTTTTTCACTGCTTATGTGTTCTGTCTCATGAAAATCAGTTGCACCTTATTTTTTTTCATGATCCTTGCGGCATGTGACTATTTACTTTAGGTGAAAGGTGACCCAAATATATCATATACAGTATCTGCTCTCGGTATTACCGAGCTCCAGAACTCATCTTTGGGGCCACAGAGTATACATCCTCCATAGATATATGGTCTGCTGGTTGTGTTTTGGTAGAGCTCCTTCTTGGTCAGGTTAATTTAACTGTAAACTATTTATCCATTAAGTATCTTGAGAACTAAAGCATCTCTCCAATATCTTTGATAATCAATTTGATATTACTTATCTTCAGCCGTTATTCCCCGGAGAAAATTCTGTGGACCAGCTAGTGGAGATCATCAAGGTGAAGTCTCATTTTGATTAGATTTTATAGAAAATTCCTATATCTAATAGATTTTTCATTTTGATTAACATTACTTTCTGTTTAGGTTCTTGGTACTCCAACTCGAGAAGAAATCTGATGCATGAATCCAAACTACACAGACTTTAGATTCCCACAAAACAAAGCTCACCCATGGCATAAGGTATTTTATATGGATGTTAAGTTCTAACTTTTCTGATCATACAATAGCTTAGTAGAAAGAAAAAAAAAGAAAAGCTGAAACAATACACATACTACTTTATGACCTCCATGTTTTCCATAAGTGGATGCCTCCAGAAGCCATTGACCTTGCATCTCGGCTTCTTCAATATTCACCGAGTCTACGTTGCAGCTTTCTGTTTTCTTAATTCTCAGAGTGGTTCTTAATTCTTAGAGTGGTTCTTAATTCTTAGAGTGGTTCTCTCTGTTTGGACCTACACTGTTCAATGATGCTGAGGCTTTTTAACTGACATGTGTTATGTTTCCTTGTCTAAAAGCTCGAAGCATGTGCTCATGCATTTTTCAATGTACTCCGTGAGCCCAATGCTCGTCTTCCAAACAGCCATTTTTTATAAAATATGAGTTGGTTAAGATGGTGCAGTGGTCTATGAAAAATGTGTTTATTTGCTATTGTATTTCTCATATTTTATTTTTAATCAACATTATATTATAGAATTAGCTTTCCATAAACAACTTAAAACAGAACAAAGGAAAAAAAACTTCAGAATTACATTTACGATTAACTTCATCTTCCTTAAAAAAGAACAAATGGAGACGAAAATAATTTATATTTTTGGTGAATAAATATCCTGGCACCACCGTTTTTCCTAGCACAAAGACAGTCGTCAGTGCAGGAGAAACTACAGTCGCAGCCAGCTCTGTTAGCGTAAATCATAAATGGGAAGACAGATTTCGAGGAGTACTCATAGCATAAGGATTCCTGATATCATCTATGTCATTGTATATAGATTTTGATGGTTAGGCCTGCTGGGTATATAAGCTTTGACAGCAGGCCTAACCATCGACGGTGTACTTTTTAAGTGTTTTCGCAAACATCATTCTTGCACTACCCATCTCGGGTTGCCCATTGATTCTGACTAGCTTAAACTTATACACTCCAAAACCAGACTTCCCCACATCAGGCCATGCAATTTGAAATCTTATAGACACCACCATAGACATAAACCTTAGACCTAACACTGTTCTCATACTTGGTTTATGTCTATGATGGATTATATAAGATTTCAGTGCTGGCCCGATGTTAATCGCAAGAAATTAGGTCAGAGATCTTAAATATTTCTGATACCATATAATGAATTGGAAAAGTGTATGTGTATTATTGATTAACAAAGGTAGAATATTTATGCAAGTATGTAAAGTCTAAACTTAATAGGAGTACTTAGAATAGATTACACAAAATCTCGTAGAAGTTATCTTAATGGTATATTTCCTTATCTCTATATGGGGAAGTCTGGTTTCGGAGTGAGAAACTAAGATTACATGTACTTGTACTCTTTCATATTTGTAATAAATTTCATCATTACTAGAAAGAATTTTGAGATTTTGAATTCTTCATCAGTTTCCATAGTTTTAGATGGAGTGAACAATGTATATATAGATTTTTTTCCTAATTTTTCTTTCGTAAATTAAGCTTATCTTTTTGTAAAAGATTATTGGAAAATCTCTTCAACACTAAACATAGACAATAATATGAGTATTATTTTGTCCACTACGCAAGATTGGTAAAAAATCATCTACAAATGGAATATTACATACAGTTATGCTGTTTTTTATAATTATTTTCTTTTCTTTTTTTTGACATTGTTAACCTTTTTCCCAATTCAGAAATGGATTTAACTTATTTTTTCTCTGCAAAAATCTGCAAATGCTATCAGTTGTTACCCAAATTAGAAAACGTGTTATCACTATGCACTGTATTTTAATCAATTTGTATATCTGATCCGGTAACAATACTAATCTCCAAAATTAGTTGTACCAGTTATTGTTAATGGATTGCGAGGTTATCAACACTTTTCAAGTATTCACTTCACTGCTAATATAAAGTAATGAGTACTAATTACGAAATTAATGAGCGTAGTTTAGACACATTACGCACAAATACATGATGCAACAGAAAATTTACAATTCATCTTCACTCAAAAAAGCAAATGGAGACAGAAACAATCTATATGTTTGGTGAATAAATATCCAAGAATCAATCGTTCCAGCCTGAATATCAACCAGAACAGATTGCAATAACGAATTTGTGTCCAAATGCTGCTTTTTTTATTGCGCAGATAAGAAAAAAATGCACTGATAAGATACTGTTTATGGATAAACTTTCAGTTCCCATGAAAACAATTGCAGAAGAACAAATTAGCCTCCTGTCTTATTTGCATATAAATAGTTTAAGATGACTTGGTGACTTCATGTATAGCATTCGCAAGGTATCCCACATTCCCTGTTGTAACACCAGCCATACTGCAACCAAACATCAAGAGCCTCAATGATTTTTGTTAACTCTTGAAATGCATCAAAATCAAGAAAATGGACCAAGTTAGTACCTGATACGGCCATTTCGGGTCATGTAGATATGATATTCGCTTGTTAAGCGGTCAACCTGTTCTGGTGTTAGTCCACTGTAGCAGAACATTCCAATCTGTTTCCCCATATATAGATATATGATTATGTAATTGTGTAAATCATATGAGAGAAGTGACATGCCCATAACAAAAAATAATTTTTTTTTGTAATTTACCTGCTTGGTTACGTGCTCCCATGATAGAGGCGATCCTAACTTCTCAAGGCTTTCTCTCAAAATAGTTCTCATGCCAATGATCCGATCAGCCATGATCTGTGCCGTTATAGATTTTACACACAGATTATCAGATTTTTAATTGTATAGTTGGATTATCAAACACAAAAGAGTGAACAATGGGTTACAATGTGTTTCATAAGACAAGAGTCTCCGTACACATGAAACATGGAATATATTAATTGCAAGCAGAAGGAAGCTATAGGTAAGGCGATAACTATATGGTTACCTTAACTTCCTTTAGCCACAGACTCTTTAACTCTGGGTCTCCAAGAATGGTTGAGACTATTTGAGCTCCATGTAAAGGTTGGTTGCTGTACATTGGTCTAGCTAGTTGCTGCAACTGACTTTTCACAGTCACGGCTTGTTTTTCATCTTCACAAAAGCACGCTGCAGCAGAAGACAAAGTAATACAAGCTCACATTCAGCACTAACTTCATCACTAAATGAAAGTATGTATGGAAATGCTTAATGACATGTTTGAATATCTACATCGGCTATCTCATGCAAGTCGATGACTTTATTCAGTCAAGGAATTTATTTTTGCTGCGACAATGAATACCTGAGACATCCGACCCTCTAGCTGTAGAGTCCCATGTTTTTTGCATAGGACTGAGAAATTCCAATATGATGACCATCCTCGAGAAAGATCCTGATGGACTTGGCATCTCTCGCTGGATCCCCACTAGCAAAACCTTGATAAGCCATATCAAAGAATGCAAAATGTTTGTTGGCCTGAAATGAGAACTCGCTGTTAGTCTGCGGTGGACAGATCAGGGAGACAAAAAGTGAATGATAGACAAATAACTATTAAAGTATCGATAAGTTATCACCTTGATAGCTGTGATATCTCTCTCCATTGTTCATCTGTAGGGTCTACTCCAGTAGGATTATGAGCCTTCTGGAGCATTCTATGAGAAAATGCTTAACATAGTTAGGATGCTGTTAACAAGAGTAAGATGTAAATATGCTTGCCGAAGAAGTTGTTCTTGCTAACCTTCAAGCCCTTGGTTTCGGGATGATAGTAATGATATGTCTTCTGAGGAACATTTGCATCTCTCCAGATGTTGTGGTGGCTATTTTAGTGAAGCAAAAGAAGCTTGGCCACACTTACAAAGTTTTAGGTTAACATTGGAAATGATCAAAGTTAATTGTATGGAACTCACTTGGACCAGGTTGGTACAGGAATGTAGATCTGTGAACCGGGACAAAATCGTTTCTGGAAGTCTGCAAACAGTCGGCAGGCTCCAGTTCCAGACAGAGCCTGAACTGCAGCTACTCTTTTGTCTTTGATAAATTCAGAGTCGTCTCCATGGGCAAGCTTCAATGTTTCCTCCACCATTCTGACACTCCCTCCCATAGGAATGTACTCCCTTTAGAATAATAAATATAGTTCAGATCAGTCTTACGTTGTTCTTCTTACCATGATGCATACAAAATCAAGCGTCACATATTTTAAATACCAAAACGAGAGAAGTCTGAACCGAATTAGGCACCACAAGTTTTAACAAGCATGCGACATTCTGCATAGACAATTTCCGAACATATCACCACAAGCTATAATTCATCCAAAAAAAGCATATGTGCAGACTTAAAGTATATTGTAAGGCTCAGATTAATCAGCTGAAGTCAAGGTAAACAACTCGATAACAACAAAAAAG
The DNA here is from genome assembly GCF_000478725.1 of Eutrema salsugineum. NCBI lineage: Eukaryota > Viridiplantae > Streptophyta > Magnoliopsida > Brassicales > Brassicaceae > Eutrema > Eutrema salsugineum. The sequence goes on along the minus strand of NW_006256908.1, from coordinate 6,053,096 downwards.
TAGACTCAAGGTGAATAAAAAAGCATGAAACACTATATAGGAAAGATAGCATCAGCTCCAGAAACAAATATCTATCGAAATTTTCTCCTCTACGTGCAAGGATCGGTATCATTTCCACAAATCCACAAATAATTTATATGACTTGCGGTTTCTAAATTTCTTATACTCTATTGTAAAACGCAAACCTAACCATATCCGGAAGAGTGAAACCCAGCGTCTCAATATATCAATAAACATAGCTCTTTTGCTTTGACAAAGTTAGAAAAAGAGAATAGTAGCAATTTTTATTCCAAGAAGAAGAAAAGAAGATAGTAGCAAAATAATCCTTTCTTCACAGGAACATCACCAATCGGCATAAACATATAAACTAAGCTCATTTGTGAAGTATAAAGAAACCAAGCAATCTTACATGAAAGAGCTCCCAGCAATCCTTCGCTCAGCTTCTCTGACACATTTCAAGACAACAGGCTTGCCATTATCATCACGATATGCTCCCTAAAATTGATTTCCAGTTCAAGGCATAAGTAATACAGATAGCTTCATCAACCAAAAGCAAACAGCTCTACGCTTAACTCCTAACAATTTCAGCTCAATGGGTAAAAAAGCGCCAAAAATGTTTTATTTCTGTTTATCCCACCAAAAGCCTTCTAGCCTAGTGATATAAAATATATTGGATTAAGAGATAAGCGCATAAAATAAATGTAAAATAAAATCATTAGAAAATATGCATAAACCATCATTTAGCAGATAAATATATTTTAAAATTATATATTGGGCTATGAACTGATATTTTAATATACAGTACTATATATACGTTTATAGTAACTAACAATAATTTACAAACAAAAAAATACACAAAGAATATAGATAAGTGATCATTGAAATACATGTGATATTAATACTTGTTAAGAGTAATTTAATATTTAAAATGACACAATCATTTTACCAAAATTTTGTACGTATAGGAAATAATAAAAAAAACATTTACTTGTAAAATTTTAAAAATAAATATTAGAAAAAGAAACCTGCGTGTACAGGCGGATGATCATCTAGTAGTTATATAAAATAGCAGAACTGTATGTATTTCTAACTTGTAGACAATTCTTTACCGATCTTGTATGGTGAGAAAAATAATAGTCATACTATTGTCTATGTATGGTGTTGAAGAGATTTTCCAATAATCTATTACAAAAAAATAAATTCAATTTTTGAAAGAAAAATTAGGAAAAAAATCTATATATATGTTCATTTGACTAAAAACTATAGAAACTGATGTCTTATTCAACAAAAACAGGATTCTTTCTAGTAATGATGAAACTTATTACAAATAAAAAAGAATATAAGTACATGTAATCTCAGCTTACAATGAACCTGCTCACTGCTTAGCAAAAAATGTCTTTTCCAACAATGTCTTCTAAACCCTTTGATCTGCTACTAATAACCCCAGAAGCAGTAGCATGTTTGCAGCCAAATGAAAATTCTGGATTAGACCCACATCTCTGCATCCGTTAAAGTTCAGGTTCCATACATTTCATTGCTGGATGCTTGTGATGATTTGGTGGCTGATGCATGTTGAAAGAAACTGGCCTGTGTTGACCCTGTGTCGGAGGTCTCCTGGAAGAAGACCAGACTGGATCAAGACCTACTAGTCCTCTTGATATCACCCAATATGCGCCAGGTGTAGTAAAAACAAAGACAAGAAGCAGTCTCCCCTTCTTCCCGGGTGTACATCCTCAAGGATGGCGCATGGCCCTGATGAAAAAATATTCTTCTTTTTTCCAGAAATGTCGCATATTGCACACTTAATGTGGAGAGCT
>NW_006256908.1:6049051-6051179 GCF_000478725.1 Eutrema salsugineum | reverse complement strand
AGCCACCGCCACAGGGTGAACACAGGCCAGTTTCTTCAACATGCATCAGCCACCAGATCTCAGAGGCTTGTCTTATATCAATACTGCTCCTGGTGTTTGCCACAGAGATGTGAAACCACAAAACCTTTTGGTAAGTTGATCTGTTGTGGATTTGTTTTCGATAACCATAACTAGATTGTTATCCAATTCTCTGGTGCGTTCTATAGGTTGATCCCATAACCTTATTTATGCTGTTTTATTTATTTTCCACTGCTTATGTGTTCTGTCTCATGAAATCAATTGCACCTTATTTGTTTTCATCATCTTTGCAACATGTGACTATTCACTTTAAGTAAAAGGTGAACCAAACATATCATATATTTGCTCTCGGTATTACCAAGCTCCAGAACACATCTTTGGGGCCACAGCGTATACATCCTCCATAGATATATGGTCTGCTGGTTGTGTTTTGGCAGAGCTCCTTCTTGGTCAGGTTAGTGTAAACTATTTATCCATTAAATATCTTGAAAACTATAGCATCTCTCCAATATCTTTGACAATCATTTTTGATATTTATTTATCTTCAGCCGTTATTCCTTGGAGAAAATTCTGTGTACCAGCTAGTGGAGATCATCAAGGTGAAGTCTCATTTTTATTAGATTCTACCTTGTCGTCATTTTCTGTCTGATATAGAAAATTCCTATCATTTGTCATAATATATGTGCTGTGTTGGTTTAGGTTCTTGGTACCACCGTTGTTCAACTTCAAACAAGAGGTACGTTTGTTCACTTTCCTTAAACCAAACATTCTTAAACCAAACCATAACTGATATTAAGTTCAAACAGTTTCTTAATCTTGTATCTCTTTCTCTCTGTTTGAATGTTCAAACAGTTATCTGGAGTTTCCCCAGAGCTTATAAACAGGCTAGTACCAGAGTTCGTTAGGCGACAGATGTGTGGAGACTTTTGATTTCAAGTTGCTCCGTAGAAACAACTTCGAAACCAAGATGCTTTGTTCTTGGTAGAAAAGCCCATCAAGCATTTGCTTGGCGCTGTAGAATTTCAATTATTTTAGGGGCCATTTTGTATAAATATGAGTTGGTTAAGATAGTGCATTGGTTTATGAAAAATGTGTTTATTTGTTATTGTATTTGGTATATTTTATTTTTAATCAACATTATATTATAGAATTAGCTTTTCTTAAACAACTTAAAACAGAACAAATGAAATAAAAACTACATATCGTCCACCATACTGTTTACATCTACTATTCAAAATGAAGAAAAACCCTATAAATTCTTAGGGGGGGGGGGGTTATTGGGGAGAACACGTTTTCTAATTTGGGTAATACTTGATAGCATTTGCAGATTTTTCAAAAAAAAATAAGTTAAATCAATTTCTAAATTGGGAAAAAGATTAAAAAAACTCAAAAAGAAAGAAAAAATTTATAAAAAAAAAACAGCATATATGTATTTCTACTTGTAGTAGACGATTCTTTACCAATCTTGATTGGTGGAAAAAATAATACTCATATTTTTGTCTATGTTTGGTGTTGAAAAGATTATATTACAAAAGATAAATTTACTTTTATGGAAGAAAAATTAGGAAAAAAATCTATATATATATTCTTCAGTAGACCTAAAACTATGGAAACTAATGAAGAATTCAACAAAATCAGGATTCTTTCTAGTAATAATGAAAATTATTACAAATAAGAAAGATTACAAGTACATGTAATCCCAGCTTACAATGAACCTGCTCACAACTAGCAAGAAAAAACTTTTTCCAACAATGTTTTCTATTCTAGTTGGATTTATTCCCCTATCTGGTTAAACCCTCTACTTCATTGTGACTTTGTATATTCTTCACTTTCTCGTTAATATATATGCTTCTTGTACAATTACATGTAATCACAGTTTCCCACTCCAAAACCAAACTTCCACACATCAAGCCAGCAATCTGAAAGATAAAGCGTGATAGACATAGAGCTTGGGGGTGACAGTGTGCTCATTCTGTGCCCTGTAAGCGTTTGTGCGTGAATGTGAGGGTGGGTCCATGTGTCTGCATCATCGTCGTAAGGGTGGGAGAGGGTGAGGGTGGTGGCGAGCGGGTGAGCGCGCGTGCGGGGGGAGTGCGTGAGGGTGTGAGTG
>NW_006256908.1:6044649-6048100 GCF_000478725.1 Eutrema salsugineum | reverse complement strand
GGTGAACCGATAGCCACCAGAATTGTCGTCTCAGGTAATTTGAGGATGATGAAGACGTACGTGGCTTGTTACATTAGTCCCAGCAAATAACCAAATGTGATGGCAAAGAACCAAATGTGAGCTTCCCGTTCAGTTCATCGGCCGACCCATAGTCCAGGCTTAGCTCCGATAACAAGGAAACATCAAAAGAAAAGGAAAAAAAAAACTTGATGTTCCTTGATTATCGGAGCTAAGCCTGGACTATGGGTCAGCTGATGAACTGAATAGGAAGCTTGCCATCTGTAGCTGAGTAGTTTCTGTAGCTTGTTTCTGTATTTTTCTTTTATGTCTTTAGTTGGAGACATTTTTTCAAATCAATGTTCTATCTGCATGTCTTATCATAGGAGTCTCATTATTGTCGGTATTCTCTCTCCCTGTTTTGCTCCTATGGCATTTCTTTCTTGCTTTAGCTTGGGGTAATATCTCAAATCAATGTTCTTGCTACTCCCCATCTCTTATCATAGGAGTCTCATTGTCTGTACCATTTGCTATTTCACATGCCAAAGTCTTACCGTTTTAGAGTTTTCCATAAACGCAATCATTTTGTATTTTCTCTTTCTCTGTTTTGCTCCTATGGCATTAACAATGATGCAGATGGAAAATATTTTGACAAAACATAAACCTTTCTCTGCTTGTTCGCTGTTCTGTCTTTCCTTCTCTCTCCGATATCTGCAAGGCAAGATAAATGTTCTTTCTACATCTCTTATCATAGGAGTCTCATTGTCTGTACTTGCATGCTCACATGCCAAAGTCTTACTATATTTGAGTATTTTCCTGGAATTTGTTTGGTTGCTAAATTAAACCAATCATATTCAGTGAAGAATTAAGGTAGATTCCATTTTCTAAACCTGCAGACCCATTTATTGTGATAGATAAATACATATTTGGTAAGTTACAAACAAAAGAAATGAAAATTGCCCTAAGAAAAAAGGAAGAAGAAATGAAATATCTATCACACTACAAGACATGTTTGAACCACACAAAAACTCAAGCGTAATTTAATCGTGTGTGATCAAACTAACATCTTTTTAATTATTTTTGCTTTTACATTTGATCTATATTGTGTGGTATCAACCAAATGTTTTATTTGTTTTACAAAGACCGATATGAGTCTCTTCCAAAATTCATTCTACATTTCATAATTCTTATTGCAAGAGTTCAGAATATCTTCTTTTTTTTTTGTCATTCATTTTAATTTCTAGGCTGAGCTCAAAATTTCTCGAAAATTTTGTTGTAACATTATCGAGGCAGAAGCTACAACTCTTCTTTGGATCATGACATGTTTGGATCATCTTGGCTATGAAGAGGTAATTTTCGAGAGTGAATTCAAAGATATTGGTGAAAGCGTTAGCTGAACCTCAAGAATGGTCAAGTTTCATAGTCTCTACCAGAGAAATCAACAAGACAAGAAAAATATTAATTCGACTAACCATCACTTTCCAAGGAAGACAAGCTAACCAATGTGTTGATCTTACAGCCAATACAATCTCTTTATATGAAATACTCTTTGGTTGAGAAGGAGAAACGAATTTATATGAAATATGTTTGAGCTCGAAAAAAAAAGAAATATGTGGCTTTATGTTAAAATGATGATAACTCTCCTAAATGAACAACAAAAAAAAAAATGGATGACAACTCCTCGATTACTGGTTTCGATTCTATACTATTACATTTCGGTTATATTCTCATTTTCAGTTAACTTTTCCATTATATTATAACATGTTGACGTCATAAAGAAATTATAACATGATATACAGTGACATACAAACGATAGAACTATTAAAGTGGCATAATAAGATGATGCAAGAATCTGATATACGATACTAAAGCAAATAGATATTTGTCACAAAATACAAATGATAGAACTATTAAAGTGGCATAATAAGATGATGCAAGAATCTGATATGCGATACTAAAGCAAATAGATATTTTTCACTGGTCATACTTTTTACCATAATAATAAATTGATTATGCACAAATTGTGCTAGGATATGCCTAGATATTCTAAGCAAGTCGGTCATAAATACAAATACGTTCTGAAAAGGTACCAAAGAGATATCTAGCACCCTCCTCCTCCACCACCGCAGCCACAACCTCCTCCTCCTCAAGACCGCTAGACGCTTATGGTCCAGCATATGGTCTAGGCGTCTATCTCCAGCATATGGTCTATCTTTTGTCTCATTTTTTTAGAAATTTTTTCACCGGCGCAAACAAATACGGCCATGGCTATTACAGAGAAGGTGGTTGCAACCGCCAATATCTCCCAAAATAAACCAAAGCCACTTGTTTGAACGTCGCTAAATATGCTTCTCATCATATTCTCTTGTGTATATTTTGGTTAAGTTTGAGATTTTGGATTCGGTTTTGGGTAAGGATTTATATATGCTTTTAGATGTGTGAAAAATAAATAGCATTATTTGTAGGTAATTCTTTGAATGGACAATGTTGCGTGGTGAGAAAAATAATATTCATACTATTGTCTATGTCTGATGTTGAAGAAATTTTCCAATAATCTATTACAAAAAAATAAATTTAATTTACGAAAGAAAAATCAGGAAAAAAATCTATATATATGTTCATTTGAGTTAAAACTATGTAAACTGATAAAGAATTCAACAAAACCAGGATTCTTTCTAGTAATGATGAAACTTAATACAAATAAGAAAGAGTACAAGTACATGTAATCTCAGCTTACAATGAACCTGCTCACTACTTAGCAAAAAATGCTTTTTCCAACAATGTCTTCTAAACCCTTTTGATCCCCTACCCCAGAAGCAGAAGCATGTAAGCAGCCAAGTGAAATTTCTTGATTATACCCACAACAAAACATCCAAATCTTGGTATGCGTTCACAAGCATCCAGCAATGAATATGCATGGAACCTCAACTTTAACGGGATGTAGAGATGTGGGTACAATCAAGAATTCTCACTTGGCTGCAAACATGCTGCTGCTTCTTGGGTTAATAGTAGCAGAAACAAGCTCGCCATCTGTAACTGAGTAGTTTCTGTAGCTTGTTTCTGTATTTTTCTTTATATCTTACCGAGATAGTTCTCCTGGATGCTTTAGCTTGAGGATGATGAAGATACAGGGTAAATATGTTCTGGTTTATACAGGTCACGGTGGTCAGGATAAGCTCCACAGGTAGATCAACATCAAAAGTTAGAAAGTGGGAATCTAGCAAGGCAGAGGAGTATGTACCATGATATTGAGGTAAGGGTGATTAGAGAACAGTGTTAGCTCTAAAGTTTATGTTTATGATGGTTTATATAAGATTTCAGATTGCTAGTCTGATGTGGGGAAGTCTAGTTTCGGAGTATATAAATTTAAAGATTAAGGTTTCTACATCACTCCATATTTATACAGACATAGTTGATTCTAGACCTAAGACAGCTGGACTTGACAGCTCATTAC
>NW_006256908.1:6042571-6044385 GCF_000478725.1 Eutrema salsugineum | reverse complement strand
TCTGCCACAAATATTCTTGCTTTTTCTTATGATCCTGAAACGGGTTAGCAAATATGTTGTGCAGATCTTCAGAGGCTTGGCCTATATCCATACTGCTCCTGGTGTCTGCCACAGAGATGTGAAACCACAGAACCTTTTGGTAAGTTGTTCTATTGTGGGTTTGTCTTCGGTAACCATCACTAGATTGTAATCAAATTCCCTGGTGCGTTCTATAGGTTGATCCCCTCACTCAACAGTGTAAGCTGTGTGATTTTGGAAGTGCAAAAGTATTGGCAAAGGTTTACCTTATTTATGCTGTTTTATTTATTTTTCCACTGCTTATGTGTTCTGTCTCATGAAAATCAATTGCACCTTATTTGTTTTCATGATCCTTGCAACATGTGACTATTCACTTTAGGTAAAAGGTGAACCAAACATATCATATATTTGCTCTCGGTATTACTGAGCTCAAGAACTCATCTTTGGGGCCACAGAGTATACATCCACCATAGATATATGGTCTGCTAGCTGGTTGTGTTTTGGCAGAGTTTCTTCTTGGTCAGGTTAGTGTAACTGTAAACTATTTATCCATTAAGTATCTTGAGAACTAAAGCATCTCTCCAATATCTTTGATAATCAATTTGATATTACTTATCTTCAGCCGTTATTCCCCGGAGAAACTTCTGTGCACCAGCTAGTGGAGATCATCAAGGTGAAGTCTCATTTTGTTTAGATTTTATAGAAAATTCCTATATCTAATAGATTTGTCATTTTGATTAACATTGCTTTCTTTCTTGGTACTCCAACTCGAGAAGAAATCCGATGCATGAACCCAAACTACACAGACTTAGATTCCCACAAAACAAAGCTCACCCGTGGCATAAGGTATTTTATATGCATGTTACGTTCTAACTTTTCTGATCATACAATAGCTTAGTAGAAAACAAAAAGAAAGAAAAGCTGAAACAATACACATACTACTTAATGACCTCCAGGTTTTCCATAAGTGTATGCCTCCAGAGGCCATTGACCTCGCATCTCGGCTTCTTCAATATTCACCGAGTCTACATTGCAGCTTTCTGTTTTCTTAATTCTTAGAGTGGTTCTCTCTGTTTGGACCTGCACTGTTCAATGATTCTGAGGCTTTTTAACTGACATGTGTTATGTTTCCTTGTCTAAAAGTTCGAAGCATGTGGTCATCCATTTTTCAATGAACTCCGTGAGCCCAATGCTCGTCTTCCAAACGGCCATTTTGTATAAAATATGAGTTGGTTAAGATGGTGCAGTGGTCTATGAAAAATGTGTTTATTTGCTATTGTATTTCTCATATTTTATTTTTAATCAACATTATATTATAGAATTAGCTTTCCTTAAACAACAACTTAAAACAGAACAAAGGAAAAAAAACTTCAGAATTACATTTACGATTATCTTCATCTTCAATACAAAAAGAAAAAATGGAGACGAAAACAATTTATATTTTTGGTGAATAAATATCCTGGTTCCACCGTTTTTCCTGGCACAAAGACAGTCGTCAGTGCAGGAGAAACTACAGTCGCAGCCAGCTCTGTTAGCATAAGTCATAATTGGAAGACAGATTTAGAGGAGTACTCATAGCATAAGGGTTCCTGATATCATCTATGTCATTGTATATAGATTTTGATGGTTAGGCCTGCTGGGTATATAAGCTTTGACAGCAGGCCTAACCATCGATGGCGTACTTTTTAAGTGTTTTCGCAAACCTCATTCTTGCACTACCCATCTCGGGTTGCCCATTGATTCTGACTAGCTTAAACTTATACACTCCAAAACCAGACTTCCCCCACATCAGGCCA
>NW_006256908.1:6039636-6042471 GCF_000478725.1 Eutrema salsugineum | reverse complement strand
TGTATGTGTATTATTGAATAACAAAGGTAGGATATTTATGCAAGTATGTAAAATCTAAACTTAATAGGAGTACTTAGAATAGATTACACAAAATCTCGTAGAAGTTATCTTAATGGTATATTTCCTTATCTCTATACGGGGAAGTCTGGTTTCGGAGTGAGAAACTAAGATTACATGTACTTGTACTCTTTCATATTTGTAATAAGTTTCATCATCACTAGAAAAAATCTTAAGATTTTTAATTCTTCATCAGTTTCCATAGTTTTAGATGGAGTGAACAATGTATACATAGATTTTTTTTCCTAATTTTTCTTTCGTAAATTAAGCTTATCTTTTTGTAAAAGATTATTGGAAAATCTCTTCAACACCAAACATAGACAATAATATGAGTATTATTTTGTCCACTACGTAAGATTGGTAAAGAATCATCTACAAATGAAAAATTACATACAGTTATGCTGTTTTTTTATAATTTTTTTTCTTTTTTGATATTGTTAACATTTTTCCCAATTCAGAAATGGATTTAACTTTTTTTTTGTCTGCAAAAATCTGCAAATGCTATCAGTTGTTACTCAAATTAGAAAATGTGTTATCACTATGCACTGTGGTTTAATCAATTTGTATATCTGATCCGATAACAATACTAATCTCCAAAATTAGTTGTAACAGTTATTGTTAATGGATTGCGAGGTTATCAACACTTTTCAAGTATTCACTTCACTGCTAATATCAAGTAATGAGTACTAATTACGTGATTAACGTTTACGCGTTCTATTTGCGCGTGGATCCTCCTTGTATCTTTGAACAATTCTGAAGTTTAGACACATTACGCATAAATACATGATGCAACAGAAAATTTACAATTCATCTTCACTCAAAAAAGAAAATGGAGACGAAAACAATCTATATTTTTGGTGAATAAATATCCAAGAATTGATCGTTCCAGCCTGAATATCAACCAGAACAGATTGCAATAACGAATTTGTGTCCAAATGCTGCTTTTTTTTATTGCGCAGATAAGAAAAATGCACTGATAAGATACTGTTTATGGATAAACTTTCAGTTCCCATGAAAACAATTGCAGAAGAACAAATTAGCCTCCTGTCTTATTTGCATATAAATAGTTAGATGACTTGGTGACTTCATGTATAGCATTCGCAAGGTATCCCACATTCCCTGTTGTAACACCAGCCATACTGCAACCAAACATCAAGAGCCTCAATGATTTTTGTTAACTCTTGAAATGCATCAAAATCAAGAAAATGGACCAAGTTAGTACCTGATACGGCCATTTCGGGTCATGTAGATATGATATTCGCTTGTTAAGCGGTCAACCTGTTTTGGTGTTAGTCCACTGTAGCAGAACATTCCAATCTGTTTCCCCATATATAGATATATGATTATGTAATTGTGTAAATCATATGAGAGAAGTGACATGCCCATAACAAAAAATAATTTTTTTTTGTAATTTACCTGCTTGGTTACGTGCTCCCATGATAGAGGCGATCCTAACTTCTCAAGGCTTTCTCTCAAAGTAGTTCTCATGCCAATGATCCGATCAGCCATGATCTGTGCCGTTATAGATTTTACACACAGATTATCAGATTTTTAATTGTATAGTTGGATTATCAAACACAAAAGAGTGAACAATAGGTTACAATGTGTTTCATAAGACAAGAGTCTCCGTACACATGAAACATGGAATATATTAATTGCAAGCAGAAGGAAGCTATAGGTAAGGCGATAACTATATGGTTACCTTAACTTCCTTTAGCCACAGACTCTTTAACTCTGGGTCTCCAAGAATGGTTGAGACTATTTGAGCTCCATGTAAAGGTTGGTTGCTGTACATTGGTCTAGCTAGTTGCAGCAACTGACTTTTCACAGTCACGGCTTGTTTTTCATCTTCACAAAGCACGCTGCAGCAGAAGACAAAGTAATACAAGCTCACATTCAGCACTAACTTCATCACTAAATGAAAGTATGTATGGAAATGCTTAATGACATGTTTGAATATCTACATCGGCTATCTCATGCAAGTCGATGACCTTATTCAGTCAAGGTATTTATTTTTGCTGAGAAAATGAATACCTGAGACATCCGACCCTCTGGCCATAGAGTCCCATGTTTTTTGCATAGGACTGAGAAATTCCAATATGATGACCATCCTCGAGAAAGATCCTGATGGACTTGGCATCTCTCGCTGGATCCCCACTAGCAAAACCTTGATAGGCCATATCAAAGAATGCAAAATGTTTGTTGGCCTGAAATGAGAACTCGCTGTTAGTCTGCGGTGGACAGATCAGGGAGACAAAAAGTGAATGATCGACAAATAACTATTAAAATATCGATAAGTTATCACCTTGATAGCTGTGATATCTCTCTCCATTGTTCATCTGTAGGGTCTACTCCAGTAGGATTATGAGCACAAGCATGAAGGAGGAAGAACGAGCCTTCCGGAGAATTCTATGAGAAAAGGCTTAACATAATTAGGATTTTATAAAAAGACTAAGATGTAAATACACTTGCTGAAGAAGTTGTTCTTGCTAACCTTCACATCGTCCATCAATCCTGAGAAATTCAAGCCTTTGGTTTCTGGATGATAGTAATGATATGTCTTCTGAGGGACATTTGCATCTCTCGAGATGTTGTGGTGGCTATTCACAGAAGACAGCATAAGCATGCTATTTTGGTGAAGCAAAAGAAGCTTGGCCACACTTACAAAGTTTTAGATTAACATTGGAAATGATCAAAGTTAATTGTATGGAAATCACTTGGACCAGGTTGGTACAGGAATGTAGATCTGTGAACCGGGACAAAAACGTTTCTGGAAGT
>NW_006256908.1:6037460-6039536 GCF_000478725.1 Eutrema salsugineum | reverse complement strand
TTATCTGCTCTCGGTATTACCGAGCTCCAAACTCATTTTTGGGGCCACAGAGTATACATCCTCCATAGATATATGGTCTGCTGGTTGTGTTTTGGCAGCGCTTCTTCTTGGTCAGGTTAGTGTAAACTATTTATCTATTAAGTATCTTGAAAACTAAAGCATCTCTCCAATATCTTTGACAATCATTGTTGATATTTATTTATCTTCAGCCGTTATTCCTTGGAGAAAATTCTGTTGACCAGCTAGTGGAGATCATCAAGGTGAAGTCTCATTTTTATTAGATTTTACCTTGTCGTCATTTTCTGTCTGATATAGAAAATTCCTATCATTTGTCATAATATATGTGCTGTGTTGGTTTAGGTTATTGGTACCACCGTTGTTCAACTTCAAACAAGAGGTACGTTTGTCCACTTTCCTTAAACCAAACATTCTTAAACCAAACCATAACTGATGTTAAGTTCAAACAGTTTCTTAATCTTGTATCTCTTTCTCTCTGTTTAAATGTTCAAACAGTTATCTGGAGTTTCCCAAGAGCTTATAAACAAGCTAGTACCAGAGCACGTTAGGCGACAGATGAGTGGAGGCTTTTGAGTTCAAGCTGCTCCGTAGAAACAACTTCGAAACCAAGATGCTTTGTTCTTGGTAGAAAAGCTCATCAAGCATTTGTTTGGCGCTGTAGAATTTCAATTATTTTAGGGGCCATTTTGTATAAATATGAGTTGGTTAAGATGGTGCAGTGGTCTATGAAAAATGTGTTTATTTGTTATTGTATCTGGTATATTTTATTTTTAATCAATATTATATTATAGAATTAGCTTTTCTTAAACAATTTAAAACAGAACAAATGAAATAAAAACTACATCTTCCACCATATTGTTTACATCTACTATTCAAAATGAAGAAAATAACCTATAAATTCTGGGGGGGGGGTTATTGGGGAGAACACGTTTTCTAATTTGGGTAACAACTGATAACATTTGCAGATTTTTCAAAAAAAAAAATAAGTTAAATCAATTTCTCAATTGGGAAAAAGATTAAAAAATCTCAAAAAGAATGAAAAAATTTATAAAAAAAAACAGCATATATGTATTTCTACTTGTAAACATTCTTGAGTGGTGGAAAAAATAATACTCATATTTTTTTCTATGTTTGGTGTTGAGGAGATTCTATTACAAAAGATAAATTTACTTTTATGGAAGAAAAATTAGGAAAAAAATCTATATATACATTGTTCACTAGACCTAAAACTATGGAAACTAATGAAAAATTCAACAAAATCAGGATTCTTTCTAGTAATGATGAAACTTATTACAAATAAGAAAGATACAAGTACATGTAATCCCGGCTTACAATGAACCTGCTCACTACTTAGCAAAAAAAAACTTTTTCCAACAATGTTTTCTATTCTAGTTGGATTTTTTCCCCTATCTGGTTAACCCCTCTACTTCATTGTAAACTTTGTATATTCTTCACTTTCTGGTCAGTATATATGCTTCTTGTACAATTACATGTAATCCCAGTTTCCCACTCCAAAACCATACTTCCACACATCAACAAGCCAGCAATCTGAAATATAAACCATCATAGACATAAACCTTAGAGCTAACACTGTTCTCATTCTTAAACCCTCTAATCACACGTACCTCAATATCATGGTATCTCCATGTGTCTTCATCATCCTCGTAATTACCTGAGACGATAATGCTGGTGGCTATCGGTTCATCTCCCCACCGAGCACTGACGGTAAAAGAAGACGTCGCCGATCTCAACACCAGGAATTGAACCCACTAAGTATTTACCCTGGTGTTGAGATCAGCGACATGTTCTTTTACCGTCATGAACTGTGCTCTCAGTGGGCTTACACAGTCAGATACAACGTAGCTCCAAAGGTGAACCGATAGCCACCAGAATTGTCGTCTCAGGTAACTTGAGGATGATGAAGACGTATGTGGCTTGTTACATTAGTCCCAGAAAATAACCAAATGTGATGGCAAAGAACCAAATGTGAGCTTCCCGTTCAGTTCATCGGCCAACCCATAGTCCAGGCTTAGCTCCGATAACAAGGGAACATCAAAA
>NW_006256908.1:6024517-6037099 GCF_000478725.1 Eutrema salsugineum | reverse complement strand
TTTCTTTCTTGCTTTAGCTTGGGGTAATATCTCAAATTAATGTTCTTGCTACTCCCCATCTCTTATCATAGGAGTCTCATTGTCTGTACCATTTGCTAGTTCACATGCCAAAGTCTTACCGTTTTAGAGTTTTCCATAAACGCAATCATTTTGTATTTTCTCTTTCTCTGTTTTGCTCCTATGGCATTAACAATGATGCAGATGGACAATATTTTGACAAAACATAAACCTTTCTCTACTTGTTCGCTGTTCTGTCTTTCCTTCTCTCTCCGATATCTGCAAGGCAAGCTAAATGTTCTTTCTACATCTCTTATCATAGGAGTCTCATTGTCTGTACTTGCATGCTCACATGCCAAAGTCTTACTATATTTGAGTATTTTCCTGGAATTTGTTTGGTTGCTAAATTAAACCAATCATATTCAGTGAAGAATTAAGGTAGATTCCATTTTCTAAACCTACAGACCCATTTATTGTGATAGATAAATACATATTTGGTAAGTTACAAACAAAAGAAATGAAAATTGCCCTAAGAAAAAAGGAAGAAGAAATGAAATATCTATCACGCTACAAGACATGTTTGAACCACACAAAAACTCAAGCGTAATTTAATCGTGTGTGATCAAACTAACATCTTTTTAATTATTTTTGCTTTTACATTTGATCTATATTGTGTGGTATCAACCAAATGTTTTATTTGTTTTACAAAGACCGATATGATTCTCTTCCAAAATTCATTCTACATTTCATAATTCTTATTGCAAGAGTTCAGAATATCTTCTTTTTTTTTTGTCATTCATTTTAATTTCTAGGCTGAGCTCAAAATTTCTCGAAAATTTTGTTGTAACATTATGGAGGCAGAAGCTACAACTCTTCTTTGGATCATGACATGTTTGGATCATCTTGGCTATGAAGAGGTTATTTTCGAGAGTGAATTCAAAGATATTGGTGAAAGCGTTAGCTGAACCTCGAGAATGGTCAAGGTTTATAGTCTATACCAGAGAAATCAACAAGACAAGAAAAAGATTAATTCGACTAACCATCACTTTCCAAGGAAGACAAGCCAACCAATGTGTTGATCTTACAGCCAATAAAACCTCTTCATATGAAATACTCTTTGGTTGAGAAGGAGAAACGAATTTATATGAAATATGTTTGAGCTCGAAAAAACAAATATGTGGCTTTATGTTAAAATGATGATAACTCTCCTAAATGAACAACAACAAAAAAAAATGGATGACAACTCCTCGATTACTGGATTCGATTCTATACTATTACATTTCGGTTATATTCTCATTTTCAGTTAACTTTTCCATTATATTATAACATGTTGACGTCATAAAGAAATTATAATATGATATATAGTGAAATACAAACGATAGAACTATTAAAGTGGCAAAATAAGATAATGCAAGAATCTGATATGTGATACTAAAGCAAATAGATATTTGTCACAAAATACAAACGATAGAACTAATAAAGTGGCATAATAAAATGATGCAAGAATCTGATATGCGATACTAAAGCAAATAGATATTTGTCACTGGTCATACTTTTTACCATAATAATAAATTGATTATGCACAAATTGTGCTAGGGTATGCCTAGATATTCTAAGCAAGTCGGTCATAAATACCAATACGTTCTGAAAAGGTACCAAAGAGATATCTAGCAACCTCCTCCTCCACCACCACCGCCACAACCTCCTCCTCCTCCAGACCGCCAGACGCTTATGGTCCAGCATATGGTCTAGGCGTCTAGCTCCAGCATATGGTCTATCTTTCGTCTCATTTTTTTAGAATTTTTTTCAGCGGCGCAAACAAATACGGCCATGGCTATTACGGACAGGGTGGCTGCAACCGCCAATATCCCCCAAAATAAACCAAAACCACTTGTTTGAACGTCGCTCAATATGCTTCTCACCATATTCTCTTGTGTATATTTTGGTTAAGTTTGAGATTTTGGATTCCGTTTTGGGTAAGGATTTATATATACTTTTAGATGTGTGAAAAATAAATAGCATTATTTGTAGGTAGTTCTTTGAATGGACAATGTTGTGCGGTGAGAAAAATAATACTCATACTATTGTCTATGTCTGGTGTTGAAGAAATTTTCCAATAATCTATTACAAAAAATAAATTAATTTACGAAAGAAAAATTAGAAAAAAAATTTATATATATATATGTTCATTTGAGTTAAAACTATGGAAACTGATGAAGAATTCAACAAAACCAGGATCCTTTCTAGTAATAATGAAACTTATTACAAATAAGAAAGAGTACAAATACATGTAATCTCAGCTCACAATGAACATGCTCACTACTTAGCAAAAACATGCTTTTTCCAACAATGTCTTATAAACCCTTTAATCTGCTACTATTAACCTCAGAAGCAGCAGCATGTTTGCAGCCAAGTGAAATTTCTTGATTATACCCACAACAAAACATCCAAATCTTGGTATGCATTCACAAGCATCCAGCAATGAAAATGCATGGAACCTCAACTTTAACGGGATGCAGAGATGTGGGGTATAATCAAAAATTCTCACTTGGCTGCAAACATGCTGCTGCTTCTGGGGTTAATAGTAGCAGATCAAAGGGTTTAGAATACAAGCTCGCCATCTGTAACTGAGTAGTTTCTGTAGCTTGTTTCTGTATTTTTCTGTATATCTTACCGAGATAGCTCTCCTGGATGCTTTAGCTTGAGGATGATGAAGATACAGGGTATATATGTTCTGGTTTATACAGGTCACGGTGGTCAGGATAAGCTCCACAGGTAGATCAACATCAAAAGTTAGAAAGTGGTTATCTAGCAAGGCAGAGGAGTATGTACCATGATATTGAGGTAAGGGTGATTAGAGAACAGTGTTAGCTCTAAAGTTTATGTTTATGATGGTTTATATAAGATTTCAGATTGCTAGTCTGATGTGGGGAAGTCTAGTTTCGGAGTGTATAAGTTTAAACATTAAGGTTTCTACATCACTTCATATTTATATAGACAATAGATGATTCTAGAGCTAAGACAGCTGGACTTGACAGCTCATTACAGAAGGGATTGAGGAACAGGTTCTTGGTACTCCAACTCGAGAAGAAATCCGATGCATTAACAGGATCTTTTAATTTGGAATTGTATTCCAGGTAACTTTTCTGCTTGTCACTGCTAGCTGTTCTAGGCAATATCTTTTTTCTTCCATTTCTGATTATTTTATGAACTTACCATTCTAGGCGAAGTGCTTGGAAACTAGAGAGTCAGTAGCCATTAAAAAGGTTTTGCAAGATCGGCGCTACAAAAATCGTGAATTGCAATTAATGCGACTAATGGACCACCCTAATGTGGTTTATTTGAAGCATTGTTTCTTCTCTACAACGAGTAGATATGAGCTCTTCCTCAACCTTGTTATGGAGTATGTACCCGAGACTTTGTACCAGGTTTTGAAGCACTATACTATTTCAAACCAGAGGATGCCTTTTTTTAATGTCAAACTTTATACATACCAGGTATGCATTGTTATCTGCCACAAATATTCTTGGTTTTTCTTGTTGATCCTGAAACGGGTTAGCAAATATGTTGTGCAGATCTTCAGAGGCTTGGCCTATATCCATACTGCTCCTGGTGTCTGCCACAGAGATGTGAAACCACAAAACCTTTTGATAAGTTGATCTATTATGGGTTTGTCTTCGGTAACCATCACTAGATTATAATCCAATTCCCTGGTGAATTCTATAGGTTGATCCCCTCACTCAACAGTGTAATCTGTGTTATTTTGGAAGTGCAAAAGTATTGGTAAGGTTTTACCTTATATATGTTGTTTCATTTATTTTTCCACTGCTTATGTGTTCTGTCTCATGAAAATCAATTGCACCTTATTTGTTTTCATGATCCTTGCAACATGTGACTATTCACTTTAGGTAAAAGGTGAACCAAACATATCATATATTTGTTTTCGGTATTACCGAGCTCCAGAACTCATCTTTGGGGCCACATAGTATACATCGTCCATAGATATATGGTCTGCTGGTTGTGTTTTGGCAGAGCTCTTTCTTGGTCAGGTTAGTGTAACTGTAAACTATTTATCCATTAAGTATCTTGAGAACTAAAGCATTTCCCCAATATATTTGATAATCAATTGATATTACTTATCTTCAGCCGTTATTCCCCGGAGAAAATTCTGTGGACCAGCTAGTGGAGATCATCAAGGTGAAGTCTCATTTTGATAAGATTTTATAGAAAATTCCTATATCTAATAGATTTGTCATTTTGATTAACATTACTTTCTGTTTAGGTTCTTAGTACTCCAACTCGAGAAGAAATCCGATGCATGAATCCAAACTACACAGACTTTAGATTCCCACAAGCTCACTCGTGGCATAAGGTATTTTATATGGATGTTACGTTCTAACTTTTCTGATCATACAATAGCTTAGTAGAAAAAAAAAGAAAGAAAAGCTGAAACAATACACATACTATTTTATGACCTCCAGATTTTCCATAAGTGGATGCCTCCATAAGCCATTGACCTCGCATCTCGGCTTCTTCAATATTCACCGAGTCTACGTTGCAGATTTCTGTTTTCTTAATTTTTAGAGTGGTTCTTAATTCTTAGAGTGGTAAAAATCTCTTTGTTTGGACCTGCACTGTTCAATGATGCTGAAGCTTTTTTAACTGACATGTGTTATATTTCCTTGTCTAAAAGCTCGAAGCATGTGCTCATCCATTTTTCAATGAACTCCGTGAGCCCAATGCTCGTCTTCCAAACGGCCATTTTATATAAAATATGAGTTGGTTAAGATGGTGCAGTGGTCTATGAAAAATATGTTTATTTGCTATGTATTTATCATATTTTATTTTTAATCAATATTATATTATAGAATTAGCTTTCTTTAAACAACTTAAAACAGAACAAAGGAAAAAAGCTTCAGAATTACATTTACGATTAACTTCATCTTCAATAAAAAAGAACAAATGGAGACGAAAATAATTTATATTTTTGGTGAATAAATATCGAGAAAATTGGTTGGAAGGGTAGTTTTTAGTTCTTAATTTGCTGAAAGGGTGTGTTTTTAAAAAGGTAATGTCTTTGGGTAGTTTTTTATGCTCAATAACTATATCATCCTTCACTATTATCTATTATTACATTTCAATGCCATTTTGATTTTAAAAAAAATCGAATAATTCGAATAAATATGACACAGAAAACAAAATAAAAGAAGAGAGAGAAAACAAAAGAAGTAAAGAGAAGAGAGAGGTATCGTGAGAGAAGAAAAGAAAAATAGATTTTTATTAAAAAATATTATTTTCTCTTTCCACTTTTTGATTTTTTCCTCTTCTAATTCATTCACTCTTATATATTATTTTAAATAACAAAAAATACAATAATATCTATTTTAAAAATATTTTGATTTTTTTCTACACATCTTTAAATTTAAATTTTTTAAAACAGATAATATTTAAAATTTGTTATATATTTCAGTTATGTATACATTAAACATGTAGGCCATGAATGTTTGAATGATTTTTAGATTTTAGATTGTGGTTTTTGGCTTTAGGTATTTGGTTTTCAGATTTTAGTTTTTATTTTTGAGTTTTTGATTTTTCTGTAGATTTTGGTTTTAAAAAAAACTTGAATGGTGGATTGTTTAGATTTTGGTTTTTGTCTATATAATACATATATATATATATATATATATTTGGTTTTAAAAAAAACTTGAATGGTGGATTGTTTAGATTTTGGTTTTCGTCTATATAATACATATATATATATATATAAGACCTTGATTTATATCTTTTCATATTTAAACTCTTTTTGTTTTGTTTGAAGTGTTTAAAATTGCTAAAATAAATATATATATATTTTCAATCAGAAAATATATTTCCTATATTTTCTTGTGTACAATTAATTATTTAAATCATGTTTTTATACTTTTAAATTTTATTTTATCATATACTTAAAACTTAATAAAATAAATATATCAAACTCACAAATTTTTATAAATAGAAACTTAAATAAAAATTCACATACATTATGTTACGAAGTTAGAAAAAACAAGCACATTGTCTACATAAATGCATATGAGATTTGATTCATGTGTTAAAAGTTATTAAATTGAGTATATTAATTTATTAATAAATTTCTATTATTTTTCAAAAAATAAAATAAATTTATTAGATTTTTTGTGTGTATAATATGAAACTGGTGATTTTATGTACAAAATATATTGAGCTAAGACTTATCATATATATATATATATACTGTTAAACAAAAAAAATCTCGACATAAAACTCCGAAATAGTAGATTTAGTTTTTGTTTGAAAATTGGAAGTTATTTTAAAAACTAGTTTTTCTAAAAACTAAGGAATCAATTTTGTCAAAATTATAATTGGATATTGAGATTTGATTCATGTGTTAAAAGTTATTAAATTGAGTATATATTAATTTATTAATAAATTTCTATTATTTTTCTAAAGAAAATGAAACTGGTGATTTTATGTACAAAATATATTGAGCTAAGACTTATCATATATATATATATATATATACTGTTAAACAAAAAAAAATCTCGACATAAAACTCCTAAATAGTAGATTTTAGTTTTTGTTTGAAAATTGGAAGTTATTTTAAAAATTAGTTTTCCTAAAAACTAAGGAATCAATTTTGTCAAAATTATAATTGGATAAAAAAATAATTTTTTGACAAACAAAAACCAAAATCTATTCTAAAAACTGCAAACATTCAAAGACATTAGGCATGGTATTCAATTGAAGGTATTCAGTTATGGTATTCAATTGAATGAATACCTAATAGGTGTACATTGAATTGTGAATATGTAATAATTGTACACCAAATGAATGATGAATACCTTTGAGTGAATATTTTCGGGTGTATACCAAATGGTGAATACCTTTATGTGTACATCAGATGAATGAATACCAGTGAATATCAGTGAATACCAAATGTTGTACACCAAATGAATGAATACCAAATCGTGAATATCAGTGAATACCTTTATGTGTACACTGGTGTACACCATTATGTGTACATTAGTGTACACTAAATTGTGAATACATTTACGTGTACACCAAATAAATGAACACCAAATCGTGAATATCTAAGGATGAATACTTTCACGTGAATATCTTCAAATGAATACTTGATAGTTGTATATCAAATGGTGAATACTTTTAAATTTGTATATATTACAAAAAAAATTTAAATATTGTTTGTTTTAAAAAATTCAAATTTCAGTATGTGTTAAAAAAATATTTTTATATTTTTAGTATATATATAAATTATTAAATATTTATTATTATGAATAATTTACAACAATTTATTTAAAAGAAAAAATAATCTCAAAAGAGAAGAAAGAGAAAATAAAACTATCCTTATTATAAAACTACACATAATTGCCCAAGCCCATAAGCCCAGCAACGTTATTTGTGCAAAAAACGATTGCGCTTTATAATTGAGAGTGAGTTGCACACGTTAGAGAACAACTTTTTCACTCAGGGGTTTCTCTCTCATCCTTTCCTCTAATAAGGGTACGAATGCCATAATGAAAAAGCCACTGTTCAAAAATGTTGAAGATTGCACGTGATATCAGAAACACACCCATTCAGCTAATTAAAAACTTAAAAGTACCCTATTTCCCAAGAAGCTCATAAATATCGTGGCACCACCGTTTTTCCTAGAACAAAGACAGTCGTCAGTGCAGGAGAAACTACAATCCCAGCCAGCTCTGTTAGCGTAAATCATAAATGGGAAGACAGATTTAGAGGAGTACTCATAGCATAAGGGTTCCTGATATCATCTATGTCATTTTATATAGATTTTGATGGTTAGGCCTGCTGGGTATATAAGCTTTGACAGCAGGCCTAACCATCGACGGCATACTTTTTAAGTGTTTTCGCAAACCTCATTCTTGCACTACCCATCTCGGGTTGCCATTGATTCTAACTAGCTTAAACTTATACACTCCAAAACCAGACTTCCCCACATCAGGCCATGCAATTTGAAATCTTATAGACACCATCATAGACATAAACCTTAGACCTAACACTGTTCTCATACTTGGTTTATGTCTATGATGGATTATGTAAAATTTTAGATTGCTGGCCCGATGTTAATCGCAAGAAATTAGGTCAGAGATCTTAAAGATTTCTGATACCATGTAATGAATTGGAAAAGTGTATGTGTATTATTGATTAACAAAGGTAGGATATTT
Organism: Eutrema salsugineum; assembly: GCF_000478725.1. NCBI lineage: Eukaryota > Viridiplantae > Streptophyta > Magnoliopsida > Brassicales > Brassicaceae > Eutrema > Eutrema salsugineum. The sequence goes on along the minus strand of NW_006256908.1, from coordinate 6,028,883 downwards.
ATGCAAGTATGTAAAGTCTAAACTTAATAGGAGTACTTAGAATAGATTACACAAAATCTCGTAGAAGTTATCTTAATGGTATATTTCCTTATCTCTATACGGGGAAGTCTGGTTTCGGAGTGAGAAACTAAGATTACATGTACTTGTACTCTTTCATATTTGTAATAAGTTTCATCATCACTAGAAAAAATCTTAAGATTTTTAATTCTTCATCAGTTTCCATAGTTTTAGATGGAGTGAACAATGTATATATAGATTTTTTTTCCTAATTTTTCTTTCGTAAATTAAGCTTATCTTTTTGTAAAAGATTATTGGAAAATCTCTTCAACACCAAACATAGACAATAATATGAGTATTATTTGTCCACTACGCAAGATTGGTAAAGAATCATCTACAAATGAAAAATTACATACAGCTATGCTGTTTTTTATAATTATTTTTTTTATATTGTTAACATTTTTTCCAATTCAGAAATGGATTTAACTTTTTTTTTCTTTGTAAAAATCTGCAAATGCTATCAGTTGTTACCCAAATTAGAAAATGTGTTATCACTATACACTGTAATTTAATCAATTTGTATATCTGATCTGGTAACAATACTAATCTCCAAAATTAGTTGTATCAGTTATTGTTAATGGATTGGGAAGTTATCAACACTTTTCAAGTATTCACTTCACTGCTAATATCAAGTAATGAGTACAAATTATGTGATTAACGTTCTCATTGGAGCGTATAGCTTACGCGCTCTATTTTCATGTGGGTCCACCTTGTATTTTTGAACAATTCTAAAGTTTAGACACATTACGCACAAATACATGATGCAACAAAAAATTTACAATTCATCTTCACTAAAAAAAGCAAATGGAGACGAAAACAATCGTGAATAAATATCCAAGCATCGATCGTTCCAGCCTGAATATCAACCAGAACAGATTGCAATAACGAATTTGTGTCCAAATGCTGCTTTTTTTTATTGCGCAGATAAGAAAAAATGCACTGATAAGTTACTGTTTATGGATAAACTTTCAGTTCCCATGAAAACAATTGCAGAAGAACAAATTAGCCCTCCTGTCTTATTTGCATATAAATAGTTTAAGATGACTTGGTGACTTCATGTATAGCATTCGCAAGGTATCCCACATTCTCTGTCGTAACACCAGCCATACTGCAACCAAACATCAAAAGCCTCAATGATTTTTGTTAACTTTTGAAATGCATCAAAATCAAGAAAATGGACCAAGTTAGTACCTGATACGGCCATTTCGGGTCATGTAGATATGATATTCGCTTGTTAAGCGGTCAACCTGTTCTGGTGTTAGCCCACTGTAGCAGAACATTCCAATCTGTTCCCCATATATAGATATATGATTATGTAATTGTGTAAATCATATGAGAGAAGTGACATGCTCATAACAAAAACTAATTTTTTTTGTAATTTACCTGCTTGGTTACGTGCTCCCATGATAGAGGCGATCCTAACTTCTCAAGGCTTTCTCTCAAAGTAGTTCTCATGCCAATAATCCGATCAGCCATGATCTGTGCCGTTATAGATTTTACACACAGATTATCAGATTTCTAATTGTATAGTTGGATTATCAAACACAAAAGAGTGAACAATGGGTTACAATGTGTTTCATACGACAAGAGTCTCCGTACACATGAAACATGGAATATATTAATTGCAAGCAGAAGGAAGCTATAGGTAAGGCGATAACTATATGGTTACCTTAACTTCCTTTAGCCACAGACTCTTTAACTCTGGGTCTCCAAGAATGGTTGAGACTATTTGAGCTCCATGTAAAGGTTGGTTGCTGTACATTGGTCTAGCTAGTTGCTGCAACTGACTTTTCACAGTCACGGCTTGTTTTTCATCTGCACAAAGCACGCTGCAGCAGAAGACAAAGTAATCAAGCTCACATTCATTTCTAACTTCATCACTAAATGAAGAGCCTGTATGGGTACGCTTAATGACATGTTTGAATATCTAATCGGCTGTCTCATACAAGTCGATGACTTTATTCAGTCAAGGAATTTATTTTTGCTGAGAAAATGAATACCTGAGACATCCGACCCTCTGGCCGTAGAGTCCCATGTTTTTTGCATAGGACTGAGAAATTCCAATATGATGACCATCCTCAAGAAAGATCCTAATGGACTTGGCATCTCTCGCTGGATCCCCACTAGCAAAACCATGATAGGCCATATCAAAGAATGCAAAATGTTTTTTGGCCTGCAATGAGAACTCGCTGTTAGTCTGCGGTGGACAGATCAGGGAGACAAAAAGTGAATGATAGACAGATAACTAATAAAGTATTGACGACTAATCACCTTGAAGAGCTGTGATATCTCTCTCCATTGTTCATCTGTAGGGTCTACTCCAGTAGGATTATGAGCACAAGCATGAAGGAGGAAGAACGAGCCTTCCGGAGCATTCTATGAGAAAAGGCGTAGAAGATAATTAGGATGCTATTAACAAGAGTAAGATGTAAATATGCTTGCCGAAGAAGTTGTTCTTGCTAACCTTCACATCGTCCATTAATCCTGAGAAATTCAAGCCCTTGGATTCGGGATGATAGTAATGATATGTCTTCTGAGGGACATCTGCATCTCTCCAGATGTTGTGGTGGCTGTTCACAAAACACAACATAAGCTACTGCTATTATGTGGAAGCAAAAGAAGCTTGGCCACACTTACAGAGTACACAGTTTTGAATTAACATTGGAAATGATCAAAGTTAACTGCATGAAACTCACTTGGACCAGGTTGGTACAGGAATGTAGATCTGTGAACCGGGACAAAAACGTTTCTGGAAGTCTGCAAACATTCGGCATGCTCCAGTTCCAGACAGAGCTTGAACTGCAGCTATTCTTTTGTCTTTGATAAATTCAGAGTCGTCTCCATAGGCAAGCTTCAATGTTTCCTCCACCATTTTGACACTCCCTCCCATAGGAAGGTACTCCTTTTTGTACAATACATATAGTTCAGATCAGTTTTACTTTGATTCCAAGAAGAAGAAAAGAAGATAGCAGCAAAATAATCCTTTCTTCACAGGAACTTCACCAATTAGCATAAACATAAAAACTAGCTCATTTGAGGAGTAAAAAGAAACCAAGCAATCTTACATGAAAGAGCTCCCAGCAATCCTTCGCTCAGCTTCTCTGACACATTCCAAGACAACAGGCTTGCCATTATCATCATGATAAGCTCCCTAAAATTGATTTCCAGTTCAGGGCATAAGTAATACAGATAGCTTCATCAACCAAAAGCAAACAGCTCTACGCTTAACTCCTAACAATTTCAGCTCAATGGGTAAAAAAGCGCCAAAAATGGTTCATTTCTGTTTATACCCACCAAAAGCCTTCTAGCCTAGTGATATAAAAAATATTGGATTAAGAGATAAGCGCATAAAATAAATGTAGAATAAAATCATTAGAAAATATGCATAAACCATCATTTAGCAGATAAATATATTTTAAAAATATATATTGGACTATGAACTGATATTTTAATATACAGTACTAGATATATGTCTATAGTGACTAACAATAATTTACAAAAAAAAATACACAAAAGAATATAGATAAGTGATCATTGAAATACATGTGATATTAATATTTGTTAAGAGTAATTTAATATTTAAAATGACACAATCGTTTTACCAAAATTTTGTACGTAAAGGAAATGATAGAAAACATTTACTTATAAAATTTTTAAAATATATATTAGAAAAATAAACCCGCGTGTACATGTAGATGATCATCTAATAGTTATATAAAATAGCAGAACAGTATGTATTTCTAACTCGTAGATAATTCTTTACCGATCTTGCGTGGTGAGAAAAATAATACTCATACTATTGTCTATGTATGGTGTTGAAGAGATTTTCCAATAATCTATTACAAAAAATAAATTCAATTTGCGAAAGAAAAATTAGGAAAAAAATCTATATATATGTTCATTTGACTAAAAATTATGAAAACTGATGAAGAATTCAACAAAACCAGGATTCTTTCTAGTAATGATAAAACTTATTACAAATAAGAAAGAGTACAAGTACATGTAATCTCAGCTTACAATGAACCTGCTCACTACTTAGCAAAAAATGCTTTTTCCAACAATGTCTTCTAAACCCTTTGATCTGTTACTAATAACCCCAGAAGCAGCAGCATGTTTTGCAGCCAAATGAGAATTCTGGATTAAACCCACATCTCTGCATCTCGTTAAAGTTCAGGTTCCATGCATTTTCATTGCTGGATGCTTGTGATGATTTGGTGGCTGATGCATGTTGAAAGACATTGGCCTGTGTTGACCCTGTGGCGGTGGCATCATGGAAGATGGCCAGACTGATTTGGAGTCGCTCCCCCTT
>NW_006256908.1:6019859-6021970 GCF_000478725.1 Eutrema salsugineum | reverse complement strand
TCATTATCGGAGCTAAGCCTGGACTATGGGTCAGCCGATGAACTGAACAGGAAGCTTGCCATCTGTAACTGAGTAGTTTCCGTAGCTTTTTTCTGTATTTTTCTTTTATGTCTTTAGTTGGAGACATTTTTCAAATCAATGTTCTATCTGCATGTCTTATCATAGGAGTCTCATTATTGTCGGTATTCTCTTTCCCTGTTTTGCTCCTATGGCATTTCTTTCTTGCTTTAGCTTGGGGTAATATCTCAAATCAATGTTCTTGCTACTCCCCATCTCTTATCATAGGAGTCTCATTGTCTGTACCATTTGCTAGTTCACATGCCAAAGTCTTACCGTTTTAGAGTTTTCCATAAACGCAATCATTTTGTATTTTCTCTTTCTCTGTTTTGCTCCTATGGCATTAACAATGATGCAGATGGAAAATATTTTGACAAAACATAAACCTTTCTCTGCTTGTTCGCTGTTCTGTCTTTCCTTCTCTCTCCGATATCTGCAAGGCAAGATAAATGTTCTTTCTACATCTCTTATCATAGGAGTCTCATTGTCTGTACTTGCATGCTCACATGCCAAAGTCTTACTATATTTGAGTATTTTCCTGGAATTTGTTTGGTTGCTAAATTAAACCAATCATATTCAGTGAAGAATTAAGGTAGATTCCATTTTCTAAACCTGCAGACCCATTTATTGTGATAGATAAATACATATTTGGTAAGTTACAAACAAAAGAAATGAAAATTGCCCTAAGAAAAAAGGAAGAAGAAATGAAATATCTATCACGCTACAAGACATGTTTGAACCACACAAAAACTCATTTGATCGTGTGTGATCAAACTAACATCTTTTTAATTATTTTTGCTTTTACATTTGATCTATATTGTGTGGTATCAACCAAATGTTTTATTTGTTTTACAAAAACCGATATGAGTTTCTTCCAAATTTTCATTCTACATTTCATAATTTTTATTGAAAAGTTCAGGATATCTTTTTTTTTGTCATTCATTTTAATTTCTAGGCTGAGCTCAAAATTTCTCGAAAAATTTGTTGTAACATTATGGAGGCAGAAGCTACAACTCTTCTTTGGATCATGACATGTTTGGATAATCTTGGCTATGAAGAGGTAATTTTCGAGAGTGAATTCAAAGATATTGGTGAAAGCGTTAGCTGAACCTCGAGAATGGTCAAGGTTTATAGTCTATACCAGAGAAATCAACAAGACAAAAAAAAGATTAATTCGACTAACCATCACTTTCCAAGGAAGACAAGCCAACCAATGTGTTGATCTTACAGCCAATAAAACCTCTTCATATGAAATACTCTTTGGTTGAGAAGGAGAAACGAATTTATATGAAATATGGTTGAGCTCGAAAAAACAAAAATTATGTGGCTTTATGTTAAAATGATGATAACTCTCTTAAATGAACAACAACAAAAAAAATGGATGACAACTCCTCGATTACTGGTTTCGATTCTATACTATTACATTTCGGTTATATTCTCATTTTCAGTTAACTTTTCCATTATATTATAACATGTTGACGTCATAAAGAAATTATAATATGATATATAGTGAAATACAAAGGATAGAACTATTAAAGTGGCAAAATAAGATGATGCAAGAATCTGATATGTGATACTAAAGCAAATAGATATTTGTCACAAAATACAAACGATAGAACTAATAAAGTGGCATAATAAAATGATGCAAGAATCTGATATGCGATACTAAAGCAAATAGATATTTGTCACTGGTCATACTTTTTACCATAATAATAAATTGATTATGCACAAATTGTGCTAGGGTATGCCTAAATATTCTAAGCAAGTCGGTCATAAATACCAATACGTTCTGAAAAGGTACCAAAGAGATATCTAGCAACCTCCTCCTCCACCACCACCGCCACAACCTCCTCCTCCTCCTGACCGTCAGACGCTTATGGTCCAGCATATGGTCTAGGCGTCTAGCTCCAGCATATGGTCTATCTTTCGTCTCATTTTTTTAGAATTTTTTTCACCGGCGCAAACAAATACGGCCATGGCTATTATGGAGAGGGTGGCTGCAACCGCCAATATCCCCCAAAATAAACCAAAGCCACTTGTTTGAACGTCGCTCA
>NW_006256908.1:6016322-6019496 GCF_000478725.1 Eutrema salsugineum | reverse complement strand
AAAACGAAAGAAAAATTAGAAAAAAGTTCTATATATATATATATATATGTTCATTTGAGTTAAACTATGGAAACTGATGAAGAATTCATCAAAACCAGGATCCTTTCTAGTAATAATGAAACTTATTACAAATAAGAAAGAGTACAAATACATGTAATCTCAGCTCACAATGAACATGCTCACTACTTAGCAAAAAAAAATGCTTTTTCCAACAACGTCTTATAAACCCTTTAATCTGCTACTATTAACCTCAGAAGCAGCAGCATGTTTGCAGCCAAGTGAAATTTCTTGATTATACCCACAACAAAACATCCAAATCTTGGTATGCATTCACAAGCATCCAGCAATGAAAATGCATGGAACCTCAACTTTAACGGGATGCAGAGATGTGGGTATAATCAAAAATTCTCATTTGGCTGCAAAATTGCTGCTGCTTATGGGGTTAATAGTAGCAGATCAAAGGGCTTAGAATACAAGCTCGCCATCTGTAACTGAGTAGTTTCTGTAGCTTGTTTCTGTATTTTTCTTTATATCTTACCGAGATAGTTCTCCTGGATGCTTTAGCTTGAGGATGATGAAGATACAGGGTAAATATGTTCTGGTTTATACAGGTCACGGTGGTCAGGATAAGCTCCACAGGTAGATCAACATCAAAAGTTAGAAAGTGGGAATCTAGCAAGGCAGAGGAGTATGTACCATGATATTGAGGTAAGGGTGATTAGAGAACAGTGTTAGCTCTAAAGTTTATGTTTATGATGGTTTATATAAGATTTCAGATTGCTAGTCTGATGTGGGGAAGTCTAGTTTCGGAATGTATAAGTTTAAAGATTAAGGTTTCTACATCACTTCATATTTATACAGACAATAGATGATTCTAGAGCTAAGACAGCTGGACTTGACAGCTCATTACAGAAGGGATTGAGGAACAGGTTCTTGATACTCCAACTCGAGAAGAAATCCGATGCATGAACAGGATCTTTTAATTTGGAATTGTATTCCAGGTAACTTTTCTGTTTGTCACTGCTAGCTGTTCTAGGCAATATCTTTTTTCTTCCATTTCTGATTAATTTATGAACTTACCATTCTAGGCGAAGTGCTTGGAAACTAGAGAGTCAGTAGCCATTAAAAAGGTTTTGCAAGATCGGCGCTACAAAAATCGTGAATTGCAATTAATCCGACTAATGGACCACCCTAATGTGGTTTATTTGAACCTTTTTTTCTTCTCTACAACGAGTAGAGATGAGCTCTTCCTCAACCTTGTTATGGAGTATGTACCCGAGACTTTGTACCAGGTTTTGAAGCACTATACTATTTCAAACCAGAGGATGCCTTTTTTTAATGTCAAACTTTATACATACCAGGTATGCATTGTTATCTGCCACAAATATTCTTGGTTTTTCTTATTGATCCTGAAACGGGTTAGCAAATATGTTGTGCAGATCTTCAAAGGCTTGGCCTATATCCATACTGCTCCTGGTGTCTGCCACAGAGATGTGAAACCACAGAACCTTTTGATAAGTTGATCTATTATGGGTTTGTCTTCGGTAACCATCACTAGATTATAATCCAATTCCCTGGTGCATTCTATAGGTTGATCCCCTCACTCAACAGTGTAATCTGTGTGATTTTGGAAGTGCAAAAGTATTGGCAAGGTTTTACCTTATATATGCTGTTTCATTTATTTTTCCACTGCTTATGTGTTCTGTCTCATGAAAATCAATTGCACCTTATTTGTTTTCATGATCCTTGCAACATGTGACTATTCACTTTAGGTAAAAGGTGAACCAAACATATCATATATTTGTTTTCGGTATTACCGAGATCCAGAACTCATCTTTGGGGCCACATAGTATACATCGTCCATAGATATATGGTCTGCTGGTTGTGTTTTGGCAGAGCTCTTTCTTGGTCAGGTTAGTGTAACTGTAAACTATTTATCCATTAAGTATCTTGAGAACTAAAGCATTTCTCCAATATCTTTGATAATCAATTGATATTACTTATCTTCAGCCGTTATTCCCCAGAGAAAATTCTGTGGACCAGCTAGTGGAGATCATCAAGGTGAAGTCTCATTTTGATTAGATTTTATAGAAAATTCCTATATCTAATAGATTTGTCATTTTGATTAACATTACTTTCTGTTTAGGTTCTTAGAACTCCAACTCGAGAAGAAATCCGATGCATGAATCCAAACTACACAGACTTTAGATTCCCACAAGCTCACCCGTGGCATAAGGTATTTTATATGGATGTTACGTTCTAACTTTTCTGATCATACAATAGCTTAGTAGAAAAAAAAGAAAGAAAAGCTGAAACAATACACATACTACTTTATGACCTCCAGGTTTTCCATAAGTGGATGCCTCCAGAAGCCATTGACCTCCCTTCTCGGCTTCTTCAATATTCACCGAGTCTACGTTGCAGCTTTCTGTTTTCTTAATTCTTAGAGTGGTTCTCTCTATTTGGACCTGCACTGTTCAATGATGCTGAAGCTTTTAGGGGCCATTTTGTATAAATATGAGTTGGTTAAAATGGTGCCGTGGTCTTTGAAAAATGTGTTTATTTGTTATTGTATCTGGTATATTTTTTTTTAATCAATATTCTATTATAGAATTAGTTTTTCTTAAACAATTTAAAACAGAACAAATGAAATAAAAACTACATCGTCCACCATACTGTTTACATCTACTATTCAAAATGAAGAAAATAACCTATAAATTCTTGGGGGGGGGGGTTATTGGGGAGTACACGTTTTCTTATTTGGGTAACAAGTGATAACATTTGCAGATTTTAAAAAAAAAAAATAAGTTAAATCAATTTCTCAATTTGGAAAAAAATTAAAAAAATCTCAAAAAGAAAGAAAAAATTTATAAAAAAAAACAGCATATATGTATTTCTACTTGTAAACATTCTTGAGTGGTGGAAAAAATAATACTCATATTTTTGTCTATGTTTGGTGTTGAGGAGATTCTATTACAAAAGATAAATTTACTTTTATGGAAGAAAAATTAGGAAAAAAATCTATATATACATTGTTCACTAGACCTAAAACTATGGAAACTAATGAAAAATTCAAAAAAATCAGGATTCTTTCTAGTAATGATGAAACTTATTACAAATAAGAAAGATACAAGTACATGTAATCCCAGCTTACAATGAACCTGCTCACTACTA
>NW_006256908.1:6005031-6011882 GCF_000478725.1 Eutrema salsugineum | reverse complement strand
TTTCTTTCACATGCATCAGCCACCAGATCTTCAGAGGCTTGGCTTATATCAATACTGCTCCTGGTGTTTGCCACAGAGATGTGAAACCACAAAACCTTTTGGTAATTTATCTATTGTGGATTTGTCTTCGGTAACCATAACTAGATTGTTATCCAATTCTCTAGTGCGTTCTATAGGTTGATCCCATAACCTTATTTATGCTGTTTTATTTATTTTTCCACTGTTTATGTGTTCTGTCTCATGAAATCAATTACACCTTATTTGTTTTCATGATCTTTGCACCATGTGACTATTTACTTTAGGTGAAAGGTGAACCAAACATATCTTATATCTGCTCTCGGTATTACCGAGCTCCAAACCTCATTTTTGGGGCCACAGAGTATACATCCTCCATAGATATATGGTCTGCTGGTTGTGTTTTGGCAGAGCTTCTTCTTGGTCAGGTTAGTGTAAACTATTTATCTATTAAGTATCTTGAAAACTAAAGCATCTCTCCAATATCTTTGACAATCATTGTTGATATTTATTTATCTTCAGCCGTTATTCCTTGGAGAAAATTCTGTTGACCAGCTAGTGGAGATCATCAAGGTGAAGTCTCATTTTTATTAGATTTTACCTTGTCGTCATTTTCTGTCTGATATAGGAAATTCCTATCATTTGTCATAATATATGTGCTGTGTTGGGTTAGGTTCTTGGTACCACCGTTGTTCAACTTCAAACAAGAGGTACGTTTGTCCACTTTCCTTAAACCAAACATTCTTAAACCAAACCATAACTGATGTTAAGTTCAAACAGTTTCTTAATCTTGTATCTCTTTCTCTCTGTTTAAATGTTCAAACAGTTATCTGGAGTTTCCCAAGAGCTTATAAACAAGCTAGTACCAGAGCATGTTAGGCGACAGATGAGTGGAGTCTTTTGAGTTCAAGCTGCTCTGTAGAAACAACTTCGAAACCAAGATGCTTTGTTCTTGGTAGAAAAGCCCATCAAGCATTTGCTTGGCGCTGTAGAATTTCAATTATTTTAGGGGCCATTTTGTATAAATATGAGTTGGTTAAGATGGTGCAGTGGTCTATGAAAAATGTGTTTATTTGTTATTGTATCTGGTATATTTTTTTTTAATCAATATTCTATTATAGAATTAGTTTTTCTTAAACAATTTAAAACAGAACAAATGAAATAAAAACTACATCGTCCACCATACTGTTTACATCTACTATTCAAAATGAAGAAAATAACCTATAAATTCTTGGGGGGGGGGGTTATTGGGGAGTACACGTTTTCTTATTTGGGTAACAAATGATAACATTTGCAGATTTTTTTAAAAAAAAATAAGTTAAATCAATTTCTCAATTTGGAAAAAAATTAAAAAAATCTCAAAAAGAAAGAAAAAATTTATAAAAAAAAACAGCATATATGTATTTCTACTTGTAAACATTCTTGAGTGGTGGAAAAAATAATACTCATATTTTTGTCTATGTTTGGTGTTGAGGAGATTCTATTACAAAAGATAAATTTACTTTTATGGAAGAAAAATTAGGAAAAAAATCTATATATACATTGTTCACTAGACCTAAAACTATGGAAACTAATGAAAAATTCAAAAAAATCAGGATTCTTTCTAGTAATGATGAAACTTATTACAAATAAGAAAGATACAAGTACATGTAATCCCAGCTTACAATGAACCTGCTCACTACTTAGCAAAAAAAATCTTTTTCCAACAATGTTTTCTATTATAGTTGGATTTTTTCCCCTATCTGGTTAACCCCTCTACTTCATTGTAAACTTTGTATATTCTTCACTTTCTGGTCAGTATATATGCTTCTTGTAAAACTACATGTAATCCCAGTTTCCCACTCCAAAACCATACTTCCACACATCAAGCCAGCAATCTGAAATATAAACCATCATAGACATAAACCTTAGAGCTAACACTGTTCTCATTCTTAAACCCTCTAATCACACGTACCTCAATATCATGGTATCTCCATGTGTCTTCATCATCCTCGTAATTACCTGAGACGATAATGCTGGTGGCTATCGGTTCATCTCCCCACCGAGCACTGACGGTAAAAGAAGACGTCGCCGATCTCAACACCAGGAATTGAACCCACTAAGTATTTACCCTGGTGTTGAGATCAGCGACGTGTTCTTTTACCGTCATGAACTGTGCTCTCAGTGGGCTTACACAGCCAGATACAACGTAGCTCCAAAGGTGAACTGATAGCCACCAGAATTGTCGTCTCATGTAATTTGAGGATGATGAAGACGTATGTGGCTTGTTACATTAGTCCCAGAAAATAACCAAATGTGATGGCAAAGAACCAAATGTGAGCTTCCCGTTCAGTTCATCGGCCAACCCATAGTCCAGGCTTAGCTCCGATAACAAGGGAACATCAAAAGAAAAGGAAAAAAAAAACTTGATGTTCCTTCATTATCGGAGCTAAGCCTGGACTATGGGTCAGCCGATGAACTGAACAGGAAGCTTGCCATCTGTAACTGAGTAGTTTCCGTAGCTTTTTTCTGTATTTTTCTTTTATGTCTTTAGTTGGAGACATTTTTCAAATCAATGTTCTATCTGCATGTCTTATCATAGGAGTCTCATTATTGTCGGTATTCTCTTTCCCTGTTTTGCTCCTATGGCATTTCTTTCTTGCTTTAGCTTGGGGTAATATCTCAAATCAATGTTCTTGCTACTCCCCATCTCTTATCATAGGAGTCTCATTGTCTGTACCATTTGCTAGTTCACATGCCAAAGTCTTACCGTTTTAGAGTTTTCCATAAACGCAATCATTTTGTATTTTCTCTTTCTCTGTTTTGCTCCTATGGCATTAACAATGATGCAGATGGAAAATATTTTGACAAAACATAAACCTTTCTCTGCTTGTTCGCTGTTCTGTCTTTCCTTCTCTCTCCGATATCTGCAAGGCAAGATAAATGTTCTTTCTACATCTCTTATCATAGGAGTCTCATTGTCTGTACTTGCATGCTCACATGCCAAAGTCTTACTATATTTGAGTATTTTCCTGGAATTTGTTTGGTTGCTAAATTAAACCAATCATATTCAGTGAAGAATTAAGGTAGATTCCATTTTCTAAACCTGCAGACCCATTTATTGTGATAGATAAATACATATTTGGTAAGTTACAAACAAAAGAAATGAAAATTGCCCTAAGAAAAAAGGAAGAAGAAATGAAATATCTATCACGCTACAAGACATGTTTGAACCACACAAAAACTCATTTGATCGTGTGTGATCAAACTAACATCTTTTTAATTATTTTTGCTTTTACATTTGATCTATATTGTGTGGTATCAACCAAATGTTTTATTTGTTTTACAAAAACCGATATGAGTTTCTTCCAAATTTTCATTCTACATTTCATAATTTTTATTGAAAAGTTCAGGATATCTTTTTTTTTGTCATTCATTTTAATTTCTAGGCTGAGCTCAAAATTTCTCGAAAATTTTGTTGTAACATTATGGAGGCAGAAGCTACAACTCTTCTTTGGATCATGACATGTTTGGATAATCTTGGCTATGAAGAGGTAATTTTCGAGAGTGAATTCAAAGATATTGGTGAAAGCGTTAGCTGAACCTCGAGAATGGTCAAGGTTTATAGTCTATACCAGAGAAATCAACAAGACAAGAAAAAGATTAATTCGACTAACCATCGCTTTCCAAGGAAGACAAGCCAACCAATGTGTTGATCTTACAGCCAATAAAACCTCTTCATATGAAATACTCTTTGGTTGAGAAGGAGAAACGAATTTATATGAAATATGGTTGAGCTCGAAAAAACAAAAAATATGTGGCTTTATGTTAAAATGATGATAACTCTCCTAAATGAACAACAACAAAAAAAATGGATGACAACTCCTCGATTACTGGTTTCGATTCTATACTATTACATTTCGGTTATATTCTCATTTTCAGTTAACTTTTCCATTATATTATAACATGTTGACGTCATAAAGAAATTATAATATGATATATAGTGAAATACAAAGGATAGAACTATTAAAGTGGCAAAATAAGATGATGCAAGAATCTGATATGTCATACTAAAGCAAATAGATATTTGTCACAAAATACAAACGATAGAACTAATAAAGTGGCATAATAAAATGATGCAAGAATCTGATATGCGATACTAAAGCAAAATAGATATTTTTCACTGGTCATACTTTTTACCATAATAATAAAATTGATTATGCACAAATTGTGCTAGGGTATGCCTAAATATTCTAAGCAAGTCGGTCATAAATACCAATACGTTCTGAAAAGGTACCAAAGAGATATCTAGCAACCTCCTCCTCCACCACCACCGCCACAACCTCCTCCTCCTCCTGACCGTCAGACGCTTATGGTCCAGCATATGGTCTAGGCGTCTAGCTCCAGCATATGGTCTATCTTTCGTCTCATTTTTTTAGAATTTTTTTCACCGGCGCAAACAAATACGGCCATGGCTATTATGGAGAGGGTGGCTGCAACCGCCAATATCCCCCAAAATAAACCAAAGCCACTTGTTTGAACGTCGCTCAATATGCTTCTCACCATATTCTCTTGTGTATATTTTGGTTAAGTTTGAGATTTTGGATTCCGTTTCGGGTAAGGATTTATATATACTTTTAGATGTGTGAAAAATAAATAGCATTATTTGTAGGTAGTTCTTTGAATGGACAATGTTGCGTGGTGAGAAAAATAATACTCATACTATTGTCTATGTCTGGTGTTGAAGAAATTTTCCAATAATCTATTACAAAAAATAAATTTAATTTACGAAAGAAAAATTAGAAAAAAGTTCTATATATATATATATATATGTTCATTTGAGTTAAACTATGGAAACTGATGAAGAATTCATCAAAACCAGGATCCTTTCTAGTAATAATGAAACTTATTACAAATAAGAAAGAGTACAAATACATGTAATCTCAGCTCACAATGAACATGCTCACTACTTAGCAAAAAAAAATGCTTTTTCCAACAACGTCTTATAAACCCTTTAATCTGCTACTATTAACCTCAGAAGCAGCAGCATGTTTGCAGCCAAGTGAAATTTCTTGATTATACCCACAACAAAACATCCAAATCTTGGTATGCATTCACAAGCATCCAGCAATGAAAATGCATGGAACCTCAACTTTAACGGGATGCAGAGATGTGGGTATAATCAAAAATTCTCATTTGGCTGCAAAATTGCTGCTGCTTCTGGGGTTAATAGTAGCAGATCAAAGGGTTTAGAATACAAGCTCGCCATCTGTAACTGAGTAGTTTCTGTAGCTTGTTTCTGTATTTTTCTTTATATCTTACCGAGATAGTTCTCCTGGATGCTTTAGCTTGAGGATGATGAAGATACAGGGTAAATATGTTCTGGTTTATACAGGTCACGGTGGTCAGGATAAGCTCCACAGGTAGATCAACATCAAAAGTTAGAAAGTGGGAATCTAGCAAGGCAGAGGAGTATGTACCATGATATTGAGGTAAGGGTGATTAGAGAACAGTGTTAGCTCTAAAGTTTATGTTTATGATGGTTTATATAAGATTTCAGATTGCTAGTCTGATGTGGGGAAGTCTAGTTTCGGAATGTATAAGTTTAAAGATTAAGGTTTCTACATCACTTCATATTTATACAGACAATAGATGATTCTAGAGCTAAGACAGCTGGACTTGACAGCTCATTACAGAAGGGATTGAGGAACAGGTTCTTGATACTCCAACTCGAGAAGAAATCCGATGCATGAACAGGATCTTTTAATTTGGAATTGTATTCCAGGTAACTTTTCTGTTTGTCACTGCTAGCTGTTCTAGGCAATATCTTTTTTCTTCCATTTCTGATTAATTTATGAACTTACCATTCTAGGAGAAGTGCTTGGAAACTAGAGAGTCAGTAGCCATTAAAAAGATTTTGCAAGATCGGTGCTACAAAAATCGTGAATTGCAATTAATCCGACTAATGGACCACCCTAATGTGGTTTATTTGAAGCATTTTTTCTTCTCTACAACGAGTAGAGATGAGCTCTTCCTCAACCTTGTTATGGAGTATGTACCCGAGACTTTGTACCAGGTTTTGAAGCACTATACTATTTCAAACCAGAGGATGCCTTTTTTTAATGTCAAACTTTATACATACCAGGTATGCATTGTTATCTGCCACAAATATTCTTGGTTTTTCTTATTGATCCTGAAACGGGTTAGCAAATATGTTGTGCAGATCTTCAAAGGCTTGGCCTATATCCATACTGCTCCTGGTGTCTGCCACAGAGATGTGAAACCACAGAACCTTTTGATAAGTTGATCTATTATGGGTTTGTCTTCGGTAACCATCACTAGATTATAATCCAATTCCCTGGTGCATTCTATAGGTTGATCCCCTCACTCAACAGTGTAATCTGTGTGATTTTGGAAGTGCAAAAGTATTGGTAAGGTTTTACCTTATATATGCTGTTTCATTTATTTTTCCACTGCTTATGTGTTCTGTCTCATCAAAATCAATTGCACCTTATTTGTTTTCATGATCCTTGCAACATGTGACTATTCACTTTAGGTAAAAGGTGAACCAAACATATCATATATTTGTTTTCGGTATTACCGAGCTCCAGAACTCATCTTTGGGGCCACATAGTATACATCGTCCATAGATATATGGTCTGCTGGTTGTGTTTTGGCAGAGCTCTTTCTTGGTCAGGTTAGTGTAACTGTAAACTATTTATCCATTAAGTATCTTGAGAACTAAAGCATTTCTCCAATATCTTTGATAATCAATTGATATTACTTATCTTCAGCCGTTATTCCCCGGAGAAAATTCTGTGGACCAGCTAGTGGAGATCATCAAGGTGAAGTCTCAT
>NW_006256908.1:6001092-6004924 GCF_000478725.1 Eutrema salsugineum | reverse complement strand
TCATACAATAGCATACAATAGCTTAGTAGAAAAGAGAAGCTGAAACAATACACATACTACTTTATGACCTCCAGGTTTTCCATAAGTGGATGCCTCCAGAAGCCGCTTCTTCAATCAATATTCACCGAGTCTACGTTGCAGCTTTCTGTTTTCTTAATTCTTAGAGTGGTTCTTAATTCTTAGAGTGGTTCTCTCTGTTTGGACCTGCACTGTTCAATGATGCTGAAGCTTTTTAACTGACATGTGTTATATTTCCTTGTCTAAAAGCTCGAAGCATGTGCTCATCCATTTTTCAATGAACTCCGTGAGCCCAATGCTCGTCTTCCAAACGGCCATTTTGTATAAAATATGAGTTGGTTAAGATGGTGCAGTGGTCTATGAAAAATGTGTTTATTTGCTATGTATTTCTCATATTTTATTTTTAATCAACATTATATTATAGAATTAGCTTTCTTTAAACAACTTAAAATAGAACAAAGGAAAAAAAACTTCAGAATTACATTTACGATTAACTTCATCTTCAATAAAAAAGAACAAATGGAGACGAAAATAATTTATACTTTTGGTGAATAAATATCTTGGCACCACCGTTTTTCCTGGAACAAAGACAGTTGTCAGTGCAGGAGAAACTACAATCGCAGCCAGCTCTGTTAGCGTAAATCATAAATGGGAAGACAGATTTAGAGGAGTACTCATAGCATAAGGGTTCCTGATATCATCTATGTCATTGTATATAGATTTTGATGGTTAGGCCTGCTGGGTATATAAGCTTTGACAGCAGGCCTAACCATCGACGGCATACTTTTTAAGTGTTTTCGCAAACCTCGTTCTTGCACTACCCATCTCGGGTTGCCATTGATTCTAACTAGCTTAAACTTATACACTCCAAAACCAGACTTCCCCACATCAGGCCATGCAATTTGAAATCTTATAGACACCATCATAGACATAAACCTTAGACCTAACACTGTTCTCATACTTGGTTTATGTCTATGATGGATTATGTAAAATTTTAGATTGCTGGCCCGATGTTAATCGCAAGAAATTAGGTCAGAGATCTTAAAGATTTCTGATACCATGTAATGAATTGGAAAAGTGTATGTATATTATTGATTAACAAAGGTAGGATATGTATGCAAGTATGTAAAGTCTAAACTTAATAGGAGTACTTAGAATAGATTACACAAAATCTCGTAGAAGTTATCTTTCCTTATCTCTATATGGGGAAGTCTGGTTTCGGAGTGAAAAACTAAGATTACATGTACTTGTACTCTTTCATATTTGTAATAAGTTTCATCATTACTAGAAAGAATCTTGAGATTTTGAATTTTTCATCAGTTTCCATAGTTTTAGATGGAGTGAACAATGTATATATAGATTTTTTTTCCTAATTTTTCTTTCGTAAATTAAGCTTATCTTTTTGTAAAAGATTATTGGAAAATCTCTTCAACACCAAACATAGACAATAATATGAGTATTATTTTGTCCACTACGCAAGATTGGTAAAGAATCATCTACAAATGAAAAATTACATACAGTTATGCTGTTTTTTATAATTATTTTTTTTATATTGTTAACATTTTTTCCAATTCAGAAATGGATTTAACTTTTTTTTTTCTCTGCAAAAATCTGCAAATGCTATCAGTTGTTACCCAAATTAAAAAACGTGTTATCACTATACACTGTACTTTAATCAATTTGTATATCTGATCCGGTAACAATACTAATATCCAAAATTAGTTGTATCAGTTATTGTTAATGGATTGGGAGGTTATCAACACTTTTCAAGTATTCACTTCACTGCTAATATCAAGTAATGAGTACTAATTACGTGATTAACGTTCTCATTGGAGCGTAAGGCTTACGCGCTCTATTTGCATGTGGGTCCACCTTGTATTTTTGAACAATTCTAAAGTAGGGTCTACTCCAGTAGGATTATGAGCACAAGCATGAAGGAGGAAGAACGAGCCTTCCGGAGCATTCTATGAGAAAAGGCGTAGAAGATAATTAGGATGCTATTAACAAGATTAAGATGTAAATATGCTTGCCGAAGAAGTTGTTCTTGCTAACTTTCACATCGTCCATTAATCCTGAGAAATTCAAGCCCTTGGTTTCGGGATGATAGTAATGATATGTCTTCTGAGGGACATCTGCATCTCTCCAGATGTTGTGGTGGCTGTTCACAAAAGACAACATAAGCTACTGCTATTATGTGGAAGCAAAAGAAGCTTGGCCACACTTACAGAGTACACGGTTTTGAATTAACATTGGAAATGATCAAAGTTAACTGCATGAAACTCACTTGGACCAGTTGGTACAGGAATGTAGATCTGTGAACCGGGACAAAAACGTTTCTGGAAGTCTGCAAACAGTCGGCATGCTCCAGTTCCAGACAGAGCTTGAACTGCAGCTATTCTTTTGTCTTTGATAAATTCAGAGTCGTCTCCATAGGCAAGCTTCAATGTTTCCTCCACCATTTTGACACTCCCTCCCATAGGAAGGTACTCCTTTTAGTACAATACATATAGTTCAGATCAGTTTTACTTTGATTCCAAGAAGAAGAAAAGAAGATAGCAGCAAAATAATCCTTTCTTCACAGGAACTTCACCAATTAGCATAAACATAAAAACTAGCTCATTTGAGGAGTAAAAAGAAACCAAGCAATCTTACATGAAAGAGCTCCCAGCAATCCTTCGCTCAGCTTCTCTGACACATTCCAAGACAACAGGCTTGCCATTATCATCATGATAAGCTCCCTAAAATTGATTTCCAGTTCAGGGCATAAGTAATACAGATAGCTTCATCAACCAAAAGCAAACAGCTCTACGCTTAACTCCTAACAATTTCAGCTCAATGGGTAAAAAAGCGCCAAAAATGTTTCATTTCTGTTTATACCCACCAAAAGCCTTCTAGCCTAGTGATATAAAAAATATTGGATTAAGAGATAAGCGCATAAAATAAATGTAGAATAAAATCATTAGAAAATATGCATAAACCATCGGTAAGCAGATAAATATATTTTAAAAATATATATTGGACTATGAACTGATATTTTAATATACAGTACTAGATATATGTCTATAGTGACTAACAATAATTTACAAAAAAAAAAAATACACAAAAGAATATAGATAAGTGATCATTGAAATACATGTGATATTAATATTTGTTAAGAGTAATTTAATATTTAAAATGACACAATCGTTTTACCAAAATTTTGTACGTATAGGAAATGATAGAAAACATTTACTTATAAAATTTTAAAAATATATATTAGAAAAATAAACCCGCGTGTACATGTAGATGATCATCTAATAGTTATATAAAATAGCAGAACTGTATGTATTTCTAACTCGTAGATAATTCTTTACCGATCTTGCGTGGTGAGAAAAATAATACTCATACTATTGTCTATGTATGGTGTTGAAGAGATTTTCCAATAATCTATTACAAAAAATAAATTCAATTTGCGAAAGAAAAATTAGGAAAAAAATCTATATATATGTTTATTTGACTAAAAATTACGGAAACTGATGAAGAATTCAACAAAACCAGGATTCTTTCTAGTAATGATAAAACTTATTACAAATAAGAAAGAGTACAAGTACATGTAATCTCAGCTTACAATGAACCTGCTCACTACTTAGCAAAAAATGCTTTTTCCAACAATGTCTTCTAAACCCTTTGATCTGTTACTAATAACCCCAGAAGAAGCAGCATGTTTTGCAGCCAAATGAGAATTCTGGATTAAACCCACATCTCTGCATCTCGTTAAAGTTCAGGTTCCATGCATTTTCATTGCTGGATGCTTGTGATGATTTGGTGGCTGATG
>NW_006256908.1:5987256-6000992 GCF_000478725.1 Eutrema salsugineum | reverse complement strand
CATACTAGTGCACATCAATACAGAGAAACAGTAGCTCCTCATCCAGTTTGGCCGTCTTCCATGATGCCACCGCCACAGGGTCAACACAGGCCAGTTTCTTTCAACATGCATCAGCCACCAGATCTTCAGAGGCTTGGCTTATATCAATACTGCTCCTGGTGTTTGCCACAGAGATGTGAAACCACAAAACCTTTTGGTAATTTATCTATTGTGGATTTGTCTTCGGTAACCATAACTAGATTGTTATCTAATTCTCTAGTGCGTTCTATAGGTTGATCCCATAACCTTATTTATGCTGTTTTATTTATTTTTCTACTGTTTATGTGTTCTGTCTCATGAAATCAATTACGCCTTATTTGTTTTCATGATCTTTGCACCATGTGACTATTTACTTTAGGTGAAAGGTGAACCAAACATATCTTATATCTGCTCTCGGTATTACCGAGCTCCAAACCTCATTTTTGGGGCCACAGAGTATACATCCTCCATAGATATATGGTCTGCTGGTTGTGTTTTGGCAGAGCTTCTTCTTGGTCAGGTTAGTGTAAACTATTTATCTATTAAGTATCTTGAAAACTAAAGCATCTCTCCAATATCTTTGACTATCATTGTTGATATTCATTTATCTTCAGCCGTTATTCCTTGGAGAAAATTCTGTTGACCAGCTAGTGGAGATCATCAAGGTAAAGTCTCATTTTTATTAGATTTTACCTTGTCGTCATTTTCTGTCTGATATAGAAAATTCCTATCATTTGTCATAATATATGTGCTGTGTTGGTTTAGGTTCTTGGTACCACCGTTGTTCAACTTCAAACAAGAGGTACGTTTGTCCACTTTCCTTAAACTAAACATTCTTAAACCAAACCATAACTGATGTTAAGTTCAAACAGTTTCTTAATCTTGTATCTCTTTCTCTCTGTTTAAATGTTCAAAGAGTTATCTGGAGTTTCCCAAGAGCTTATAAACAAGCTAGTACCAGAGCACGTTAGGCGACAGATGAGTGGAGGCTTTTGAGTTCAAGCTGCTCTGTAGAAACAACTTCGAAACCAAGATGCTTTGTTCTTGGTAGAAAAGCCCATCAAGCATTTGCTTGGCGCTGTAGAATTTCAATTATTTTAGGGGGCATTTTGTATAAATATGAGTTGGTTAAGATGGTGCAGTGGTCTATGAAAAATGTGTTTATTTGTTATTGTATCTGGTATATTTTATTTTTAATCAATATTATATTATAGAATTAGTTTTTCTTAAACAATTTAAAACAGAACAAATGAAATAAAAACTACATCGTCCACCATACTGTTTACATCTACTATTCAAAATGAAGAAAATAACCTATAAATTCTTGGGGGGGGGGGTTATTGGGGAGTACACGTTTTCTAATTTGGGTAACAAGCGATAACATTTGCAGATTTTTCAAAAAAAAAAATAAGTTAAATCAATTTCTCAATTTGGAAAAAAATTAAAAAAATCTCAAAAGAAAGATAACATTTATAAAAAAAAACAGCATATAAGTATTTCTACTTGTAAACATTCTTGAGTGGTGGAAAAAATAATACTCATATTTTTGTCTATGTTTGGTGTTGAGAAAATTCTATTACAAAAGATAAATTTACTTTTATGGAAGAAAAATTAGGAAAAAAATCTATATATACATTGTTCACTAGACCTAAAACTATGGAAACTAATGAAAAATTCAAAAAAATCAGGATTCTTTCTAGTAATGATGAAACTTATTACAAATAAGAAAGATACAAGTACATGTAATCCCAGCTTACAATGAACCTGCTCACTACTTAGCAAAAAAAAACTTTTTCCAACAATGTTTTCTATTATAGTTGGATTTTTTCCCCTATCTGGTTAACCCCTCTACTTCATTGTAAACTTTGTATATTCTTCACTTTCTGGTCAGTATATATGCTTTTTGTACAATTATATGTAATCCAAGTTTCCCACTCCAAAACCATACTTCCACACATCAAGCCAGCAATCTGAAATATAAACCATCATAGACATAAACCTTAGAGCTAACACTGTTCTCATTCTTAAACCCTCTAATCACACGTACCTCAATATCATGGTATCTCCATGTGTCTTCATCATCCTCGTAATTACCTGAGACGATAATGCTGGTGGCTATCGGTTCATCTCCCCACCGAGCACTGACGGTAAAAGAAGACGTCGCCGATCTCAACACCAGGAATTGAACCCACTAAGTATTTACCCGGGGGTTGAGATCAGCGACGTGTTCTTTTACCGTCATGAACTGTGCTCTCAGTGGGCTTACACAGCCAGATACAACGTAGCTCCAAAGGTGAACTGATAGCCACCAGAATTGTCGTCTCAGGTAATTTGAGGATGATGAAGACGTATGTGTCTTGTTACATTAGTCCCAGAAAATAACCAAATGTGATGGCAAAGAACCAAATGTGAGCTTCCCGTTCAGTTCATCGGCCAACCCACAGTCCAGGCTTAGCTCCGATAACAAGGGAACATCAAAAGAAAAGGAAAAAAAAAAACTTGATGTTCCTTCATTATCGGAGCTAAGCCTGGACTATGGGTCAGCCGATGAACTGAACAGGAAGCTTGCCATCTGTAACTGAGTAGTTTCCGTAGCTTTTTCTGTATTTTTCTTTTATGTCTTTAGTTGGAGACATTTTTTCAAATCAATGTTCTTTCTGCATGTCTTATCATAGGAGTCTCATTATTGTCGGTATTCTCTCTCCCTGTTTTGCTCCTATGGCATTTCTTTCTTGCTTTAGCTTGGGGGTAATATCTCAAATCAATGTTCTTGCTACTCCCCATCTCTTATCATAGGAGTCTCATTGTCTGTACCATTTGCTAGTTCACATGCCAAAGTCTTACCGTTTTAGAGTTTTCCATAAACGCAATCATTTTGTATTTTCTCTTTCTCTGTTTTGCTCCTATGGCATTAACAATGATGCAGATGGACAATATTTTGACAAAACATAAACCTTTCTCTGCTTGTTCGCTGTTCTGTCTTTCCTTCTCTCTCCGATATCTGCAAGGCAAGATAAATGTTCTTTCTACATCTCTTATCATAGGAGTCTCATTGTCTGTACTTGCATGCTCACATGCCAAAGTCTTACTATATTTGAGTATTTTCCTGGAATTTGTTTGGTAGCTAAATTAAACGAATCATATTCAGTGAAGAATTAAGGTAGATTCCATTTTCTAAACCTGCAGACCCATTTATTGTGATAGATAAATACATATTTGGTAAGTTACAAACAAAAGAAATGAAAATTGCCCTAAGAAAAAAGGAAGAAGAAATGAAATATCTATCACGCTACAAGACATGTTTGAACCACACAAAAACTCAAGCGTAATTTGATCGTGTGTGATCAAACTAACATCTTTTTAATTATTTTTGCTTTTACATTTGATCTATATTGTGTGGTATCAACCAAATGTTTTATTTGTTTTACAAAAACCGATATGAGTTTCTTCCAAATTTTCATTCTACATTTCATAATTTTTATTGAAAAAGTTCAGGATATCTTTTTTTTTGTCATTCATTTTAATTTCTAGGCTGAGCTCAAAATTTCTCGAAAATTATGTTGTAACATTATGGAGGCAGAAGCTACAACTCTTCTTTGGATCATGACATGTTTGGATAATCTTGGCTATGAAGAGGTAATTTTTGAGAGTGAATTCAAAGATATTGGTGACAGCGTTAGCTGAACCTCGAGAATGGTCAAGGTTTATAGTCTATACCAAAGAAATCAACAAGACAAGAAAAAGAGTAATTCGACTAACCATCACTTTCCAAGGAAGACAAGCCAACCAATGTGTTGATCTTACAGCCAATAAAACCTCTTCATATGAAATACTCTTTGGTTGAGAAGGAGAAACGAATTTATATGAAATATGGTTGAGCTCGAAAAAACAAAAAATATGTGGCTTTATGTTAAAATGATGATAACTCTCCTAAATGAACAACAACAAAAAAAATGGATGACAACTCCTCGATTACTGGTTTCGATTCTATACTATTACATTTCGGTTATATTCTCATTTTCAGTTAACTTTTCCATTATATTATAACATGTTGACGTCATAAAGAAATTATAATATGATATATAGTGAAATACAAAGGATAGAACTATTAAAGTGGCAAAATAAGATGATGCAAGAATCTGATATGTGATACTAAAGCAAATAGATATTTGTCACAAAATACAAACGATAGAACTAATAAAGTGGCATAATAAAATGATGCAAGAATCTGATATGCGATACTAAAGCAAATAGATATTTGTCACTGGTCATACTTTTTACCATAATAATAAATTGATTATGCACAAATTGTGCTAGGGTATGCCTAAATATTCTAAGCAAGTCGGTCATAAATACCAATACGTTCTGAAAAGGTACCAAAGAGATATCTAGCAAACTCCTCCTCCACCACCACCGCCACAACCTCCTCCTCCTCCTGACCGTCAGACGCTTATGGTCCAGCATATGGTCTAGGCGTCTAGCTCCAGCATATGGTCTATCTTTCGTCTCATTTTTTTAGAATTTTTTTCACCGGCGCAAACAAATACGGCCATGGCTATTATGGAGAGGGTGGCTGCAACCGCCAATATCCCCCAAAATAAACCAAAGCCACTTGTTTGAACGTCGCTCAATATGCTTCTCACCATATTCTCTTGTGTATATTTTGGTTAAGTTTGAGATTTTGGATTCCGTTTCGGGTAAGGATTTATATATACTTTTAGATGTGTGAAAAATAAATAGCATTATTTGTAGGTAGTTCTTTGAATGGACAATGTTGTGTGGTGAGAAAAATAATACTCATACTATTGTCTACGTCTGGTGTTGAAGAAATTTTCCAATAATCTATTACAAAAAATAAATTTAATTTACGAAAGAAAAATTAGAAAAAAATCTATATATATATATATATGTTCATTTGAGTTAAAACTATGGAAACTGATGAAGAATTCATCAAAACCAGGATCTTTTCTAGTAATAATGAAACTTATTACAAATAAGAAAGAGTACAAATACATGTAATCTCAGCTCACAATGAACATGCTCACTACTTAGCAAAAAAAATGCTTTTTCCAACAACGTCTTATAAACCCTTTAATCTGCTACTATTAACCTCAGAAGCAGCAGCATGTTTGCAACCAAGTGAAATTTCTTGATTATACCCACAACAAAACATCCAAATCTTGGTATGCATTCACAAGCATCCAGCAATGAAAATGCATAGAACCTCAACTTTAACGGGATGCAGAGATGTGGGTATAATCAAAAATTCTCACTTGGCTGCAAACATGCTGCTGCTTCTGGGGTTAATAGTAGCAGATCAAAGGGTTTAGAATACAAGCTCGCCATCTGTAACTGAGTAGTTTCTGTAGCTTGTTTCTGTATTTTTCTTTATATCTTACCGAGATAGCTCTCCTGGATGCTTTAGCTTGAGGATGATGAAGATACAGGGTATATATGTTCTGGTTTATACAGGTCACGGTGGTCAGGATAAGCTCCACAGGTAGATCAACATCAAAAGTTAGAAAGTGGGAATCTAGCAAGGCAGAGGAGTATGTACCATGATATTGAGGTAAGGGTGATTAGAGAACAGTGTTAGCTCTAAAGTTTATGTTTATGATGGTTTATATAAGATTTCAGATTGCTACTCTGATGTGGGGAAGTCTAGTTTCGGAATGTATAAGTTTAAAGATTAAGGTTTCTACATCACTTCATATTTATACAGACAATAGATGATTCTAGAGCTAAGACAGCTGGACTTGACAGCTCATTACAGAAGGGATTGAGGAACAGGTTCTTGATACTCCAACTCGAGAAGAAATCCGATGCATGAACAGGATCTTTTAATTTGGAATTGTATTCCAGGTAACTTTTCTGCTTGTCACTGCTAGCTGTTCTAGGCAATATCTTTTTTCTTCCATTTCTGATTAATTTATGAACTTACCATTCTAGGCGAAGTGCTTGGAAACTAGAGAGTCAGTAGCCATTAAAAAGGTTTTGCAAGATCGGCGCTACAAAAATCGTGAATTGCAATTAATGCGACTAATGGACCACCCTAATGTGGTTTATTTGAAGCATTTTTTCTTCTCTACAACGAGTAGAGATGAGCTCTTCCTCAACCTTGTTATGGAGTATGTACCCGAGACTTTGTACCAGGTTTTGAAGCACTATACTATTTCAAACCAGAGGATGCCTTTTTTTAATGTCAAACTTTATACATACCAGGTATACATTGTTATCTGCCACAAATATTCTTGGTTTTTCTTATTGATCCTGAAACGGGTTAGCAAATATGTTGTGCAGATCTTCAAAGGCTTGGCCTATATCCATACTGCTCCTGGTGTCTGCCACAGAGATGTGAAACCACAGAACCTTTTGATAAGTTGATCTATTATGGGTTTGTCTTCGGTAACCATCACTAGATTATAATCCAATTCCCTGGTGCATTCTATAGGTTGATCCCCTCACTCAACAGTGTAATCTGTGTGATTTTGGAAGTGCAAAAGTATTGGTAAGGTTTTACCTTATATATGCTGTTTCATTTATTTTTCCACTGCTTATGTGTTCTGTCTCATGAAAATCAATTGCACCTTATTTGTTTTCATGATCCTTGCAACATGTGACTATTCACTTTAGGTAAAAGGTGAACCAAACATATCATATATTTTTTTTCGGTATTACCGAGCTCCAGAACTCATCTTTGGGGCCACATAGTATACATCGTCCATAGATATATGGTCTGCTGGTTGTGTTTTGGCAGAGCTCTTTCTTGGTCAGGTTAGTGTAACTGTAAACTATTTATCCATTAAGTATCTTGAGAACTAAAGCATTTCTGCAATATCTTTGATAATCAATTGATATTACTTATCTTAAGCCGTTATTCCCCGGAGAAAATTCTGTGGACCAGCTAGTGGAGATCATCAAGGTGAAGTCTCATTTTGATTGGATTTTATAGAAAATTCCTATATCTAATAGATTTGTCATTTTGATTAACATTACTTTCTGTTTAGGTTCTTAGAACTCCAACTCGAGAAGAAATCCGATGCATGAATCCAAACTACACACACTTTAGATTCCCACAAGCTCACCCGTGGCATAAGGTATTTTATATGGATGTTACGTTCTAACTTTTCTGATCATATAATAGCTTAGTAGAAAAAAAAAAAGAAAGAAAAGCTGAAACAATACACATACTACTTTATGACCTCCAGGTTTTCCATAAGTGGATGCCTCCAGAAGCCATTGACCTCGCATCTCGGCTTCTTCAATATTCACCGAGTCTACGTTGCAGCTTTCTGTTTTCTTAATTCTTAGAGTGGTTCTTAATTCTTAGAGTGGTTCTCTCTGTTTGGACCTGCATTGTTCAATGATGCTGAAGCTTTTTAACTGACATGTGTTATATTTCCTTGTCTAAAAGCTCGAAGCATGTGCTCATCCACTTTTCAATGAACTCCGTGAGCCCAATGCTCGTCTTCCAAACGGCCATTTTGTATAAAATATGAGTTGGTTAAGATGGTGCAGTGGTCTATGAAAAATGTGTTTATTTGCTATGTATTTCTCATATTTTATTTTTAATCAACATTATATTATAGAATTAGCTTTCTTTAAACAACTTAAAATAGAACAAAGGAAAAAAAACTTCAGAATTACATTTACGATTAACTTCATCTTCAATAAAAAAGAACAAATGGAGACGAAAATAATTTCTACTTTTGGTGAATAAATATCTTGGCACCACCGTTTTTCCTGGAACAAAGACAGTTGTCAGTGCAGGAGAAACTACAATCGCAGCCAGCTCTGTTAGCGTAAATCATAAATGGGAAGACAGATTTAGAGGAGTACTCATAGCATAAGGGTTCCTGATATCATCTATGTCATTGTATATAGATTTTGATGGTTAGGCCTGCTGGGTATATAAGCTTTGCAGGCAGGCCTAACCATCGACAGCATACTTTTTAAGTGTTTTCGCAAACCTCATTCTTGCACTACCCATCTCGGGTTGCCATTGATTCTAACTAGCTTAAACTTATACACTCCAAAACCAGACTTCCCCACATCAGGCCATGCAATTTGAAATCTTATAGACACCATCATAGACATAAACCTTAGACCTAACACTGTTCTCATACTTGGTTTATGTCTATGATGGATTATGTAAAATTTTAGATTGCTGGCCCGATGTTAATCGCAAGAAATTAGGTCAGAGATCTTAAAGATTTCTGATACCATGTAATGAATTGGAAAAGTGTATGTATATTATTGATTAACAAAGGTAGGATATGTATGCAAGTATGTAAAGTCTAAACTTAATAGGAGTACTTAGAATAGATTACACAAAATCTCGTAGAAGTTATCTTTCCTTATCTCTATATGGGGAAGTCTGGTTTCGGAGTGAAAAACTAAGATTACATGTACTTGTACTCTTTCATATTTGTAATAAGTTTCATCATTACTAGAAAGAATCTTGAGATTTTGAATTTTTCATCAGTTTCCATAGTTTTAGATGGAGTGAACAATGTATATATAGATTTTTTTTCCTAATTTTTCTTTCGTAAATTAAGCTTATCTTTTTGTAAAAGATTATTGGAAAATCTCTTCAACACCAAACATAGACAATAATATGAGTATTATTTTGTCCACTACGCAAGATTGGTAAAGAATCATCTACAAATGAAAAATTACATACAGTTATGCTGTTTTTTATAATTATTTTTTTTATATTGTTAACATTTTTTCCAATTCAGAAATGGATTTAACTTTTTTTTTTCTCTGCAAAAATCTGCAAATGCTATCAGTTGTTACCCAAATTAAAAAACGTGTTATCACTATACACTGTACTTTAATCAATTTGTATATCTGATCCGGTAACAATACTAATATCCAAAATTAGTTGTATCAGTTATTGTTAATGGATTGGGAGGTTATCAACACTTTTCAAGTATTCACTTCACTGCTAATATCAAGTAATGAGTACTAATTACGTGATTAACGTTCTCATTGGAGCGTAAGGCTTACGCGCTCTATTTGCATGTGGGTCCACCTTGTATTTTTGAACAATTCTAAAGTAGGGTCTACTCCAGTAGGAATACATGATGCAACAAAAAATTTACAATTCATCTTCACTAAAAAAAGCAAATGGAGACGAAAACAATCTATATTTTTCGTGAATAAATAACCAAGAATCGATCGTTCCAGCCTGAATATCAACTAGAACAGATTGCAATAACGAATTTGTGTCCAAATGCTGCTTTTTTTATTGCGCAGATAAGAAAAAATGCACTGATAAGTTACTGTTTATGGATAAACTTTCAGTTCCCATGAAAAAAATTGCAGAAGAACAAATTAGCCTCCTGTCTTATTTGCATATAAATAGTTTAAGATGACTTGGTGACTTCATGTATAGCATTCGCAAGGTATCCCACATTCCCTGTCGTAACACCAGCCATACTGCAACCAAACATCAAGAGCCTCAATGATTTTTGTTAACTTTTGAAATGCATCAAAATCAAGAAAATGGACCAAGTTAGTACCTGATACGGCCATTTCGGGTCATGTAGATATGATATTCGCTTGTTAAGCGGTCAACCTGTTCTGGTGTTAGCCCACTGTACCAGAACATTCCAATCTGTTCCCCATATATAGATATATGATTATGTAATTGTGTAAATCATATGAGAGAAGTGACATGCTCATAACAAAAACTAATTTTTTTTTGTAATTTACCTGCTTGGTTACGTGCTCCCATGATAGAGGCGATCCTAACTTCTCAAGGCTTTCTCTCAAAGTAGTTCTCATGCCAATAATCCGATCAGCCATGATCTGTGCCGTTATAGATTTTACACACAGATTATCAGATTTCTAATTGTATAGTTGGATTATCAAACACAAAAGAGTGAACAATGGGTTACAATGTGTTTCATACGACAAGAGTCTCCGTACACATGAAACATGGAATATATTAATTGCAAGCAGAAGGAAGCTATAGGTAAGGCGATAACTATATGGTTACCTTAACTTCCTTTAGCCACAGACTCTTTAACTCTGGGTCTCCAAGAATGGTTGAGACTATTTGAGCTCCATGTAAAGGTGGGTTGCTGTACATTGGTCTAGCTAGTTGCTGCAACTGACTTTTCACAGTCACGGCTTGTTTTTCATCTGCACAAAGCACGCTGCAGCAGAAGACAGAGTAATCAAGCTCACATTCATTTCTAACTTCATCACTAAACGAAGAGCCTGTATGGGTACGCTTAATGACATGTTTGAATATCTAATCGGCTGTCTCATACAAGTCGATGACTTTATTCAGTCAAGGAATTTATTTTTGCTGAGAAAATGAATACCTGAGACATCCGACCCTCTGGCCGTAGAGTCCCATGTTTTTTGCATAGGACTGAGAAATTCCAATATGATGACCATCCTCGAGAAAGATCCTAATGGACTTGGCATCTCTCGCTGGATCCCCACTAGCAAAACCTTGATAGGCCATATCAAAGAATGCAAAATGTTTTTTGGCCTGAAATGAGAACTCGCTGTTAGTCTGCGGTGGACAGATCAGGGAGACAAAAAGTGAATGATAGCCAGATAACTAATA
The DNA here is from genome assembly GCF_000478725.1 of Eutrema salsugineum. Classification (NCBI taxonomy): domain Eukaryota; kingdom Viridiplantae; phylum Streptophyta; class Magnoliopsida; order Brassicales; family Brassicaceae; genus Eutrema; species Eutrema salsugineum. The sequence goes on along the minus strand of NW_006256908.1, from coordinate 5,990,386 downwards.
AAGTATCGACGACTAATCACCTTGAAGAGCTGTGATATCTCTCTCCATTGTTCATCTGTAGGGTCTACTCCAGTAGGATTATGAGCACAAGCATGAAGGAGGAAGAACGAGCCTTCCGGAGCATTCTATGAGAAAAGGCGTAGAAGATAATTAGGATGCTATTAACAAGATTAAGATGTAAATATGCTTGCCGAAGAAGTTGTTCTTGCTAACTTTCACATCGTCCATTAATCCTGAGAAATTCAAGCCCTTGGTTTCGGGATGATAGTAATGATATGTCTTCTGAGGGACATCTGCATCTCTCCAGATGTTGTGGTGGCTGTTCACAAAAGACAACATAAGCTACTGCTATTATGTGGAAGCAAAAGAAGCTTGGCCACACTTACAGAGTCCACGGTTTTGAATTAACATTGGAAATGATCAAAGTTAACTGCATGAAACTCACTTGGACCAGGTTGGTACAGGAATGTAGATCTGTGAACTGGGACAAAAACGTTTCTGGAAGTCTGCAAACAGTCGGCATGCTCCAGTTCCAGACAGAGCTTGAACTGCAGCTATTCTTTTGTCTTTGATAAATTCAGAGTCGTCTCCATAGGCAAGCTTCAAGGTTTCCTCCACCATTTTGACACTCCCTCCCATAGGAAGGTACTCCTTTTAGTACAATACATATAGTTCAGATCAGTTTTACTTTGATTCCAAGAAGAAGAAAAGAAGATAGCAGCAAAATAATCCTTTCTTCACAGGAACTTCACCAATTAGCATAAACATAAAAACTAGCTCATTTGAGGAGTAAAAAGAAACCAAGCAATCTTACATGAAAGAGCTCCCAGCAATCCTTCGCTCAGCTTCTCTGACACATTCCAAGACAACAGGCTTGCCATTATCATCATGATATGCTCCCTAAAGTTGATTTCCAGTTCAAGGCATAAGTAATACAGATAGCTTCATCAACCAAAAGCAAACAGCTCTACGCTTAACTCCTAACAATTTCAGCTCAATGGGTAAAAAAGCGCCAAAAATGTTTCATTTCTGTTTATACCCACCAAAAGCCTTCTAGCCTAGTGATATAAAAAATATTGGATTAAGAGATAAGCGCATAAAACAAATGTAGAATAAAATCATTAGAAAATATGCATAAACCATCATTTAGCAGATAAATATATTTTAAAAATATATATTGGACAATGAACTGATATTTTAATATACAGTACTAGATATATGTCTATAGTGACTAACAATAATTTACAAAAAAAAAAAAAAATACACAAAAGAATATAGATAAGTCATCATTGAAATACATGTGATATTAATATTTGTTAAGAGTAATTTAATATTTAAAACTAGATTTTAACCCCGTGCGTCCGCACGGAAATGTTTTATTTTTTATTTCTAATATAAGTTGCATTTATCTTTTTTGTTTAGATATAATTTATTTTTGTTATTTATTTTTTTAAATCAAAAAATTGTTATCATATTTTAATTTTAAACAGTAAAATTTGTATATTAATAGAATAAGAGTATACGTTAATTAAGTATACATTGATCTAATGTTAATTATAAACTTTGTTATTATGTGAATTTAGATTTACACATAAACAATCTATATATCTATGAATTTGCTAATCCATCTGTTTAGTTGTCTTAAATCATTTTCAATATCTTACATGTTTTGACAAACTAACCCGTATAAGACTATAATTATAATTTTATAACCCTATAAATATTTACTAATATGGAATATTTGGACCAATTGATTATGAAAAAATATAATAAGATATTTATTTACTATTTGTGCTATTAAAAATGTATATATATATATATATATATATATATATAAACGTGCTAACCTGTTAATTTAATTGTCTCAAATCATCTTAATATCTTACATGTTTTAATAAATTAACTCATGGACCTTAAATATATATATATTTATATATATATATATAACTCTAATCAGCTCAATCATATTATTGTATAATATAAATATTTATTAATCTCAAATATTTGATATTTTAGACCGATTGTTTATGATAAAATACGATAAAATATTTATTTATTATGCATTTTTAAATAAATTTTATTTAAATTTAAAATTTTAAATTAAATTTTTCCTGTATTTAAGAAATTCTAAAGTATTAAAATTAATATCTAAATTTTCGTAATAAAATTTAGTTATAATTTTTTTGAATTTTTTGAATTTAAATTAAATTGAATGCAAATTTTTGTAACTAAATTTAATTGAATTTCTAATAATTTGAAATTTAAATTAAAGATGACCTAGATTTTAGGAAATCTAAAAATATTTAAATTAATAACTAATTTTCAGAAATTAAATATAAAAATAAAATAAAATATTATAAAATAAATTTTGGGAGTGTTTGGATGCAAGCACTAAATGTGCTTCTGTTTTAATAGAATAGATGACACAATCGTTTTACCAAAATTTTGTACGTATAGGAAATGATAGAAAACATTTACTTATAAAATTTTAAAAATATATATTAGAAAAAGAAACCCGTGTGTACATATAGGTGATCATCTAATAGTTATATAAAATAGCAGAACTGTATGTATTTCTAACGCGTAGACAATTCTTTACCGATCTTGCGTGGTGAGAAAAATAATACTCATACTATTGTCTATGTATGGTGTTGAAGAGATTTTCCAATAATCTATTACAAAAAATAAATTCAATTTGCGAAAGAAAAATTAGGAAAAAAATCTATGTATATGTTCATTTGACTAAAAATTATGGAAACTGATGAAGAATTCAACAAAACCAGGATTCTTTCTAGTAATGATAAAACTTATTACAAATAAGAAAGAGTACAAGTACATGTAATCTCAGCTTACAATAAACCTGCTCACTACTTAGCAAAAAATGTTTTTTCCAACAATGTCTTCTAAACCCTTTGATCTATTACTAATAACCCGAGAAGCAGCAGCATGTTTTGCAGCCAAATGAGAATTCTGGATTAAACCCACATCTCTGCATCCCGTTAAAGTTCAGGTTCCATGCATTTTCATTGCTGGATGCTTGTGATGATTTGGTGGCTGATGCATGTTGAAAGACACTGGCCTGTGTTGACCCTGTGTCGGTGGCATCATGTTTGATGCCCAGACTGGATGA
>NW_006256908.1:5974385-5986056 GCF_000478725.1 Eutrema salsugineum | reverse complement strand
TGGCGCTGTAAATTTCACTTGTTTTAGGGGCCATTTTGTATAAATATGAGTTGGTTAAGATGGGGCAGTGGTCTATGAAAAATGTGTTTATTGGTAATCGTATCTGGTATATTTTATTTTTTAATCAATATTCTATTATGGAATTAGTTTTTCTTAACCAATTTAAACCAGAACAAATGAAATAAAAACTATATCGTCCGCCATACTGTTTCCATCTGCTATTCCCAATGAAGAAAATACCCTATAAATTCTTGGGGGGGGGGGTTATTGGGGAGAACACGGTTTCTAATTTGGGTAACAACTGATAACATTTGCAGATTTTTCAAAAAAAAAATAAGTTAAATCAATTTCTCAATTGGGAAAAAGATTAAAAAAATCTCAAAAAGAAAGAAAAAAATTATAAAAAAAAACAGCATATATGTATTTCTACTTGTAAACATTCTTGAGTGGTGGAAAAAATAATACTCATATTTTTGTCTATGTTTGGTGTTGAGGAGATTCTATTATAAAAGATAAATTTACTTTTATGGAAGAAAAATTAGGAAAAAAATCTATATATACATTGTTCACTAGACCTAAAACTATGGAAACTAATGAAAAATTCAACAAAATCAGGATTCTTTCTAGTAATGATGAAACTTATTACAAATAAGAAAGATACAAGTACATGTAATCCCAGCTTACAATGAACCTGCTCACTACTTAGCAAAAAAAAACTTTTTCCAACAATGTTTTCTATTATAGTTGGATTTTTTCCCCTATCTGGTTAACCCCTCTACTTCATTGTAAACTTTGTATATTCTTCACTTTCTGGTTAGTATATATGCTTCTTGTACAATTACATGTAATCCCAGTTTCCCACTCCAAAACCATACTTCCACACATCAAGCCAGCAATCTGAAATATAAACCATCATAGACATAAACCTTAGAGCTAACACTGTTCTCATTCTTAAACCCTCTAATCACACGTACCTCAATATCATGGTATCTCCATGTGTCTTCATCATCCTCGTAATTACCTGAGACGATAATGCTGGTGGCTATCGGTTCATCTCCCCACCGAGCACTGACGGTAAAAGAAGACGTCGCCGATCTCAACACCAGGAATTGAACCCACTAAGTATTTACCCTGGGGTTGAGATCAGCGACGTGTTCTTTTACCGTCATGAACTGTGCTCTCAGTGGGCTTACACAGCCAGATACAACGTAGCTCCAAAGGTGAACTGATAGCCACCAGAATTGTCGTCTCAGGTATTTTGAGGATGATGAAGACGTATGTGGCTTGTTACATTAGTCCCAAAAAATAACCAAATGTGATGGCAAAGAACCAAATGTGAGTTCATCGGCCAACCCATAGTCCAGGCTTAGCTCCGATAACAAGGGAACATCAAAAGAAAAGAAAAAAAAAAACTTGATGTTCCTTCATTATCGGAGCTTAGCCTGGACTATGGGTCAGCCGATGAACTGAACAGGAAGCTTGCCATCTGTAACTGAGTAGTTTCCGTAGCTTTTTTCTGTATTTTTCTTTTATGTCTTTAGTTGGAGACATTTTTTCAAATCAATGTTCTTTCTGCATGTCTTATCATAGGAGTCTCATTATTGTCGGTATTCTCTCTCCCTGTTTTGCTCCTATGGCATTTCTTTCTTGCTTTAGCTTGGGGTAATATCTCAAATCAATTTTCTTGCTACTCCCCATCTCTTATCATAGGAGTCTCATTGTCTGTACCATTTGCTAGTTCACATGCCAAAGTCTTACCGTTTTAGAGTTTTCCATAAACGCAATCATTTTGTATTTTCTCTTTCTCTGTTTTGCTCCTATGGCATTAACAATGATGCAGATGGACAATATTTTGACAAAACATAAACCTTTCTCTGCTTGTTCGCTGTTCTGTCTTTCCTTCTCTCTCCGATATCTGCAAGGCAAGATAAATGTTCTTTCTACATCTCTTATCATAGGAGTTTCATTGTCTGTACTTGCATGCTCACATGCCAAAGTCTTACTATATTTGAGTATTTTCTTGGAATTTTTTTGGTTGCTAAATTAAACCAATCATATTCAGTGAAGAATTAAGGTAGATTCCATTTTCTAAACCTGCAGACCCATTTATTGTGATAGATAAATACATATTTGGTAAGTTACAAACAAAAGAAATGAAAATTGCCCTAAGAAAAAAGGAAGAAGAAATGAAATATCTATCACGCTACAAGACATGTTTGAACCACACAAAAACTCAAGCGTAATTTGATCGTGTGTGATCAAACTAACATCTTTTTAACTATTTTTGCTTTTACATTTGATCTATATTGTGTGGTATCAACCAAATGTTTTATTTGTTTTACAAAAACCGATATGAGTTTCTTCCAAATTTTCATTCTACATTTCATAATTTTTATTGAAAAAGTTCAGGATATCTTTTTTTTGTCATTCATTTTAATTTCTAGGCTGAGCTCAAAATTTCTCGAAAATTTTGTTGTAACATTATGGAGGCAGAAGCTAAAACTCTTCTTTGGTTCATGACATGTTTGGATAATCTTGGCTATGAAGAGGTAATTTTCGAGAGTGAATTCAAAGATATTGGTGAAAGCGTTAGCTGAACCTCGAGAATGGTCAAGGTTTATAGTCTATACCAGAGAAATCAACAAGACAAGAAAAAGATTAATTCGACTAACCATCACTTTCCAAGGAAGACAAGCCAACCAATGTGTTGATCTTACAGCCAATAAAACCTCTTCATATGAAATACTCTTTGGTTGAGAAGGAGAAACGAATTTATATGAAATATGTTTGAGCTCGAAAAAACAAAAAATATGTGGCTTTATGTTAAAATGATGATAACTCTCCTAAATGAACAACAACAAAAAAAATGGATGACAACTCCTCGATTACTGGTTTCGATTCTATACTATTACATTTCGGTTATATTCTCATTTTCAGTTAACTTTTCCATTATATTATAACATGTTGACGTCATAAAGAAATTATAATATGATACAAACGATAGAACTATTAAAGTGGCAAAATAAGATGATGCAAGAATCTGATATGTGATACTAAAGCAAATAGATATTTGTCACAAAATACAAACGATAGAACTATTAAAGTGGCATAATAAAATGATGCAAGAATCTGATATGCGATACTAAAGCAAATAGATATTTGTCACTTGTCATACTTTTTACCATAATAATAAATTGATTATGCACAAATTGTGCTAGGGTATGCCTAGATATTCTAAGCAAGTCGGTCATAAATACCAATACGTTCTGAAAAGGTACCAAAGAGATATCTAGCAACCTCCTCCTCCACCACCACCGCCACAACCTCCTCCTCCTCCAGACCGCCAGACGCTTATGGTCCAGCATATGGTCTAGGCGTCCAGCTCCAGCATATGGTCTATCTTTCGTCTCATTGTTTTAGAATTTTTTTCACCGGCACAAACAAATACGGCCATGGCTATTACGGAGAGGGTGGCTGAAACCGCCAATATCCCCCAAAATAAACCAAAGCCACTTGTTTGAACGTCGCTCAATATGTTTCGCACCATATTCTCTTGTGTATATTTTGGTTAAGTTTGAGATTTTGGATTCCGTTTTGCGTAAGGATTTAGATATACTTTTAGATGTGTGAAAAATAAATAGCATTATTTGTAGGTAGTTCTTTGAATGGACAATGTTGCATGGTGAGAAAAATAATACTCATACTATTGTCTATGTCTGGTGTTGAAGAAATTTTCCAATAATCTATTACAAAAAATAAATTTAATTTACGAAAGAAAAATTAGAAAAAAAAAAATATATATATATATGTTCATTTGAGTTAAAACTATGGAAACTGATGAAGAATTCATCAAAACCAGGATCCTTTCTAGTAATAATAAAACTTATTACAAACAAGAAAGAGTACAAATACATGTAATCTCAGCTCACAATGAACATGCTCACTACTTAGCAAAAAAATGTTTTTCCCAACAATGTCTTATAAACCCTTTAATCTGCTACTATTAACCTCAGAAGCAGCAGCATGTTTGCAGCCAAGTGAAATATCTTGATTATACCCACAACAAAACATCCAAATCTTGGTATGCATTCACAAGCATCCAGCAATGAAAATGCATGGAACCTCAACTTTAACGGGATGAAGAGATGTGGGTATAATCAAAAATTCTCACTTGGCTGCAAACATGCTGCTGCTTCTGGGGTTAATAGTAGCAGATCAAAGGGTTTAGAATACAAGCTCGCCATCTGTAACTGAGTAGTTTCTGTAGCTTGTTTCTGTATTTTTCTTTATATCTTACCGAGATAGCTCTCCTAGATGCTTTAGCTTGAGGATGATGAAGATACAGGGTATATATAAGATTTCAGATTGCTAGTCTGATGTGGGGAAATCTAGTTTCGGAGTGTATAAGTTTAAAGATTAAGGTTTCTACATCACTTCATATTTATACAGACAATAGATGATTCTAGAGCTAAGACAGCTGGACTTGACAGCTCATTACAGAAGGGATTGAGGAACAGGTTCGTGGTACTCCAACTCGAGAAGAAATCCGATGCATGAACAGGATCTTTTAATTTGGAATTGTATTCCAGGTAACTTTTCTGCTTGTCACTGCTAGCTGTTCTAGGCAATATCTTTTTTCTTCCATTTCTGATTAATTTATGAACTTACCATTCTAGGCGAAGTGCTTGGAAACTAGAGAGTCAGTAGCCATTAAAAAGGTTTTGCAAGATCGGCGCTACAAAAATCGTGAATTGCAATTAATGCGACTAATGGACCACCCTAATGTGGTTTATTTGAAGCATTGTTTCTTCTCTACAACGAGTAGAGATGAGCTCTTCCTCAACCTTGTTATGGAGTATATACCCGAGACTTTGTACCAGGTTTTGAAGCACTATACTATTTCAAACCAGAGGATGCCTTTTTTTAATGTCAAACTTTATACATACCAGGTATGCATTGTTATCTGCCACAAATATTCTTGGTTTTTCTTATTGATCCTGAAACGGGTTAGCAAATATGTTGTGCAGATCTTCAGAGGCTTGGCCTATATCCATACTGCTCCTGGTGTCTGCCACAGAGATGTGAAACCACAGAACCTTTTGATAAGTTGATCTATTATGGGTTTGTCTTCGGTAACCATCACTAGATTATAATCCAGTTCCCTGGTGCATTCTATAGGTTGATCCCCTCACTCAACAGTGTAATCTGTGTGATTTTGGAAGTGCAAAATTATTGGTAAGGTTTTACCTTATATATGCTGTTTCATTTATTTTTCCACTGCTTATGTGTTCTGTCTCATGAAAATCAATTGCACCTTATTTGTTTTCATGATCCTTGCAACATGTGACTATTCACTTTAGGTAAAAGGTGAACCAAACATATCATATATTTATTTTCGGTATTACCGAGCTCCAGAACTCATCTTTGGGGCCACATAGTATACATCGTCCATAGATATATGGTCTGCTGGTTGTGTTTTGGCAGAGCTCTTTCTTGGTCAGGTTAGTGTAACTGTAAACTATTTATCCATTAAGTATCTTGAGAACTAAAGCATTTCTCCAATATCTTTGATAATCAATTGATATTACTTATCTTCAGCCGTTATTCCCCGGAGAAAATTCTGTGGACCAGCTAGTGGAGATCATCAAGGTGAAGTCTCATTTTGATTAGATTTTATAGAAAATTCCTATATCTAATAGATTTGTCATTTTGATTAACATTACTTTCTGTTTAGGTTCTTGGTACTCCAACTCGAGAAGAAATCCAATGCATGAATCCAAACTACACAGACTTTAGATTCCCACAAGCTCACCCGTGGCATAAGGTATTTTATATTGATGTTACGTTCTAACTTTTCTGATCATACAATAGCTTAGTAGAAAGAAAAAAAGAAAGAAAAGCTGAAACAATACACATACTACTTTATGACCTCCAGGTTTTCCATAAGTGGATGCCTCCAGAAGCCATTGACCTCGCATCTCGGCTTCTTCAATATTCACCGAGTCTACGTTGCAGCTTTCTGTTTTCTTAATTCTTAGAGTGGTTCTTAATTCTTAGAGTGGTTCTCTCTGTTTGGACCTGCACTGTTCAATGATGCTGAAGCTTTTTAACTGACATGTGTTATATTTCCTTGTATAAAAGCTCGAAGCATGTGCTCATCCATTTTTCAATGAACTCCGTGAGCCCAATGCTCGTCTTCCAAACGGCCATTTTGTATATAATATGAGTTGGTTAAGATGGTAGAGTGGTCTATGAAAAACGTGTTTATTTGCTATGTATTTCTCATATTTTATTTTTAATCAACATTATATTATAGAATTAGCTTTCTTTAAACAACTTAAAACAGAACAAAGGAAAAAAAACTTCAGAATTACATTTACGATTAACTTCATCTTCAATAAAAAAGAACAAATGGAGACGAAAATAATTTATATTTTTGGTGAATAAATATCGTGGCACCACCGTTTTTCCTGGAACAAAGACAGTCGTCAATGCAGGAGAAACTACAATCGCAGCCAGCTCTGTTAGCGTAAATCATAAATGGGAAGACAGATTTAGAGGAGTACTCATAGCATAAGGGTTCCTGATATCATCTATGTCATTGTATATAGATTTTGATGGTTAGGCCTGCTGGGTATATAAGCTTTGACAGCAGGCCTAACCATCGACGGCATACTTTTTAAGTGTTTTCGCAAACCTCATTCTTGCACTACCCATCTCGGGTTGCCATTGATTCTAACTAGCTTAAACTTATACACTCCAAAACCAGACTTCGCCACATCAGGCCATGCAATTTGAAATCTTATAGACACCATCATAGACATAAACCTTAGACCTAACACTGTTCTCATACTTGGTTTATGTCTATGATGGATTATGTAAAATTTTAGATTGCTGGCCCGATGTTAATCGCAAGAAATTAGGTCAGAGATCTTAAAGATTTCTGATACTATGTAATAAATTGAAAAAGTGTATGTGTATTATTGATTAACAAAGGTAGGATATTTATGCAAGTATGTAAAGTCTAAACTTAATAGCAGTACTTAGAATAGATTACACAAAATCTCGTAGAAGTTATCTTTCCTTATCTCTATATGGGGAAGTCTGGTTTCGGAGTGAAAAACTAAGATTACATGTACTTGTACTCTTTCATATTTGTAATAAGTTTCATCATTACTAGAAAGAATCTTGAGATTTTGAATTTTTCATCAGTTTCCATAGTTTTAGATGGAGTGAACAATGTATATATAGATTTTTTTTCCTAATTTTTCTTTCGTAAATTAAGCTTATCTTTTTGTAAAAGATTATTGGAAAATCTCTTCAACACCAAACATAGACAATAATATGAGTATTATTTTGTCCACTACGCAAGATTGGTAAAGAATCATCTACAAATGAAAAATTACATACAGTTATGCTGTTTTTTATAATTATTTTTTTTATATTGTTAACATTTTTTCCAATTCAGAAATGGATTTAACTTTTTTTTTCTCTGCAAAAATATGCAAATGCTATCAGTTGTTACCCAAATTAGAAAACGTGTTATCACTATACACTGTATTTTAATCAATTTGTATATCTGATCCGGTAACAATACTAATCTCCAAAATTAGTTGTATCAGTTATTGTTAATGGATTGCGAGGTTATCAACACTTTTCAAGTATTCACTTCACTGCTAATATCAAGTAACGAGTACTAATTACGTAATTAACGTTCTCATTGGAGCGTAAGGCTTACGCGCTCTATTTGCATGTGGGTCCACCTTGTATTTTTGAACAATTCTAAAGTTTAGATACATTACGCACAAATACATGATGCAACAAAAAATTTACAATTCATCCTCACTAAAAAAAGCAAATGGAGACGAAAACAATCTATATTTTTCGTGAATAAATATCCAAGAATCGATCGTTCCAGCCTGAATATCAACCAGAACAGATTGCAATAACGAATTTGTGTCCAAATGCTGCTTTTTTTTATTGCGCAGATAAGAAAAAATGCACTGATAAGTTACTGTTTATGGATAAACTTTCAGTTCCCATGAAAACAATTGCAGAATAACAAATTAGCCCTCCTGTCTTATTTGCATATAAATAGTTTAAGATGACTAGGTGACTTCATGTATAGCATTCGCAAGGTATCCCACATTCCCTGTCGTAACACCAGCCATACTGCAACCAAACATCAAAAGCCTCAATGATTTTTGTTAACTTTTGAAATGCATCAAAATCAAGAAAATAGACCAAGTTAGTACCTGATACGGCCATTTCGGGTCATGTAGATATGATATTCGCTTGTTAAGCGGTCAACCTGTTCTGGTGTTAGTCCACTGTAGCAGAACATTCCAATCTGTTTCCCCATATATAGATATATGATTATGTAATTGTGTAAATCATATGAGAGAAGTGACATGCTCATAACAAAAACTAAATTTTTTTTGTAATTTACCTGCTTGGTTACGTGCTCCCATGATAGAGGCGATTCTAACTTCTCAAAGCTTTCTCTCAAAGTAGTTCTCATGCCAATAATCCGATCAGCCATGATCTGTGCCGTTATAGATTTTACACACAGATTATCAGATTTCTAATTGTATAGTTGGATTATCAAACACAAAAGAGTGAACAATGGGTTACAATGTGTTTCACACGACAAGAGTCTCCGTACACATGAAACATGGAATATATTAATTGCAAGCAGAAGGAAGCTATAGGTAAGGCGATAACTATATGGTTACCTTAACTTCCTTTAGCCACGGATTCTTTAACTCTGGGTCTCCAAGAATGGTTGAGACTATTTGAGCTCCATGTAAAGGTGGGTTGCTGTACATTGGTTTAGCTAGTTGCTGCAACTGACTTTTCACAGTCACGGCTTGTTTTTCATCTGCACAAAGCACGCTGCAGCAGAAGACCAAGTAATCAAGCTCACATTCATTTCTAACTTCATCACTAAATGAAGAGCCTGTATGGGTACGCTTAATGACATGTCTGAATATCTAATCGGCTGACTCATACAAGTCGATGACTTTATTCAGTCAAGGAATTTATTTTTGCTGAGAAAATGAATACCTGAGACATCCGACCCTCTGGCCGTAGTGTCCCATGTTTTTTGCATAGGACTGAGAAATTCCAATATGATGACCATCCTCGAGAAAGATCCTAATGGACTTGGCATCTTTTGCTGGATGGATCCCCACTAGCAAAACCTTGATAGGCCATTTCAAAGAATGCAAAATGTTTTTTGGCCTGCAATGAGAACTCGCTGTTAGTCTGCGGTGGACAGATCAGGGAGACAAAAAGTGAATGATAGACAGATAACTAATAAAGTATCGACGACTAATCACCTTGAAGAGCTGTGATATCTCTCTCCATTGTTCATCTGTAGGGTCTACTCCAGTAGGATTATGAGCACAAGCATGAAGGAGGAAGAACGAGCCTTCCGGAGCATTCTATGAGAAAATTAGGATGCTATTAACAAGAGTAAGATGTAAATATGCTTGCCGAAGAAGTTGTTCTTGCTAACCTTCACATCGTCCATTAATCCTGAGAAATTCAAGCCCTTGGTTTCGGGATGATAGTAATGATATGTCTTCTGTTGATTGCTATTCTCAACTATTTGGGGTCGGTTCGGTAATTCGAGTTCGGAAGATTAAATTGATTGTATTTAATTAAGTTCTCAGTTACAGTTCGTTCAGTTCGGAGGACTCTCGACGAACTCGATACAATAATGTTCAGGTCTCTATTCTCCGGGTCCCAAAAAGATCCCTTCTACAGTAACAATTCTACTATTTATAGTACATAAACGAGGAGGCGTTCTAGGGCTTCTCGTTCAGCTCTCACCGCCTCTTGTCGCCGGGCTTTTCTCTTATGGGACGTGCTGTCAGGCCAGGCCCATTTCAGTTAAGACTATCGTAAACCGGGATCAATTGGGCCGGTCTTGGTCTTTAACCGGTCCGAACCGGGTAGCGGAGCGTACCACCAACATCTTCTGAGGGACATCTGCATCTCTCCAGATGTTGTGGTGGCTGTTCACAAAAGACAACATAAGCTACTGCTATTATGTGGAAGCAAAAGAAGCTTGGCCACACTTACAGAGTACACGGTTTTGAATTAACATTGGAAATGATCAAAGTTAACTGCATGAAACTCACTTAGACCAGGTTGGTACAGGAATGTAGATCTGTGAACCGGGACAAAAACGTTTCTGGAAGTCTGCAAACAGTCGGCATGCTCCAGTTCCAGACAGAGCTTGAACTGCAGCTATTCTTTTGTCTTTGATAAATTAAGAGTCGTCTCCATAGGCAAGCTTCAATGTTTCCTCCACCATTTTGACACTCCCTCCCATAGGAAGGTACTCCTTTTAGTACAATACATATAGTTCAGATCAGTTTTACTTTGATTCCAAGAAGAAGAAAAGAAGATAGCAGCAAAATAATCCTTTCTTCACAGGAACTTCACCAATTAGCATAAACATAAAAACTAGCTCATTTGAGGAGTAAAAAGAAACCAAGCAATCTTACATGAAAGAGCTCCCAGCAATCCTTCGCTCAGCTTCTCTGACACATTCCAAGACAACAGGCTTGCCATTATCATCATGATATGCTCCCTAAAATTGATTTCCAGTTCAAGGCATAAGTAATACAGATAGCTTCATCAACCAAAAGCAAACAGCTCTACGCTTAACTCCTAACAATTTCAGCTCAATGGGTAAAAAAGCGCCAAAAATGGTTCATTTCTGTTTATACCCACCAAAAGCCTTCTAGCCTAGTGATATAAAAAATATTGGATTAAGAGATAAGCGCATAAAATAAATGTAGAATAAAATCAATAGAAAATATGCATAAACCATCATTTAGCAGATAAATATATTTTAAAAATATATATTGGACTATGAACTGATATTTTAATATACAGTACTAGATATATGTCTATAGTGACTAACAATAATTTACAAAAAAAAAATACACAAAAGAATATAGATAAGTGATCATTGAAATACATGTGATATTAATATTTGTTAAGAGTAATTTAATATTTAAAATGACACAATCGTTTTACCAAAATTTTGTACGTATAGGAAATGATAGAAAACATTTACTTATAAAATTTTAAAAATATATATTAGAAAAAGAAACCCGCGTGTACATGTAGGTGATCATCTAATAGTTATATAAAATAGCAGAACTGTATGTATTTCTAACGCGTAGACAATTCTTTACCGATCTTGCGTGGTGAGAAAAATAATACTCATACTATTGTCTATGTATGGTGTTGAAGAGATTTTCCAATAATCTATTACAAAAAATAAATTCAATTTGCGAAAGAAAAATTAGGAAAAAAAATCTATATATATGTTCATTTGACTAAAAATTATGGAAACTGATGAAGAATTCAACAAAACCAGGATTCTTTCTAGTAATGATAAAACTTATTACAAATAAGAAAGAGTACAAGTACATGTAATCTCAGCTTACACTGAACCTGCTAACTACTTAGCAAAAAATGCTTTTTCCAACAATGTCTTCTAAATCCTTTGATCTGTTACTAATAACCCCAGAAGCAGCAGCATGTTTTGCAGCCAAATGAGAATTCTGGATTAAACCCACATCTCTGCATCCCGTTAAAGTTCAGGTTCCATGCATTTTCATTGCTGGATGCTTGTGATGATTTGGTG
>NW_006256908.1:5762865-5974285 GCF_000478725.1 Eutrema salsugineum | reverse complement strand
CCCTCTTATCCAACCAGTAATTTCCTGTGTATATTTACTTAGTTGATGCGCCCCTAATCCTATTAATTTTAACGGAGATGGTTTCCTTGAACTTCCTTCAGCGACGAGGAACATGTACTCGGGTGTATGTGCGACTTGTTTAGATCATAGACTGAAAACTAAAAAAGGAAATTCTTTTTGAAATATCAAGGGATCAGTACCTGTGAAATAAATAGAATGGAAGGGATTGATGTGGAAGATGGCCAGAGTATTCCGCATCAATACAGAGAAACAGTAGTTCCTCATCCAGTTTGGCCGTCTTCCATGATGCCACCGCCACAGGGTCAACACAGGCCAGTTTCTTTCAACATGCATCAGCCACCAGATCTTTAGAGGCTTGGCTTATATCAATACTGCTCCTGGTGTTTGCCACAGAGATGTGAAACCACAAAACCTTTTGGTAATTTATCTATTGTGGATTTGTCTTTGGTAACCATAACTAGATTGTTATCCAATTCTCTGGTGCGTTCTATAGGTTGATCCCATAACCTTATTTATGATGTTTTATTTATTTTTCCACTGTTTATGTGTTCTGTCTCATGAAATCAATTACACCTTATTTGTTTTCATGATCTTTGCACCATGTGACTATTTACTTTAGGTGAAAGGTGAACCAAACATATCTTATATCTGCTCTCGGTATTACCGAGCTCCAAAACTCATTTTTGGGGCCACAGGGTATACATCCTCCATAGATATATGGTCTGCTGGTCGTGTTTTGGCAGAGCTTCTTCTTGGTCAGGTTAGTGTAAACTGTTTATCTATTAAGTATCTTGAAAACCAAAGCATCTCTCCAATATCTTTGACAATCATTGTTGATATTTATTTATCTTCAGCCGTTATTCCTTGGAGAAAATTCTGTTGACCAGCTAGTGGAGATCATCAAGGTGAAATCTCATTTTTATAGATTTTACCTTGTCGTCATTTTCTGTCTGATATAGAAAATTCCTATCATTTGTCATAATATATGTGCTGTGTTGGTTTAGGTTCTTGGTACCACCGTTGTTCAACTTCAAACAAGAGGTATGTTTGTCCACTTTCCTTAAACCAAACATTCTTAAACCAAACCATAACTGATGTTAAGTTCAAACAGTTTCTTAATCTTGTATCTCTTTCTCTCTGTTTAAATGTTCAAAGAGTTATCTGGAGTTTCCCAAGAGCTTATAAACAAGCTAGTACCAGAGCACGTTAGGCGACAGATGAGTGGAGGCTTTTGAGTTCAAGCTGCTCTGTAGAAACAACTTCGAAACTAAGATGCTTTGTTCTTGGTAGAAAAACCCATCAAGCATTTGCTTGGCGCTGTAGAATTTCAATTATTTTAGGGGCCATTTTGTATAAATATGAGTTGGTTAAGATGGTGCAGTGGTCTATGAAAAATGTGTTTATTTGTTATTGTATCTGGTATATTTTATTTTTAATCAATATTATATTATAGAATTAGCTTTTCTTAAACAATTTAAAACAGAACAAATGAAATAAAAACTACATCGTCCACCATACTGTTTACATCTACTATTCTAAATGAAGAAAATAACCTATAAATTCTTGGGGGGGGGGGGTATTGGGGAGAACACGTTTTCTAATTTGGGTAACAACTGATAACATTTGCAGATTTTTCAAAAAAAAAATAAGTTAAATCAATTTCTCAATTGGGAAAAAGATTAAAAAAATCTCAAAAAGAAAGAAAAAATTATAAAAAAAAACAGCATATATGTATTTCTACTTGTAAACATTCTTGAGTGGTGGAAAAAATAATACTCATATTTTTGTCTATGTTTGGTGTTGAGGAGATTCTATTACAAAAGATAAATTTACTTTTATGGAAGAAAAATTAGGAAAAAAATCTATATATACATTGTTCACTAGACCTAAAACTATGGAAACTAATGAAAAATTCAACAAAATCAGGATTCTTTCTAGTAATGATGAAACTTATTACAAATAAGAAAGATACAAGTACATGTAATCCCAGCTTACAATGAACCTGCTCACTACTTAGCAAAAAAAAACTTTTTCCAACAATGTTTTCTATTATAGTTGGATTTTTTCCCCTATCTGGTTAACCCCTCTACTTCATTGTAAACTTTGTATATTCTTCACTTTCTGGTTAGTATATATGCTTCTTGTACAATTACATGTAATCCCAGTTTCCCACTCCAAAACCATACTTCCACACATCAAGCCAGCAATCTGAAATATAAAACATCATAGACATAAACCTTAGAGCTAACACTGTTCTCATTCTTAAACCCTCTAATCACATGTAACTCAATATCATGGTATCTCCATGTGTCTTCATCATCCTCGTAATTACCTGAGACGATAATGCTGGTGGCTATCGGTTCATCTCCCCACCGAGCACTGACGGTAAAAGAAGACGTCGCCGATCTCAACACCAGGAATTGAACCCACTAAGTATTTACCCTGGGGTTGAGATCAGCGACGTGTTCTTTTACCGTCATGAACTGTGCTCTCAGTGGGCTTACACAGCCAGATACAACGTAGCTCCGAAGGTGAACTGATAGCCACCAGAATTGTCGTCTCAGGTAATTTGAGGATGATGAAGACGTATGTGGCTTGTTACATTAGTCCCAGAAAATAACCAAATGTGATGGCAAAGAACCAAATGTGAGCTTCCCGTTCAGTTCATCGGCCAACCCATAGTCCAGGCTTAGCTCCGATAACAAGGGAACATCAAAGAAAAGAAAAAAAAACTTGATGTTCCTTTCATTATCGGAGCTAAGCCTGGACTATGGTCAGCCGATGAACTGAACAGGAAGCTTGCCATCTGTAACTGAGTAGTTTCCGTAGCTTTTTTCTGTATTTTTCTTTTATGTCTTTAGTTGGAGACATTTTTTCAAATCAATGTTCTTTCTGCATGTCTTATCATAGGAGTCTCATTATTGTCGGTATTCTCTCTCCCTGTTTTGCTCCTATGGCATTTCTTTCTTGCTTTAGCTTGGGGTAATATCTCAAATCAATTTTCTTGCTACTCCCCATCTCTTATCATAGGAGTCTCATTGTCTGTACCATTTGCTAGTTCACATGCCAAAGTCTTACCGTTTTAGAGTTTTCCATAAACGCAATCATTTTGTATTTTCTCTTTCTCTGTTTTGCTCCTATGGCATTAACAATGATGCAGATGGACAATATTTTGACAAAACATAAACCTTTCTCTGCTTGTTCGCTGTTCTGTCTTTCCTTCTCTCTCCGATATCTGCAAGGCAAGATAAATGTTCTTTCTACATCTCTTATCATAGGAGTTTCATTGTCTGTACTTGCATGCTCACATGCCAAAGTCTTACTATATTTGAGTATTTTCTTGGAATTTTTTTGGTTGCTAAATTAAACCAATCATATTCAGTGAAGAATTAAGGTAGATTCCATTTTCTAAACCTGCAGACCCATTTATTGTGATAGATAAATACATATTTGGTAAGTTACAAACAAAAGAAATGAAAATTGCCCTAAGAAAAAAGGAAGAAGAAATGAAATATCTATCACGCTACAAGACATGTTTGAACCACACAAAAACTCAAGCGTAATTTGATCGTGTGTGATCAAACTAACATCTTTTTAATTATTTTTGCTTTTACATTTGATCTATATTGTGTGGTATCAACCAAATGTTTTATTTGTTTTACAAAAACCGATATGAGTTTCTTCCAAATTTTCATTCTACATTTCATATTTTTTATTGAAAAAGTTCAGGATATCTTTTTTTTTGTCATTCATTTTAATTTCTAGGCTGAGCTCAAAATTTCTCGAAAATTTTGTTGTAACATTATGGAGGCAGAAGCTACAACTCTTCTTTGGATCATGACATGTTTGGATAATCTTGGCTATGAAGAGGTAATTCTCGAGAGTGAATTCAAAGATATTGGTGAAAGCGTTAGCTGAACCTCGAGAATGGTCAAGGTTTATAGTCTATACCAGAGAAATCAACAAGACAAGAAAAAGATTAATTCGACTAACCATCACTTTCCAAGGAAGACAAGCCAACCAATGTGTTGATCTTACAGCCAGTAAAACCTCTTCATATGAAATACTCTTTGGTTGAGAAGGAGAAACGAATTTATATGAAATATGGTTGAGCTCGAAAAAACAAAAAATATGTGGCTTTATGTTAAAATGATGATAACTCTCCTAAATGAACAACAACAAAAAAAATGGATGACAACTCCTCGATTACTGGTTTCGATTCTATACTATTACATTTCGGTTATATTCTCATTTTCAGTTAACTTTTCCATTATATTATAACATGTTGACGTCATAAAGAAATTATAATATGATATATAGTGAAATACAAACGATAGAACTATTAAAGTGGCAAAATAAGATGATGCAAGAATCTGATATGTGATACTAAAGCAAATAGATATTTGTCACAAAATACAAACGATAGAACTATTAAAGTGGCATAATAAAATGATGCTGATACGCAATACTAAAGCAAATAGATATTTGTCACTGGTCATACTTTTTACCATAATAATAAATTGATTATGCACAAACTGTGCTAGGGTATGCCTAGATATTCTAAGCAAGTCGGTCATAAATACCAATACGTTCTGAAAAGGTACCAAAGAGACATCTAGCAACCTCCTCCTCTACCACGACCGCCACAACCTCCTCCTCCTCCAGACCGCCAGACGCTTATGGTCCAGCATATGGTCTAGGCGTCTAGCTCCAGCATATGGTCTATCTTTCGTCTCATTTTTTTAGAATTTTTTTCACCGGCGCAAACAAATACGGCCATGGCTATTACGGAGAGGGTGGCTGCAACCACCAATATCCCCCAAAATAAACCAAAGCCACTTGTTTGAACGTCGCTCAATATGCTTCGCACCATATTCTCTTGTGTATATTTTGGTTAAGTTTGAGATTTTGGATTCCGTTTTGGGTAAGGATTTATATATACTTTTAGATGTGTGAAAAATAAACAGCCTTATTTGTAGGTAGTTCTTTGAATGGACAATGTTGCGTGGTGAGAAAAATAATACTCATACTATTGTCTATGTCTGGTGTTGAAGAAATTTTCCAATAATCTATTACAAAAAATAAATTTAATTTACGAAAGAAAAATTAGAAAAAAAAAAAATATATATATATGTTCATTTGAGTTAAAACTATGGAAACTGATGAAGAATTCATCAAAACCAGGATCATTTTTAGTAATAATGAAACTTATTACAAATAAGAAAGAGTACAAATACATGTAATCTCAGCTCACAATGAACATGCTCACTACTTAGCAAAAAAATGCTTTTCTAACAATGTCTTATAAACCCTTTAATCTGCTACTATTAACCTCAAAAGCAGCAGCATGTTTGCAGCCAAGTGAAACTTCTTGATTATACCCACAACAAAACATCCAAATCTTGGTATGCATTCACAAGCATCCAGCAATGAAAATGCATGGAACCTCAACTTTAACGGGATGCAGAGATGTGGGTATAATCAAAAATTCTCACTTGGCTGCAAACATGCTGCTGCTTCTGGGTTTAATAGTAGCAGATAAAAGGGTTTAGAATACAAGCTCGCCATCTGTAACTGAGTAGTTTCTGTAGCTTGTTTCTGTATTTTTCTTTATATCTTACCGAGATAGCTCTCCTGGATGCTTTAGCTTGAGGATGATGAAGATACAGGGTATATATGTTCTGATTTATACAGGTCACAATGGTCAGGATAAGCTCCACAGGTAGATCAACATCAAAAGTTAGCAAGTGGGAATCTAGCAAGGCAGAGGAGTATGTACCATGATATTGAGGTAAGGGTGATTAGAGAACAGTGTTAGCTCTAAAGTTTATGTTTATGATGGTTTATATAAGATTTCAGATTGCTAGTCTGATGTGGGGAAGTCTAGTTTCGGAGTGTATAAGTTTAAAGATTAAGGTTTCTACATCACTTCATATTTATACAGACAATAGATGATTCTAGAGCTAAGACAGCTGGACTTGACAGCTCATTACAAAAGGGATTGAGGAACAGGTTCTTGGTAATCCAACTCGAGAAGAAATCCGATGAATGAACAGGATCTTTTAATTTGGAATTGTATTCCAGGTAACTTTTCTGCTTGTCACTGCTAGCTGTTCTAGGCAATATCTTTTTTCTTCCATTTCTGATTAATTTATGAACTTACCATTCTAGGCGAAGTGCTTGGAAACTAGAGAGTCAGTAGCCATTAAAAAGGTTTTGCAAGATCGGCGCTACAAAAATCGTGAATTGCAATTAATGCGACTAATGGACCACCCTAATGTGGTTTATTTGAAGCATTGTTTCTTCTCTACAACGAGTAGAGATGAGCTCTTCCTCAACCTTGTTATGGAGTATGTACCCGAGACTTTGTACCAGGTTTTGAAGCACTATACTATTTCAAACCAGAGGATGCCTTTTTTTAATGTCAAACTTTATACATACCAGGTATGCATTGTTATCTGCCACAAATATTCTTGGTTTTTCTTATTGATCCTGAAACGGGTTAGCAAATATGTTGTGCAGATCTTCAGAGGCTTGGCCTATATCCATACTGCTCCTGGTGTCTGCCACAGAGATGTGAAACCACAGAACCTTTTGATAAGTTGATCTATTATGGGTTTGTCTTCGGTAACCATCACTAGATTATAATCCAATTCCCTGGTGCATTCTATAGGTTGATCCCCTCACTCAACAGTGTAATCTGTGTGATTTTGGAAGTGCAAAATTATTGGTAAGGTTTTACCTTATATATGCTGTTTCATTTATTTTTCCACTGATTATGTGTTCTGTCTCATGAAAATCAATTGCACCTTATTTGTTTTCATGATCCTTGCAACATGTGACTATTAACTTTAGGTAAAAGGTGAACCAAACATATCATATATTTGTTTTCGGTATTACCGAGCTCCAGAACTCATCTTTGGGGCCACATAGTATACATCATCCATAGATATATGGTCTGCTGGTTGTGTTTTGGCAGAGCTCTTTCTTGGTCAGGTTAGTGTAACTGTAAACTATTTATCCATTAAGTATCTTGAGAACTAAAGCATTTCTCCAATATCTTTGATAATCAATTGATATTACTTATCTTCAGCCGTTATTCCCCGGAGAAAATTCTGTGGACCAGCTAGTGGAGATCATCAAGGTGAAGTCTCATTTTGATTAGATTTTATAGAAAAATCCTATATCTAATTGATTTGTCATTTTGATTAACATTACTTTCTGTTTAGGTTCTTGGTACTCCAACTCGAGAAGAAATCCAATGCATGAATCCAAACTACACAGACTTTAGATTCCCACAAGCTCACCTGTGGCATAAGGTATTTTATATGGATGTTACGTTCTAACTTTTCTGATTATACAATAGCTTAGTAGAAAAAAAAAAAAAAAAAGCTGAAACAATACACATACTACTTTATGACCTCCAGGTTTTCCATAAGTGGATGCCTCCAGAAGCCATTGACCTCGCATCTCGGCTTCTTCAATATTCACCGAGTCTACGTTGCAGCTTTCTGTTTTCTTAATTCTTAGAGTGGTTCTTAATTCTTAGAGTGGTTCTCTCTGTTTGGACCTGCACTGTTCAATGATGCTGAAGCTTTTTAACTGACATGTGTTATATTTCCTTGTATAAAAGCTCGAAGCATGTGCTCATCCATTTTTCAATGAACTCCGTGAGCCCAATGCTCGTCTTCCAAACAGCCATTTTGTATAAAATATGAGTTGGTTAAGATGGTGCAGTGGTCTATGAAAAATGTGTTTATTTGCTATGTATTTCTCATATTTTATTTTTAATCAACATTATATATAGAATTAGCTTTCTTTAAACAACTTAAAACAGAACAAATGAAAAAGAACTTCAGAATTACATTTACGATTAACTTCATCTTCAATAAAAAATAACAAATGGAGACGAAAATAATTTATATTTTTGGTGAATAAATATCGTGGCACCACCGTTTTTCCTGGAACAAAGACAGTTGTCAGTGCAGGAGAAACTACAATCGCAGCCAGCTCTGTTAGCGTAAATCATAAATGGGAAGACAGATTTAGAGGAGTACTCATAGCATAAGGGTTCCTGATATCATCTATGTCATTGTATATAGATTTTGATGGTTAGGCCTGCTGGGTATATAAGCTTTGACAGCAGGCCTAACCATCGACGGCATACTTTTTAAGTGTTTTCGCAAACCTCATTCTTGCACTACCCATCTCGGGTTGCCATTGATTCTAACTAGCTTAAACTTATACACTCCAAAACCAGACTTCCCCACATCAGGCCATGCAATTTGAAATCTTATAGACACCATCATAGACATAAACCTTAGACCTAACACTGTTCTCATACTTGGTTTATGTCTATAATGGATTATGTAAAATTTAAGATTGCTGGCCCGATATTAATCGCAAGAAATTAGGTCAGAGATCTTAAAGATTTCTGATACCATGTAATGAATTGGAAAAGTGTATGTGTATTATTGATTAACAAAGATAGGATATTTATGCAAGTATGTAAAGTCTAAACTTAATAGGAGTACTTAGAATAGATTACACAAAATCTCGTAGAAGTTATCTTTCTTTATCTCTATATGGGAAAGTCTGGTTTCGGAATGAAAAACTAAGATTACATGTACTTGTACTCTTTCATATTTGTAATAAGTTTCATCATTACTAGAAAGAATCTTGAGATTTTGAATTTTTCATCAGTTTCCATAGTTTTAGATGGAGTGAACAATGTGTATATAGATTTTTTTTTCTAATTTTTCTTTTGTAAATTAAGTTTATCTTTTTGTAAAAGATTATTGGAAAATCTCTTCAACACCAAACATAGACAACAATATTGGTAAAGAATCATCTACAAATGAAAAATTACATACAGTTATGCTGTTTTTATAATTTTTTTTTTTATATTGTTAACATTTTTTCCAATTCAGAAATGGATTTAACTTTTTTTCTCTGCAAAAATCTGCAAATGCTATCAGTTGTTACCCAAATTAGAAAACGTGTTATCACTATACACTGTATTTTAATCAATTTGTATATCTGATCCGGTAACAATACTAATCTCCAAAATTAGTTGTATCAGTTATTGTTAATGGATTGCGAGGTTATCAACACTTTTCAAGTATTCACTTCACTGCTAATATCAAGTAATGAGTACTAATTACGTGATTAACGTTCTCATTGGAATCACGTTCTCATTGGAGCGTAAGGCTTACGCGCTCTATTTGCATGTGGGTCCACCTTGTATTTTTGAACAATTCTAAAGTTTAGACACATTACGCACAAATACATGATGCAACAAAAAATTTACAATTCATCTTCACTAAAAAAAGCAAATGGAGACGAAAACAATCTATATTTTTCGTGAATAAATATCCAAGAATCGATCGTTCCAGCCTGAATATCAACCAGAACAGATTGCAATAACGAATTTGTGTCCAAATGCTGCTTTTTTTTATTGCGCAGATAAGAAAAAATGCACTGATAAGTTACTGTTTATGGATAAACTTTCAGTTCCCATGAAAACAATTACAGAAGAACAAATTAGCCCTCCTGTCTTATTTGCATATAAATAGTTTAAGATGACTTGGTGACTTCATGTATAGCATTCGCAAGGTATCCCACATTCCCTGTCGTAACACCAGCCATACTGCAACCAAACATCAAAAGCCTCAATGATATTTGTTAACTTTTGAAATGCATCAAAATCAAGAAAATGGACCAAGTTAGTACCTGATACGGCCATTTCGGGTCATGTAGATATGATATTCGCTTGTTAAGCGGTCAACCTGTTTTGGTGTTAGCCCACTGTAGCAGAACATTCCAATCTGTTTCCCCATATATAGATATATGATTATGTAATTGTGTAAATCATATGAGAGAACTAATTTTTTTTTGTAATTTACCTGCTTGGTTACGTGCTCCCATGATAGAGGCGATCCTAACTTCTCAAGGCTTTCTCTCAAAGTAGTTCTCATGCCAATAATCCGATCAGCCATGATCTGTGCCGTTATAGATTTTACACACAGATTATCAGATTTCTAATTGTATAGTTGGATTATCAAACACAAAAGAGTGAACAATGGGTTACAATGTGTTTCATACGACAAGAGTCTCCGTACACATGAAACATGGAATATATTAATTGCAAGCAGAAGGAAGCTATAGGTAAGGCGATAACTATATGGTTACCTTAACTTCCTTTAGCCACAGACTCTTTAACTCTGGGTCTCCAAGAATGGTTGAGACTATTTGAGCTCCATGTAAAGGTGGGTTGCTGTACATTGGTCTAGCTAGTTGCTGCAACTGACTTTTCACAGTAACGGCTTGTTTTTCATCTTCACAAAGCACGCTGCAGCAGAAGACAAAGTAATCAAGCTCACATTCATATCTAACTTCATCACTAAATGAAGAGCCTGTATGGGTACGCTTAATGACATGTTTGAATATCTAATCGGCTGTCTCATACAAGTCGATGACTTTATTCAGTCAAGGAATTTATTTTTGCTGAGAAAATGAATACCTGAGACATCCGACCCTCTGGCCGTAGAGTCCCATGTTTTTTGCATAGGACTGAGAAATTCCAATATGATGACCATCCTCGAGAAAGATCCTAATGGACTTGGCATCTCTCGCTGGATCCCCACTAGCAAAACCTTGATAGGCCATATCAAAGAATGCAAAATGTTTTTTGGCCTGCAATGAGAACTCGCTGTTAGTCTGCGGTGGACAGATCAGGGAGACAAAAAGTGAATGATAGACAGATAACTAATAAAGTATCGACGACTAATCACCTTGAATAGCTGTGATATCTCTCTCCATTGTTCATCTGTAGGGTCTACTCCAGTAGGATTATGAGCACAAGCATGAAGGAGGAAGAACGAGCCTTCCGGAGCATTCTATGAGAAAAGGCGTAGAAGATAATTAGGATGCTATTAACAATAGTAAGATGTAAATATGCTTGCCGAAGAAGTTGTTCTTGCTAACCTTCACATCGTCCATCAATCCTGAGAAATTCAAGCCTTTGGTTTCGGGATGATAGTAATGATATGTCTTCTGAGGGACATCTGCATCTCTCCAAATGTTGTGGTGGCTGTTCAAAGAAGACAACATACACTTACAGAGTACACGGTCTTGGGTTAACATTGGAAATGATCAAAGTTAACTGTATGAAACTCACTTGGACCAGGTTGGTACAGGAATGTAGATCTGTGAACCGGGACAAAATCGTTTCTGGAAGTCTGCAAACAGTCGGCATGCTCCAGTTCCAGACAGAGCTTGAACTGCAGCTATTCTTTTGTCTTTGATAAATTCAGAGTCGTCTCCATAGGCAAGCTTCAAGGTTTCCTCCACCATTTTGACACTCCCTCCCATAGGAAGGTACTCCCTTTAGAACAATAAATATAGTTCAGATCAGTCTTACGTTGTTCTTCTTACCATGATGCATACAAAATCAAGCGTCACTTATTTTAAGTACCAAAACGAGAGAAGTTTGAACCGAATTAGACATTTTTATCTGAGGGCATTCTCAATTGCATAGTTTTAACAAGCATGCGACACTCTGCAAAGACAATTTTCCAGCCTATCACCACAAGCTATAAATTATCCAAAAAAAAGCATATGTGCAGACTTAAAGTATATTGTAAGGTTTTGGTTGATCAGCTGAAGTCAAGGTAAACAACTCGATAAGAAACAAAATGTAGACTCAAGTGAACTAAAAAAGCATGAAACACTATATAGGAAAAATAGCATCAGCTCCAGAAACAAACATCTAGCAAAATCTTCTTCTCTACGTGCAAGGATCGGTGTCATTTCCACAAATCCACAAATAATTTATATGACTTGCGGTTTCTAATACTCTGTATTGTAAAACGCAAACCAAACCGTATCCGGAAGAGTGAACCCAGCGTCTTAATATATGACTAAACATAGCTCTTTTGCTTTGACAAAGTAAGAAAAAAGAGAAAAGTAGCTATTTTGATTCCAACAAAAAGAAAAGGAGACAGTAGCAAATTAATCCTTTCTTCACAGGAACTTCACCAGTTAGCAGCATAAACATTAAAATTAGCTCATTTGAGGAGTAAAAAGAAACCAAACAATCTTACATGAAGGAGCTCCCAGCAATCCTTCGCTCAGCTTCTCTGACACATTCCAAGACAACAGGCTTGCCATTATCATCACGATATGCTCCCTAAAATTGATTTCCAGTTCAAGGCATAAGCAATACAGATATCTTCATCAACCAAAAGCAAACAGCTCTACGCTAACTCCTAACAATTTCAGCTCAATGGGTAAAAAAGCGCCAAAATGTTTAATTTCTGTTTATCCATAGGACCTCGCATGGATGAATTTAAGGTCAATTCAGAAACATTAGCCAGAAATGATCTCTTGGGTCAAAGGAAAAGCAATTAGCCGTTAGATTTATAGTAGCAGGGAGAGAAGAGAGAGAGTGACTCACCACACCAACATTAACTTTATCGGGACTAGGATCAGCGAGAAAAGCCTCGGTAACTCCGAGGATCGGATCTTTAGGAGCAGGCTCGACGTTCTTCCACCATGAAGACATAGATCTCAAGCTGAAATCGGCGGAGATCGGATTCATTGCTCGCCGCGAAGCAGCGTTCCGGATTGTCATCGCCATCGCCATGAATCTTCTTCGTCTCTACCTCTTTGATGTCAAAAACACAAACGCAGGCGGAGAGAATCGTTTTATATTAGGGAGCGTTGGAGAAGTAGCGACTCGTTCGAAGTTTGGCAGATGAGGACGAAGGAGAGACGCAAGTTGCTTTGAAAAATGGCCTTGGACTGTGTGTGAGATAAGATATAATATAGATTAATAAAAGAACCTTAATAAATAAAATAATTAAAAATATATATATTTTGGTTGTTTTGGATTTATCTGTCTTCTTGTGTCAGATTTCTTGCCCTTTTAATCTTCTTCCAACACCTGAATTCCGTATATAACATGTTACCGTATATATAATTTTCACTGTTTATAAAATTGTTTTGAATTACGGTAATATAGTTATATTTAAGTCAACTAGAATTAATATTGCTGGACAAAATTCATTTTAAATCGGTTTGAACAACCTGTTACAAAGGAATCCACTAACACTTATGACATATGACATATGGCAATAAATTTGTTAGATTATAATCGAATGTGTGTACTATGCAACAATGAAAATAGTTTTGTCCATCCTGATCAAATATGACTTGGTAATTAAGAAGATTTTCAACAATATGTGTGAACAAGGCAAGAGCTCTTTTTTTTGGTTGACAAAAATTTATAAATACGAAATCTCATGCATTTTCAAATCTAAAATAGCTCAATTCTATCTCAATTAAATTCATATAACAAGAGATAGCAACCAAAAAATAGTCAAAAAAAATTAATATTTTACATAAATTAGGTATGATTGGCAATAATACCAATAAATTCAGAAAATCAGTTCGATCCAAGAGATAGTTAGTATCATTCACACAAAGCAAACAACTAATTTAATCCTACAATGAAATAGAACGAAGTAAAACATAACAAATATTGATTTGATAGTCAGAAAAAAACTTATTTTGCACTTTTTCAAAATTTACCCAATTATTAATATTTATCATAGATTGTCACTTACATCCTAATTTGTATATGTGTCATCATTTTTCTCATCCAACTCATCTCTCTCTTTCTCATCTAACTCATTAATCTTCTACTCATCAGGCTCATCATCGTCAGAGACACTCCTTAATTGATTCGTCGACATACTC
The DNA here is from genome assembly GCF_000478725.1 of Eutrema salsugineum. Classification (NCBI taxonomy): domain Eukaryota; kingdom Viridiplantae; phylum Streptophyta; class Magnoliopsida; order Brassicales; family Brassicaceae; genus Eutrema; species Eutrema salsugineum. The sequence goes on along the minus strand of NW_006256908.1, from coordinate 5,960,503 downwards.
CCTTTTTGACTTGTCATCGTTAGACTCCTTGTCTAACTCATCGTCAGACTCTTTCTCGAACTCATCAATCTCCTCTTCCAAGTCATCACTCTCTTCCTTGGGAGAATTATGTTCATAGTCTTCATCTTCACCATAAAAATTACAAGTTCTCGCCCAAGTGATAAGGGCACAACAAACTGATTTAGTTATTGTATAATCTTCAAATGTTGAAACCAGCAACAATGTTGGAAACGGATTAGAGAACAAAGACACTCAAAAATTTGTCAATGAAAATTAGAATCCAAGCAAAAACTCAAGGTATCTCGGTACAAACCTTCTACATAAGATCAATACTAAAAGTTTGATTATAAATAAAAGATACCAAAGATTTAAGAGAGATGCAATCTTTTAAATTTTTTAATGAGTCTAATATAATGTATACATAAAATAATAAAATATTTTTGTATGTGTATATACTGTATAAATACACGTTTAGAGAGTACTTTGTTAGTTATGATAAAATAATTTACCATCAAATTTTTTTTTTAACATGCTAACTAAAAACAAATCATCAGACAGGATATAGTTTTACAAAAGTGGTGGACCTTACAAAAATAAAAGAAAATATCTCAGATAGTAAATCTCAATCGTACGTTTCACATCACTCCGGCGATCCCGAGTAGAACACTCCACCAATTTGTTGTAACATGTACAGCAATCTCATCATGTACATGTTCTTCAACCATTCTTATGTAATTACCAAGTGATAAACCAGGAACTTAAACTCCTCTTGCAAATAACAAAAGTTCGTTAATGTCCGAAAGCAATGCTGGAATGTGTATAATCTAATGCAGAGATGGGGAGCATAGACGAGCCACACATTAGGTGGCATAATACGCCCATCAATTTTGTTAGAAACATGATTTAATTTTTATACAAATTTATAAAAGTGAAGTTATTTGATTCTAAATCTTTTCACAAATAATATTTTGAGATTATTTGATTCTGAGACTTTCAAATCAGATTCAATAATCATAATAGATTTCTTTTTCAATACAATATTGCATGTGTTTCATACTAGTTGAAACATTTGTCTCTTGAATTTATTTTTCCTCTTTTCCCACTGCTTCCCAAGTTTGTAGCCGATAACCCAAAATTGCCATTTTCCAAGATGCTTATTCCACACACATTATGAAAAGAAAAAATGATATGGTTATATGACTAAGACTTAGGACACCACATCATGTATTCAAAATTTTGTATTAGGCCTCTAATTAATTAGCAAATAAATCTGAAATTTATAGGAGAGTTTTTTTTGTAGTTTTATCAAAAAAAATTATATTATAAATCTTATTATTGTGTAATGGTGAAAAAATAACAAACCATTTAATAAAAAACAAAAAGAAAACAAACTGTTATTACTATAAACTGTCGAAGACGGGTTTTTGCTGGTTCACCAGGTTTGAGCAAGTTTTTATGGGTTTGAACGATTTAATAGCATCCGAGTTTTCAACAAAAATTAAACTGAAAACTTTGCTGGGTTGCAGTTCAACAGATTCGACCATCCGGTTCGGTCTGGATTTAAAAACATTGCATTAAACCACAATAATTTAGATCAATATGTTTTAAGTTATTTTAATACATCATCAATTAAGAATTAATAAAAAACTGACACGTAATTGAAAAATAAAATTAAAATATTTTTTTAAAGCCGAAACTTATTGTGGAGCTGATACATAAGTAAAAAATTCTGAAAATAGCTGAGAAGTCGACACATTAACTTTTCACTACACAAATAAGTATATAGATTATTGATTTTGGAGTAATATGTAAATGAAATCATTTTTTGTCCATCCCTAATAAAAATCACTTGGAAAATAAATGAACAAAAGATTAAACAAAATTATTAGAAGACGACATTAAGAAATACAAAATTATTAGAAAATGAAAAACAAACAAAGTTACGGGCCAATGCCCAATGAGCCTCTAGGGTCGAGGGCCTACTGCTAATTTAGGATCTTTTTGACTATACATCTTCACCCTTCAATCTCAGCCTGGACGAGAGCAATAACGAGTGTGTGAAGGAAGATATTTCAATGGAGGAGAACATTGACGGCAAAAGTAAGATTACTCCTTCAATTCCGGCTAATTACGTCAGCATCCTTCAGCTCCGGGAGCGTTGGATCAACGAGCGGAAGCGAAAGGAAGAAGAAGAAGAGGAAGAGAGACGACGGAAACAACAGGCTGAAGAACAGCAAATGATTGAAGAAGATCTGAAGAAATTAGCGGAGGTTAAAGCAAAACGGGAGGATCTCGATGAAAAGCGTTTGAATCGAAATAATCGGAAGCATCAGGGCAGGAATAGTAAGAAAGAGGAGTCTCTTGACGGCGGAGAAGCTGAGAAGGAAGAACCGGAAGTCACGGCGGCGATAGGGAGCGAGAGAGGTGAAGATGCGGGAGTACCGGAGAGCAAGAGGAGGTTTCGGAAACGATATGATAGTAGGAAGAAGAAAAATCAGAATTTGGCGGCTACGAAGGAAGATGTCGTCGACGAGTGTGGATCAATCGCGCCGCCGGAGTACGCCGTGACGGAGAATCATACACCGGTGAAAGACGCGATTCTAGTTTACAGGAAGAAAGGAGAAAACGCGACGGGAAAGAAGAATGTTGAATCTACTGTTACAGAAACACAATTTGAGAATCCTTGTATCAAAAATCTGAAGGCGAAAACCAGATCGAGTAAGCGTAATGGGCTAAACCAGAGGCATGATTTGCGACCTCAACGTGTGGCTGTGGAAGATGATGTCGTCGAATGTGGAACGGAGAATCATACTCCGGTGAATGATCGAGTTTATAGGAAGAAAGGAGAAAAAGCGACGGGAAAGCTAAGTGTTGGAACTCGTGAGAAGGCCATAGAGACACAATTTGAGGATCTCTCTATCAAAAGCGGCGAAGAGAAAGGAGAAACCAAGAATCTCAAGGCACAAACCAGCAGGCGTAATCGTAATCGGATAAAGCAGATACATGATTTGCCTCCTCGACGTGTTATAGGGGATGCTACAATGGTATGGGTGAAGAAAGAGCAAAACGAGAAAAGCTAGTGATGGATTTGGAAGTGGCGTGTTAGCTTTTGCGTAAGGTTTGATGAAATGTTGCTTCTTGGTTTCATTACTAGGGTTTATAGTTATTGGTATAAACTGAACAATGGTTTCAGGTTTGCTGCTTTAGCAATATCTGGTTGGTAACAGTCTTTTTCATGTTCATAGAACAGAGGAATCACTGTATTGGCTTAAAGATAATGTTACTGCAAATGTATATAAATTTGAGTTACAGAACATGATCGCAAGATCAATTTGGTCGTATGCTTGTACAAAGCTTGAAAATATACATTCAGTAAAAATTGTTGAACCGAGTCCCAAAGAAAATGTTGAAGCTTGGAAATGTCGTAAGATTGGATTATCTAGAACACATAGCTTTGGTCAATATACCAATTCAATTTTGAACATTTACTTGGGATAGTATCACATCCTAGAGCTCGAGTTTGACAATAAAATAAATTTACAGAAGAATTAAGTATCACAAGTATACAGATTCATTATCATTTTAGACAGAAGCTGGTGTTGGTGTTGAGGTTGGAGTTGCTGTTGTTGAGGTAGGAACCCGGTTTTCCGGTGGGATTTCAGTATACTCAGAGAGAATCGCCCGGAATTCGTCGCCTCCAATAGTTTCTTTCTCGAGAAGCACTTCAACAAGCTTATCCATGGCTTCACGATTGTTCCTTATGTGGCTTAGAGCTATCTCGTATGCACTGTCGGAGAGTTTCTTAATTGCAGAATCAATGTCTTCTGCAAGCCTTTCAGACATGGAGTTCCTTGCCATCATCCTCATGATGACATCGCTTTGTGCTGATGAATCCATCAACGACCATGGTCCAATGTCAGACATTCCAAATGTTGTTACCATCTGCAAAGTAAATAAAGAACAGCCTCAATATCGTTTACTAGTAGTATAAGATCAGACTCATCACCAGGTGCGAGCATTGAAAAGTGTAGGTTACCTGCTTGGCCAAACCGGTGATCTGTTGCAAGTCACCAACAGCGCCAGTAGTCACCTCGGGCTCACCAAAGATGACTTCTTCAGCAGCTCTACCACCGAGTCCACCAACGATTCTTGCAAAGAGCTGTTGCTTGGAGATGAGAGTCGGGTCATCTGATGGTATAAACCAAGTCAGACCTCTCGCTTGGCCTCTTGGTATCAACGTTACCTTTTGCACAGCGTCATGTCCTGGAGTCAATGTTCTGCAAAATAACAATGATTTAACTTCAGAGTACACTCTTGCTAGGACAATTATACTGAAATGCTTTTGATTTGGTTCTCACTTACCCACAAACTGCGTGACCAACTTCATGGTAAGCAACCAAGCTTTTGCTCTTGCTATCTGTCATCACAGTTCCTTCCATGCCAGCAACGATTCTGTCAATGGAGTCATCAATCTCTTTAGATGCTATCGCTGTCTTCCCACGCCGGCCAGCCAATATGGCGGCCTCGTTCAAGAGGTTAGCGAGATCTGCTCCGCTAAATCCAGGTGTTCTCATTGCAATTACTTCAAGTGAGACATCATTTTCAAACTTCTTATTACCGGCATGAACCTTGAGAATATCTGTTCTCCCTTTAATGTCTGGAACGTCAACACTTACCTGCATCAGAAACTCATAAGTAAGCACCAGCTCTAAGAGTAGTATATATATACCAAGGTGCATTAATCAGAGAGTACCTGCCGGTCAAACCGTCCTGGCCTCAACAAAGCAGAGTCAAGAATGTCTGCTCTATTGGTTGCAGCAACTACGATAATACCAGTGTTACCTTCGAATCCATCCATCTCAGTTAGCAGCTGATTGAGAGTCTGTTCTCTTTCATCATTACCTCCACCAATTCCGGTTCCTCTTTGCCTACCAACAGCATCAATTTCATCTACAAAGACAATGCAAGGAGCGTTTTCCTTGGCTTTCTTGAAAAGATCGCGGACTCTGGAGGCACCAACACCGACAAACATCTCAACAAACTCAGAACCAGAGATGGAGAAGAAAGGCACACCAGCTTCACCAGCAATGGCTTTCGCCAAAAGGGTTTTCCCGGTACCAGGAGGACCAATGAGGAGAACACCTTTCGGGATCCTGGCACCAACCGCAGTGAATCTCTCTGGCTTCTTCAGAAACTCCACAACTTCCATGAAATCTTGCTTTGCTTCATCAACTCCAGCAACGTCATCAAACGTTACACCAGTGTTTGGTTCCATTTGGAACTTTGCCTTAGACTGACCAAACTGAAGTGGGAAACCAGGACCACCAGGTCCACCCATTCCTCCAGAGGACCGTCTCGAGAGAAGGAACAAACCACCAATCAAAAGCAAAGGGAAAGCGAGGTTACCAATCAAGTTAAACAACACAGAACCTTGGTCTTCCTGATCATTATGTGCTGCAAAATCAATATTCTTGGCCCTCAGCTTCTGGAGAAGCTCTTGGCTTAATCCCGGTAGCTGAACACGCACACGCTGAACACGGTTACCCAACTCGGGAGAAACAGCTTCCACAATAGCTATTGTTCCATTCTCATACAGATCCACTTTGTTCACCCTGTCCTTGTCCAGATACTCTAGAAACCTAGAATATGACATCCTTGAAGAAGAAACCCCTTGTTCATCTGCATTTGCTTTCCCGCTTCCAATCAAACCGATTCCGGCGTTTCCTAACAAGATCTTGAGAAAATCTCTTCTTCCATCATGTTTCTTCACATCCAAAGAAGCCTTGACGACATTAACCTTGGATGTTCTACTAACTGAGGAAAAAGTTGTGGAAAGACCAATCTGTCTCCGGGAAAAATTCTTGCTTAACCTCTGTTTGGTTGTGTAGACTGACAATCCATTTCCAACAAGACAAGCTGATGAAGCTGCCATCTTCTCTTCAATGAAATCAATCATGAACGAAAAAAAAGAGTAATTAGATGATAGCAAACGAGGAATACAACTTAACATCCTCAAACAAAACGAGAAACCAGATTTTGCATATGTAAGTTTCTGGAAACAGTAAAAGCAAAGAGGTCTAATTAGAACTATGACAAAACAAATAAAGGAAAAGCCACAGTAAGTTTACGACTAATATGTCCATCTTGGTCACCGAAATGAAACCAAGAAGCTAAAACTAAAACAAAGCTACGAAATCAGAGTTTACCGAGAAAAAATTCAGTCATATTCAAGCACCAAAGAAAGAGGAAGAAGACGAACCTGTATCGATAGCAGATGATAGTGAACAAGGAGAATCTCGCGCTGTGAAAATTTGGAAGATGGAAAGAGGAGAAGAGTGAGGGGGGACTTGGGGGATTTTTTTTTTTTGAGGGGAACAGATGTGGTTCATGAAGAGCTAACGTGTCCTCAATTTAGTGGTCAACTAAATTAACCGAATTTAACCACAACTGAATTGGATTATCCAAACCCAATTTTAATTAAAATTGGTTTACTCCATGAAAGTTACACCACTGAGAGATCAACGTCGAAGTTCGTTAACTGTCTATAAGGTTTTGAAGTGTTTGGGTGAACTAAATTTTATATTTTAGTTGGATGAGACATTTGACAACTGTGGACTAAATTGAAAAATATAATTCTTCGAACATAGATTCCAAATCCGGTTTGAACTTGACGCATTGTCATTGGAGAATCCTTTCGAAAGTATTAAAGATTATATTAGCTTCGTGTAGAATGATTTGGCCCAGTCTCAGAATATGAATTAGAAGTAGAATAAAGAAGTTTAATCCAAAACCATGGAAATGGAATATTAAAAAAAGACATATATGGACAGTTAAATGATCAGAAATGATGTTAAAGAAGGTGTTTGAAAGCAGAACAAGGAGTTTGTTGGCGCATGTCTCAGACGACCATGTCGGTTTCATGCTTCCATGATACCTGGTTTCATGAAAGATGCCTGTGGAATGGAATGAATAAACATAATTAAGCAGCGGATAACAACGCAATAAGATTGATTTCAGATGCTTCTTCTTAGCATACTCAACACGAAACTAAGATCATAATCCCAAACAAATCAGCTTTTTATAGCTCGGTCATGGACACACAGTTAACAATTTGGCTATTCCCAACTAGCAAACTAAAACGATCTCCAAATACATTAACCATATAGGTTTATATTAAGCAGATGGATCGAAGTCGCTCTGCTTTAGATTTGAATGCAGAAGATAAGATCAAACTTTCACAACCTTTTAAAATCCATTCTAAGCACAAAGATAAAATAAAAAGTTAACATTTTAAATTTACAAAAAAAATAACCCAATCCCTACAACATCTAATTTTTGTCAACTGTAACTAAGATTTGCAAGGAGACAGCATATGGGCATGTGCATCATATATAAGCACTCAATGCAGTTTCTAGCAACCGGGCGATATAAAATGTCAACCAAAAGAATGTGATAAAATCACAAAAAACAAGTTAATCCTCTAGATATCTGAATCAATGGAACATAGATAATTCACCTAACTAGAAATAGAAACTAGTATGACATAAACACAACAAAAAGGTGCACAAAATATCAAGAAAAAAGTTACCTCCTGCAAAGCTCTGAAAAGTAGCGAGATCCATTGTATAGAATAAACCACATCAAAATTATCACCAAAGAATCTGAAAACTAAGTTAAGGAAAAGGCAAAATCACCTTCTTTTTTTTGCTTGAGAATCTTTCAAATATGAAATTTCATGCATTGTCAAATCCAGAATAGCTCAGTATTATCTCAATTAAGCTCAGCAGCTAGAAAAACTAAACAAACAAGAATTTCAATCTTTTAAGCAAATAAGATAAGATTCGCAATGATACCAAAAAAACTCATAAAGATCAGATCGATCCCAAGAGAAAGGATACTCAAAAGGTATCGTTCCCACCAATCAAGCATGTATAGCCCGAAGGTGACATTGTAAAGGTAGATTTTTCGTTGAACCCAATTCATATCTAATCAAACCCTGCAATGAAATAGACCGAAGTAAAACGTTATAAACCTTGATTTGACGGTCGCAAAAAAGTTTCCAAAATTTACCAGTAAGAATCAGACAGTGAGAACGTGAACGATAAAGAGATTTAATGATTCAAAAAGCCTTCGAAAATCTCCGATCTATGATGTATTGAATTTCGATTTAAAGCGTCGATGAGAGAAATCAAATATTAAAACCGCGAATTTTAAACTGGAAATACCTACGAAATCTCAAACGCCGAAGATATGTGTGTGTGCGTCTGAGAGAGAGAGAGCGTGATGGTGAAAGCGTAGGACCACTTGAGCCAATTATATTTCACGCGGTTTAGTGGTATGGCTTATATATAATACCGGTTTAATAAATTCTAATACAAACTGAAATTGGAGAATCTTCTCGGTCGGATCAAATCCCGATCGTCGAGGCCGATTTTAATATTTATCTATAGGATGTCCTTTTGATGCTTTGGATTTTACTTACAAAGAAATTTTACTCATAGAAAAAGTTGGTTTGGTTTGACTCAAACCGTTTGGTGTAATTTTCACTGTGGATTCACTTTGAATTCTCAGGCAAATCAAGTTTTTGAAATTATTAGCCAATCTAGTAGTGGTAAATTCTGGTGAACTTACTACTCTGAGACCTGTACAAAGCTTCATATTTAAAAAATATAGTGAATGGTGTAGAAACTAACTTCACAAAGGGATGCAAAAAAAAAAAAAAAGTCAATACAGATGAGACTTCTGTAACCAAAAAGAGGGAAAAAAAAGGAAAGGTCCAAAATGTAGAAAATAGCAAAAGAAACTAGCAATTATTTGTTGTTTGCTTGGGATTCAAGTTATGATACTGATTGCAGAAACCTCGTGTGATCTGGTAACTTTTTGAGGCTTCCGTGTTGCCTGCACAAGAAATGGAACACAAATTAAGAGTAAGAGATAGACCTTGGCTTAGAGAACAAGCAATACAAAAATGTTAAAAGTTTCAATTACATTATTACTACTACTCAGTAGCAAGTCATGTGGCTGGAGCATGTGAATCACATCTCCCATTTTAGGTCTCTCTTCTACCTCGGCATCGACACAGCGCAAGGCAATCAACACAATCCGTTTTAGTTCCTTCACTGTAGGAAACTCGGGCAGGCTAGGATCAAGAACATCTATGATCATATGATTCACCACCATCCCTTTGATCCAGTCCACCAGATAAACCTACAAAGAACAACATTGTTAGTAAACAACAATCGGTTTGTGCTAAATTACATTATGTATACTCACTTGTGGTGAACTTTGGTGTACAGAGACTCTCCCGGAGACAAGCTCCATTATCAAAGTCCCAAAGCAATGAACGTCGATTTTCTCATCAAGATTACCAGGTGATGATGGAATAAAAGCTGAGTTCATTGGAATATCACTGTGACTTGGGATAGATAGTATTATCTTAGGGTTCCATTGATAATCAAGAAGAATCTTGCTCGGTCTTATGTATTGATGAGTGATCCTTGGTTCAATGTCTTCGTGAAAATACGCCAGTCTGGAAACACAAAACATAGTCAAACCACAATGTTTTATCCCAATCATTCATGCATAATAGAAATCAAAGAAAGAAAGAAAAACAAATTTAATAGCATAGAGAGATCATCAAACCCTTTTGCTGCTCCTTGAATGATCTTCATCCTCTTTCTCCAGGTCAGAGGCTGATTTCTCCCTGCAGATCCATGCAGCCATTCATGCAAATCGCCTTTCTCAACGTATTCGTACACAAGAACCCTAAAATTCATTAAGACTTATGAGTCTACATTGCAACGCAAGTAACATAGCACATGTAGACTATTTATATAGTTATACCTCTCGTCTCCATGAATACAGTACCCGAGGAGCCTCACCACATTCTTGTGTCTAACGTTTGCAATCCTCTCAGCTCTTGCTACGAAATCTTGATCTTCATACCTGATTTAACTCTTGTCTCAGATCCAAAGATTAAGATTGTATAATATTTTATGAGGAGATCAAGTAAAAGAGTAAAAACAAAACCTTTGAGAGATTGGGAAGAACCGTTTGACAGCAACAGAAACTGTACCCATCAAGAATCCGCGATACACCATTGAAGAATCACCTTTAGCAATCAGATTCTCATCTGCAAAGTTCTCTGTCACTCTCTGGATCTCCGAGAAAGTAAACACGGTGAAGCTTCCAAATCCGCCGGTAGAGGAGAAGCTTCTTGTGTAGTAAGGAAGATTAGCAGAGCACCAACCAACCTGAGAGAATCTCTGGCTATCTCCTTCCTCGACGCAACGGTTATACGGGTTCTGTCTTCTGTCTTTGAAGGGAATGTGTGACGACAAAGGCAGACAAAGCTTTGTTCTTAGTCTGAATGGCTCTTGTCTACATCTTTTCCTGTGAAAGATGAAACAGAGGAAGACAAAAACGATGAGAGCGATAAGGAAAGCTATGGAGGCGGAAGCTGTGATGAGGATCCATAGCTTGATGCCGAAGAATGAAGTGTGTTGAGAGAGTTTGTGTTCGATCAAGTCTGATCCTTGTGATGATATGATTCTGTTCAGCACTCTGAGTCTTTGTGGTGATAGAAATGATGAATCTTTGAGAGTGTGAAACATTAAGATCTCCAACAAATGCTTCTGCATTCTCGTTTGATTTTTTTTTTTTTTCAAATTTGAAGTGCATTTTAAAATGAGTGCAAGAAAAATTAGTAGTATCTAAAATGTAGCATAAGTGGTTAAGAATTTTGTTTGACTGTGTCTATAACAAATACCATAGAGTTTTTAGGGGTCATTATCTTATTCATTTCTTCGAGTTAGAGAGTTAATTAACGTGACTCTTAATTACTTTAACAGAACCGATTTCTTAATAGAACAAAAAATGTATATTTAGCGTGAAATTATTTGAATGAATTTTTGAAAAAGAAAAAGAAACGGAATAAGTGGATAATAGCCATAAGATTAGGAGAATCAAAATTTCGGATAGAGTCGGTCCAAAAATAATCACTTTTCATCATTTGTTTTGCTAACCAATATTTTGCCCCCACCTGCTTTTCTATTCATTTGTTCCTCATTCCGTACCCCTGTTATTTTCTCGAATAAAGAGACAGTGAATTATTTATGTGTTCTCTTGTTTTCTTATCATTACCTTTTCAACACCGAAAGTTGAAAATTAAAGACGCAAACTTTAATAATAAGGGTCTAAATATTTTTTAAATATAGCTATAATTTACCTATAGGTTACAATAAGAAAGAAATGTGGATCTGAATGAATCATGTACAGTGAAAAACATATGAATTATAAATACACAAAGTTGGTGTGAGATTAGTCAAAAGTAATTAGTCATCTAAGTTTGTATCATATTTGGGTCCTACTTCAAGATAAAGTCAAATCAATCAATTTGCTATATTTCCCCAAAAGTAAAGGAACAATGAGTATTTTTTTTTTTATTATTATCTATCAGCTACCTTTCATTATGTCAAACTATAATAAACTGCTACTGCATTAAGTTTGTACTGCAAATCGCTGAATTTTTATCAACAATGAAAATCGCTTTACCAAGCAAAATTTTAAAGTTCTAAATCTGGAAAAAAGAATTGCACAGAAGAGTTTATTTATAGTGTAGCTATAGGTTTTATACTGTTATACATGATCTGACTAATTCAAGTTTTAGACATATATATATATATATAACATGAACCATTTATGTAATATTATAGGAGTATGTAATTGTGGATATATGGAAAGTATATATAATTGATGACAATGTAAACATGTTGAATAGATTTACGTTCTACAAAATTCACATCCTTGTAAAAAAGAAATCAAAGCCAACCTTAGATTGCAATCATTTTGGACATGATCCGCAATTTTGATCTTGGTGGGAATGTTTAGACGTGCAACATTCTCGGATGGAATTGTTTGACCGATCGCGTATCTATGCTTGAGGCCCTCAAGCTTAGATAAGTTATAATTACTACAAAAAGGTGATAATTACAGAACTTTCTGGTTATGTAATGACTGAAGAGTACAGAAGATATATTTTTTTTTTTTGTCATCTGAATTTATATTATAAAGCTTGTAAAAAGCACATTACAAAGATGATATTAACAACTCAAAACAGATTGACCTTAGAGGCTCACAAAAAATTATCTAGCCTACTCATAATATAGCCAAAAAAGAAAATGGAGAATAACCTAAATTACGAAGAGGGCAAACCGCTCTCACTTGCAAAGATGTCGTGAAGCCAACGAGGATAACCAGTAGCAACATACGACTGATATCTATTCCCAGATATAACACTTTGCGCAATGAGAGAAGCCCCTCTATTCGTAGCTCCTATTTCTAATTCCAATCTCCAATCTTTAAAATCCTTTAACCTTAATTTAACCTCTGAAGCTTGGAATTGAAAAGCAGGCCAAGCCTTTGGTCTTCCTATCGCACCAAGTAAAACAGAGTCTTCCAAAGCAAAAATCACCTTATCAATATTGTGGCTGTGAATACTATCAATCGCCCACAACAGACACTTTAATTTGCCATCTTCCTTTGAATTGATCCCAGCAAAAGCTCTTCTACTATGCATCAGAACGTTCCCCGTCCAATCTCTAAGAACCCAGGAAGAACCCATCGATCTCCATTTTCTTGACCAAGCAAATCCCACATTACATTTGAGCAGTGGTCAAGCGGTTTTTCCCATCTCCTCTGCTTTTTAAGCTTTCCTGATGCTGGAGAAATACAACTGGATGAGTTAATGATTTGAGCATTCACCCATTTAAAAACTTCCTCAATGATTTTTTCCACCGTCTGTATAGGAGAAAACAAAACTCCTTCAAACAAGGATTTGTTTCTGTTTTTCCACAAATACCACATAATCCAAGGGAACCGCCTTCTGATCAATAAGGGAATTTTAGAGTTTTTTCCAATTTCCATAACACTATGAAAATTGGTATAAACTGAGAATTCATTAAAACCAGATTCTGGCAGAGGAAAATCCGCAAGAGCCCAAACTTGGCGTGCCAAAGCACAAGTGAAAAGAACATGGTTGATGGATTCACCTTCAAATCCACAGGCTTGGCATCTATTATCCAATTTAATTCCTCTTCTCCCTAATAACTCAGTTACAGGAAGAGCTCCACTCAACGCTTTCCAAAGAAAGGATTTAATCTTAGGAGATGTTTTTAGGGACCAAACCTGAAGCTTTAAATCGTTTAGTGAAGGTTGCGCTGTAGCCTCACGAATCAGGTCTTCATTCTTAATCTGATTTGCAAGCCAATATCCTGAATGAACAGAATACTCTCCTCCTTTGTTGTGCATCCATACCCAAAAATCATCTTAACTAACAACTGGCTGGTGTTGAAGGATAAGATCGATATCTCTCTGATAGAAAAGTTCATCCAGACTTTCTTGGATCCATCTTCTATTAGGAACGTCGATGAGGTCGTGAACCTGAAGGTCAAGGTTCACCGAGAAGTTTTTAACCATTGGGAGGCGCATACCATTATCAAAAACCCATGGATCCATCCATACTTTTGAAGACTCCCCATTTCCAACCATCTTCTTTAAACCTCTCATCAATAATTCTCGACCATGGAGAATACTTTTCCATGCAAAGGATGATCGAGTTCCTGCAACAGCATGAAGGAAAACATCATTGTCGAAGTATCTGCTCTTCATCACTCTGGAAAAAAGACAGTCAGGTTCTTTAAGGATTCTCCAAGCCTGTTTTGCCAAAAGGGCTTGATTGAAACACTGGATGTCTCTAAACCCCAAACCACCTTGCTCCTTCGATAGACACATCTTTTGCCAGCTCACCCAGTAAATCTTCCTCAAATGTTCAATTGAGTTCCACCAAAAAGAGCTCATAGCACTTGTCAGTTTTTCACATGTTGTCTTTGGCAACCTAAAGCAAGACATAGCAAAAACAGGCATTGCCAAAGCAACTGCTTTCAGAAGAATTTCTTTTCCTCCATGCAATAAGGCCCTTGCAAAATAACCAGACAGTCTCGATTTCAGTCTATCTTGAATGTAATTCAACATATCAACTTTTGACCCACTGAAACATTCCGGAAGACCAAGGTAAGAACCAGCACCACCCTCCTTCCAAATGCCAGTGGCTTCTCTGATTTTGACCCTAACAACTTCTTCTACCTTTGATCCAAAAGTGATAGAAGATTTGTCCACATTGATGACTTGACCAGTAGCATCACCGTACGTCTTTAGGATTTGGAGAAGAGTGTTGCACTGGCTTTCAGAGGCTTTGCAAAGTAGTAAACTGTCATCTGCAAAAAGCAGATGATGCACTGAAGGACCCGATTCTGAGAAGCTAACCCCATTCAAAAGACCTTCTTGTTCTGCCTTGTTCAAGAGGTGAGTTAGACCTTCGGTACATAGCACAAACAAAAAGGGGGATAAAGGGTCACCTTGACGCAAACCTCTTTCAGGAGATATCATACCATGAGCTTGATCATTAATCAAAACAGAAAAAGACACCGTTGATACACTTCTCATAATCCATTCAGTCCATCTACGATGAAAACCCATAGCATCAAGTAAAGACCTCAGATAGTTCCATTCAACTCTGTCATATGCTTTGGACATATCAGACTTGATTGCCATAAACTCATCGGAGATGGTAGGGTGCGTACGGATCCCATGGATTAACTAGTGAGCTACCAATATATTATCTGAAATTAACCTTTCAGATACAAAAGCTGATTGGTTTGGAGACACCAGATCAGGCAAAAAGGGTTGAAGTCTTAAAACCAAGATCTTCGATATTATCTTATACAAAACTGTACAGAGGCTGATTGGTCTTAAATCTGTCATTAGTGAAGGATTGACAGTCTTTGGCAGTAAGCAAAGCTGAGTGTAGTTCCATTCTTTAGGGAAAGAACCTGTGATGAAAAATTCCTGAATCTCCGAAGTAACTTGATGACCCACGATATCCCAGTATTTTTGGTAGAAAAGCCCTGTCATTCCATCGGCTCCAGGAGCACTTGATGGCTTAATCGAGAAAACCGCAAGCTTCACCTCCTCCTTAGACACATTTTTAATCAGATGCTTGTTCATATCTTTAGTAACTCTCGGCTGAAATCCTCGGAAAAGCTCAAGATAGCTATCAGGATTTGACGATTTGAAAAGGTCTTTGAAATAGGCTGCAGCCACTTCTCCCTTAGACGCATCAGAGAAATGCTTGGATCCTTTTGCATCTTCTAGAAATTCTAATCTTTTTTTCTGTCTACTGGCTTTCACAGAAGCATGATAGAATTTAGTGTTCTTATCACCTTCTCTCAACCAGTTTTCTCTGCTTTTTTGACTCCAAAAAGATTCATCTTCCTTGTAGGCTTCCAATAACTTGATTTTCAGAAAATCAACCTGTTTACCACAAGGGTATAAAGCAGATTGCTCACACTCCAAAGCCACCTGAATCTGGCAAATTCTATCTTGAGAATTCATGTTGTTCTCTATTTTCCAAGCACTAAGAGATCTTCTGCATTCACAAAGCTTTTCAGAAACCGAAGCCTCAACACCATTCTTCTTCTTATTCCATGCTTCCAAGATGGCTTCTTTAACATTTGGCTTATTCAAAAACCTTTTGTCAAACCGAAAACTTCCTTTATATGAATCTTTTGCAGAAATCAGACTGATCAACACAGGCCTGTGATCAGAAACCCTTTTGTCAAGAAAGGCTTGGTTAGAGGCTGGGAAAAGCTTGAACCAATTTTTGTTACCAAAACCTCTATCTAATTTGCACTGAATCCATAACTTGTACCTCATTCCAGCCCATGTAAAACTGTTGCCCGATGATGGCAATTTTAACATCCCACACACTTTTAACATCTCTGCGAAGCCCATAAATGAAGAATCACTTCTTCTCGGACCCCCAATCTTTTCTCCATTATGCAGAATTTCGTTAAAGTCCCCCAACATACACCAATTCTCCTTTCTGTGAATACCAATCCTCATCAGTCTTTCCCAAACCCCCTGTCGAAACTTCACATCAGGGTTCCCATAAACACAAGAAACAAAGAACTCGTCTTTTCCAAACTGTACATGAAAATCCATAAGATTTTTATTTACAAACTTCATATCCACAGTCACACTGTTTTTCCAAAGTAAAGCGAGACCGCCACAAGTCCCAATTGGATCAACGGTGTAAATTCTATCATAACCCAACCACTCCTGCAAATCCACTAAAACGTTTCTATTATGCATCGTCTCCATCAAGAACAGAATCTCTGGGAAATGTTTTTTACGCATTTCTTTGAGACGCGGAATTGTCAAGTCTTGAACACGGCCCAAGCCTTGGCAATTCCAACTCAGAAGACTCATAAATCTTTGGACAGTCCCTCCTTTGGGACCATCTCATGAGGATTTGGCTTTGCAGCTTTGGATACTCCTTCCAATTTTTCTTTGTCTTTCCTTTTTTCCATCACTCCCATCATTAAACCTTTTTTCTTTGATCCTTCACCAACTGAAAAATCCACCATTGCACCTCTAAACTTCCTTTGGTTTTTGCCAGGCCTTTTTCTTGGTTTACTCACTTTTAGTTTGGTTCCGGAAAGATTAGCCTTAGAAGGACCAAATCTATAACCCGTTGAACCATCCTGAAAAGGAGAAGGAGAACCAAAAACATTCAATGACGAACTTTCATTCTGCATAATAATATCACCAGAGTTCTTCGAATTTGGATCTGCAGCATGGATAGCCGCCGATAAAAGCTTTGGACCATTGGGTCTAATTCTCTCCGATTGAGTCGAGGAGTCCTCAGAACTATACCCGAAGACAAGACCTTTTCCTTTAAGAGGGTCTTTGGCGATAATCGGAAGAGGTTCCAGTCTCAGAATAGATTTTCGCGAAGTCTCAGAGGATTCAGCTTCAAGAACAGATTTTTTCACTCTTTCTTCTCTTATCTTTCTTTCTTCACCATCAACTACAAGAAGATATTGCCGCATCCCTTCTAAAACTTCTGGATGAATGCAGGGACGTCCTAAAATAGGATGCAGACCAACCTGTTTCTCTTCCAGAACCCCAAACAGAGGATCTGATTTCTTTAGCACCGGAGACTGAGGCGGTTTTTCAAAAGCTTTACCCAACCTTCTGTTTATGGCTTGATCTTGTCTCATCTTCACCAGGATAGGACAAACATTTTGCTCATGTGTCAATCTATGACATGAGTAACACCTTTTTTGAACCTTCTCGTAAAAATACTCAATAGTAGCCTGACCTGCACCTCTTGGAAGATTGAAAACTTTCGATTTTCGTAAAGGCTTTGAAACATCAAACTTAATTAGAACACGGACGAAACCCCGACTTTGAGACTTCTTTGGATCGAAGGCTACCTCTATGACTTGACCTACCACGTCTCCAAAAGTAGTTATGGCTTCAATGGTGTAATGATTCACCGGGATGTTCCGAAGTTGAACCCATAAAGGCACAAATTGAAGGTAATCTGCAGGAGGAACATCCACCCATCTTTCGATGGCCAAACCCCACTCATTAAAGGTCTGAAATCCTTTCGCGAGAATTTCATCTAAGTCATTCTCCGTGTCGAAAATGAACTGAAATCTTTCCACAGATAAAGCTACCCCACGAGCTCTATCATACTTCTGCCATTTCCTTGGCATATCAAGAATCAAACTTGCCATCTTTTGACACTCAGGATTCAGGAGTCTTCCGATGATACTGAAAACATTCCGCTCACAGGAGCTATACTCAGGAAGGTCCATCATATCAAAAGGCTCATCTTCTTCCTCCAGGGACATCGCCATCAAAGCTTTATCCATGGCTGCCGACATACTTAAAGAACCAGGAAATTTCCAAAAAGCTCCCAAAAAATCGGATGAAAATCTTCAAACACCTACTCTAATATACACACGCGATATCCTAAAGAAAGGCGGAAAATTATCGGTTGAAAGAAGGATTGGAAAAAACACAAAGAACAAACAGATATTTCTTTGAAATCAAAAGAAGATCTGAAGCAAAGTACACACTAAACGAGGATAAGGGATAAGATTTTCAAAAGGGAAAGAGGTTTCCACTCAAAAGCTCTATCAATATTCAAAGGAGAAGCCTCTAAATCAAACAGAGAGTCTTAAGCCCAAAAAAGGGAGTCCTTTATGTTTCGATTTCCGGAATTAATCTCTCTCAAAAGTACAGAAGATATATTATCTATTTTTTTTTTTAGTTAAAGTATATTATCTATTTTTCCCTTCGTTGTTTGATGTTTTATCTTTCTAGAGTAACCATGAAACTATTTCAAATTTCTCAATTACATGTAACTAGAAAACATAAATTGTGAAACTTATTTTGAAAGTGTTAATTCCAGTATTTGTGTAATTGATATATTCAGATTAAGTCTTTATATTTTGATTTTTTTCCACGTTAAAATATGTGGTTAGAGTTATACTAGCTTTGGATGTGAGGCCCACTAGTCAAATTGTTTATGCTATTTTTAGCGGCAAATTATTTATGCTTGTGTAGAGGTTCAAGAAAGAAAGAAAACTAATGAAAAAGTCCTTATTGTGACTGAAATAAAGTAGAAAAGAGGAACCAGGGAATAGAAGAATCAAAAGTGTGAAAGAAAAACCATCATTACAGGCATCACTCACTCGAAGCAGCCCACATTACATTTTACATTGCCCACAAAACCTAAATCTCAAACAAATAATAATTACTCTCCTCTCTCCCCCCTTCTCCAGCAATCAACTCCGTAAGCTCAACTTCCAAACACACAGCTTCTCTCTCTCTCATATATATAAAGATGCATAGCTGATAAGAAAGATTTGGAGAGAAAAGACAGTAAGATTCAGAGCTTTCAAGAGAAAAGAAGAGTTTGGGTTGCGTTTCTTGGAATGGGAAAAGGCTTCAGACTAGTAACCAGTCTTCTTCTTCTCTCCCTTCTCTTCTCAGGTTACTTTTCTCAACCCATCACTGAGAGAAGAATACTTTTACTTTTTTTTAATCTAATAATGTAAATTTTCTTTTTGATAGTATAATTTGGTTGTTGCAAATTTTCATTTAGAAATTGTTCTAGATGCACAGTCATGTTTGATTTTCTTTTTCTTGAGGTAATACATATTTTCTGTATACAGACTTGGCTCTGGTTTTCTAACCCACATTAGAAAGGTTTGTAATGGATTTTATGTAAGAGATATAACCCTTATAAATTATAAAATTTGAATTTCGTTTTACTGGAAAATCCCAAAAAAAAAAAGAATTATTCTTTTTGCAAAGAAAAAAATATAACGTTCATAGCTTGGAATTTATTATTTTATAAATGCGGAAAGTTAATCTATGTCTTATGACTTTTTATAAAATCTCTAATCTATCTTTAAGGAGTTGGGACTTTTTTTTGTGCAATTTTCTTTTATGAAGTGTTTTTCTTAGGCAACATTCCTTTTTCTTTTCATTTTCTTCCAGATTCAAGTATTTTCTTTTCGTTATTATCAATACTCTGAATAAATAAATTCTTTATATATAGACTTAAGGTGAATTATTTTCTAACAAATTTTAAAAAATTGAAGGTTTTTTTGTTAACATGTTTGTTAATTTGGAGTGGAGTCCAAGCTTGCAAATATTCTAGTCGTTACTTTTTCTTGTTCAGTTCAAAGATTCTCTATTGTCTTTATGTTTATTGTTTGTAAGGTTTGTCTTTGTTTCTAATCTTTTTTTAATCTAACTTGCATATTACAGCAACTTATCTTAGACAAGATAATAATATTGTTCTAACCTTACCAACCAAATCTCAGACATTAATTATGATTTTACAGGTACAAAGGCTAATAGTGAACCAATAGGAGAAGAAAAAGACATAACCACACCATTAGCCACAAACCCAACCACAACCGCAACAACCGTCGTCCCTAACTCCAACTCTGACGCTTCCGCAGTTGCCACAACGCCACTAACGATTCCATCATCGCCACCACGCGTTGCAGCCCAGCCTGGCGAAAGCTGGTGCGTGGCGAGAGAAAACGCAGCAAAAATGGCGTTACAAGCGGCTTTGGACTACACGTGTGGGATCGGTGGAGCAGACTGCTCAGAGATTCAAGAAGGAGGAAAGTGTTATAACCCAAACTCGTTGAGAGCACATGCCTCTTTTGCATTTAACAGTTATTACCAGAAGAATCCAATCCCTAGTAGTTGCAATTTTGGTGGAACTGCTGTCACTATCAGTGGTGACCCAAGTAAGTTTTTCAATCTTTTATTTCTACTTTAAAATCCATATCACTGTTATTTAAACTCTTGACGTTGAGTATAGTCTCCCATTTGAATGACAATCAGTTGAAATACCAAAAGAAAAATGGTTTATATATATTTAGTAGTTGATATTGAGCATATTTCATCTTGCAGTGAGTAAAAAATTATCAGTGTGAGTTAAGATGGTAGATATATAAGATATGATATGTCATACGGATTCAAAGATATGAATTAACAAATTATATTAAATGCACACCACTGACCACTGTATAATTTAATGACGACTCTAAATCTAATACTAATAATAAATCTTGATACTCGTATTAGATCTAACAAGGTTAAGAATTGTGTATTCCATATCAATCTCTTTCGTCACAAATTTATCTGTCAAAACAAACCCATCGATTTTTTTTTCTATTTCTGTTGACAGGTGTAGGATCATGCCACTTTCCGTCTACAAGGTGAGCAAGATCATATCTTTCACAAATAATTCATTATGTTATAAATTTATATTAGGATTTGTGAGATGATGAGGTTAATTTAAATGTGATAATTGCAGCACGAGTGAATCGATACTGAACATAACAAGTGAAGATGGATTAGGGCTTTTTGGGAGACCGTCACACCCAACTCCCAAGCCCGAAGCTTCAAGCTCCTCTTCCTCAACTTTCTCATTTCTCTACTTCTACTATCGTCTTATTTGCTTTTGTTTTTACATCCCTTTGTTATTATCACCTTAATTTAGTTATGTGAAATCTATATATCAAAAAATATTTAGGCTAAAGTCTATGTTTTTTTTTTTTTTTTGCTTCATTTCCGAACCTAACCGCGCGTTGACATCTATCTCTAGACGACTAGACATATCTATAAAGTGTAAAAACATATCATCCCAGTTCATAAAATAATACCATGTTCGAATCTAAATCCTATAGTACTAGCTAGGTGTAATTTTCGATCATGTCGGAGGCTTATATAATAACTTTATTGGTCTACGTACCAGAACCGATAACATTCAAGATTATGCAGGATTATACACAGTTCTTTTTTGGCTCTCTTTAGCTTTTTAAGGCAACGTAAAATAATAATTAATTGAATTGTCGTAAGAAAAAAAGAGATAATGAAATAGCAAAACTATCTTATGTCAAAAAATATACATATGTATACATTATATGTAGTAAAAGTGTAAAACTAACTATCTTAAGAATATGGATTTAATATGCTCTGAAAAATGGTTAATATATAAGATTTTGTATTTAATTAAGGATATTGTATATATGTTAAATATGTGTATATCACTTTTAATTACTTTTCAAATAAATTTATAATGTTCACTAGATTCTACCCGTGCGTTCGCACGGGAACTATTTTTTATTTATCTAATATAATTTTTGTTTTCTGTTTTCTTTATATATAATTTTTAATAACTAATATAAAATTTCTATTTAAATATAATTTATTTCTATTGATTTATTTATTTTAGTTATATATGACCGTAATTAGAAAAAATTATTCTAACCCGTCAGTTTATATTAATATGAAAAGTATCATAATTAAAAAATGTTACTATAACATATTCATTTATATTAATTTAAAAAACTGAAATTATTAAAACATTTAACATGTATATTTATTTTATTTGTATATTTTAAATATTTATCAAATTTAAATATTTAAATTTTATACTTATTTAATAAAAATATGCAATAATATATTATTTCATCTCTATCATTTAAAAATATTATTTAAATTTGAATATATAAATTAAATCTAAATTAATATCTGGGTTATTATTTTTGTAAAGATATAATAATAATTTATAAATTTTGATGATATAACTTATATTTAAGGAAATCTATAAGAAATCTAAATTAAAAACTAAATTTTTGGATTTATTTTAAAATAAAAATAAAAAATATATTATTTTATTAATATTACATTAAATTAACTTATTTGGTAAATTTAAATTATAATTAATATTTTTGTTTGGCAACAAAAATAACAGTTATCCAAAAATAAAATAGTAGAAAACTAAGGAAAAAATTTTGTTTGGACACAAAACACCCTTCTCTTTTAATAGTATAGATTTTATCAATTTTTGTTATATTTATCAATTTTTAATTCATATTTACAAAGACTTTATCAATTAGTTATGGTTTTATAACTTATTCATGTAAAAAAATGTTCTTTTCCTTCTCTTTCTCAATGGTTCTTTTAGTAGACCTTTGCAATTGCATTAGTTGGGCCGAATCCTGATTTCACAGCCGTCCATTTCGTAACAGAACGAGAAGAGGAATTTGGGTGATTTGAAAGTGAAGGGCTTTGGAAGAGATGAACAAGAAATTCCGAGCAGAGGAAAAGTATTCGATCAAAGGTAGAAGAAGGTGATGAGCCGAGGAAGAAAATCAAGGGTCTGGAATCAGTTGTTGCAGAGAGAAACAAACCCGAGTTTGATAAGTGGATCATGGAGAAATGAGTGTGTAGGAGGCGTTTTGAGAGATTAGGAGAAGAAGGTATGAAATTCAAGGAAGGCTTTTTATGAATCTTGAATTTGAAATCTTTTCTATGGAGTCTTGTTTCCTTGTTAGGTTGAGAAACTTGTAGTGAATTTTTGGTTTAGCTTTTGAAACCCTTCTTAGAATTTATCCATTACTTATCACAAAAGAAATAACCTTTTTTTTGGGGTTTATTGGTTCTTACACAAGTTCTTGGGAACAATCAAGATATCAATGGACAGAAAATAAAAAACACAAATACAAAACAGATAGACACAATCTGAAAAGCAAAATCAAAAAGGGTGGTTTCTTTCTTTCCTCTGTTCTTCTTCTTCTTCCTCATCATCTGGTGAAAAATTCGTTAGTTTGTCTTTTGATCTTTTCATTTTGTAGTAGATGTCTTGAGAAGATCAAGAACTCCACAACAGTTCTTCCACCACGGCGTCGTCTCAACCCCTCTCTCACCACTTAACAAAGGCTGCAAACACACATTCCAAAAACACGATGAGATTTACAAATCTTTCTGGTAAGAGACAGTAAATGGGTTTCAAGAATTAAGAGTTTTGCTTTAAAATCTATGGACCTGATTGTCTGTGGATATGGGAAGGTCTCGGCTTGCAACGGTGCTGCTCGACGCGCCACCAACAGCATTGGTAACAGCTCCAACGAGCTTTGAGGAAACTTCGGTTCTCTTCTCCTCAAAAACATGAAGCAAAGATTTGGCTCCTTCTATACCTCTTGACAGAGCATTGTCCACTGCATCTCTTGCCTATAACCACACACCATCATATTACAATATGTTACTTTAAAGAGACAAAACAAACATGTCAAAAGAGTTTGAGAGTGACCAAGAACCGACCTGTGTAGACACATCAGACACTTTCTCTGGTGCGGCTGCAGCCTCGGTCTTGACCGTTTCAGTGGAGGCTGCAACGGTTTTCTGAGCATCGGTTAGAGAGGTCCTGGCGGTTTCAGTGGAGGCTGCGACGGTTTTCTGAGCATCGGTTATAGATGCACCGACGGAATCAGCGGTCGTTGTTACAGATTCCTTGGCTTCATTAAGAGCAGAAGTTGCCTTCTCCAAGAAAGATGTCATTTCTTTATCTGATGATGTTGGAATATATTTTTGTCAGAGAGAAAACAGAGATTTATATAAATAAGATAGAAGAAGATTTGAGAGAAATTTTGTGAGAATGTGAAACTAAGTGAGCTGTTAAAGAGGGCTGTTTCAACGCCTCCAGCGAAACAAACTATTTGAGAATCTCTAAAACGTGACTTCCTTTATCAACTCTTGATTTTGTTTGACACCAGATTTATTAGCATCATTATTATAATTATATGTATCAACAAATAGGCACGAGTATAATAATAAGGTATATTTGGGGGGGGGAAATAATTGGGTTGCATTATCTACTCAGAATGGGTTGATGATTGAAGTATGAAGTTGTCCTACATTCAATTGTATTGCCAGCTTCTTAATTCACATTACCAACTAGTGACAGCTCCTTTTAATGCCCCACTCTTTTCTTTTCTTTTTTCCTTTTTCTATGAATAAAAAGTTTGAATATTCGCTGCAAACTTTGAAACGGTATGGTCACTACTGTAAGTCTGTAACAGTGCACAAACACGGTTGATACACCATTAGTTGTAATTAGCGTGGTGCAATTAAAGATATTTGATACTAGTAAATCAAACTAGTAGGGCAAAAGTATCCACTCTTTTTAGTATTTAAATTGTTGAAACTGTTTCATTTTTACGTTTTTTGTTGTAAAGCCAAATAATATATTGATCTGACTGGTTGTTATGTTTACCAGAAAAGAAATTGGAGTAAAAATAATTACTCTAAGGTTGTTGAAAACTAACCAATCAAAAAGACAATGGTGTAAAAATAATTATATTCTCAATTCCACTAAAGTGTATAATGATCCCACTAAAACTTAAATGTACGAGTGGAAAAACTTTTCTTTTACTCCAAAGATAACTTTTACCCAGACATTTAAGGATTTAAATTTGTTTAAGAGTCATATCCTATTACCTAACACCACAGGTTTAACGGCCAACCAATCAGCCCCAAATGATTTCTCGATATGAAAAGTCAATTTGAATATCATTACTAAAAATAAATCCACAAATTTTATGAGTATCAGATTTTTACCACATCTAGGTTACACGGTTGAGTTTATAATTATATTTCGTTTTACACAAATTCAAAGATTTTGTGGAGACGCCATATCAAATAATCAGTTAAGGTTGTTACTTTGCTACAAATGCCTTTGTTCTCGACTCTGTAATATTTGTGTATTACACAACCATTTCCCGCCATATAAGTTAATATATCAAGAAAAAAAAGTTATTTTCAAATAGCTTACAATTCCTTCAGATACGAGAACTCGGCTAACGAAGAAGGATCTTTCCGGCTAGTCGGTTGTTCTCAAAGTGTCTACCATAGAAAACATTTAGTCCATCATTTCTTTTAAATAAACCAATACAAAAATATGTTTTTATATTATTTCCAGGTTCAGGGACCGAGAGAAATCCAGTATTGGACCCATAAATGAATTCCCGTCAAGCCATCTGCATTCAACAAAAGTTGCAACATCAATAACAGGAATATCTATATATATCCAGATTCAAATTTCTAAGATAAAAGGAACTTACAATTCAACTAGACCAATCAGTTTGGCCAAATCAGAATATATAGTTCCTGTCAACTTCATTTTTGGCAGTTTACTGCAGTTATAAAAGAAAAAGGCAAACAATTAACCAAAACAAAATTAAAATTTGTTTATGCAATGACTTACACAGCAACAATTCTAGGCTGTGTAAGCAAAACAAAAATTAAATATAAAGACAATATAAATTATAATTAACAAAATATAAAAAAAAAGGAAAACATAAGTAAAAAAATAAAACACTGTACAATTTGTTTTGATATTGTGAATGTATCATTATACTTTTAAGATACTTGTTATTAATTAGTTTTTTTGTTACTATATTAGTTTTTTCTTATAAAAAAATGTGTATTATGTGTCGAATGCCGATGTGAATTTGTGAAGTGTACATTTATAAAGAGCCTTTAAGGATATGATCAAAAGTTTTCCTCTTTCTGTTCATTCTCAATCGTTTTCCTTTGAAACAAAAGAATGGATCGAAGAAGAAACAAAGGTGTTGATGGTGCGTTTTGCCATCTTCTTTCACTCCCTAATGAATGGATGGATCTTTCACTCCCTAATGAATGGCTGGAAAGGATCCTGGCATCTTTGAACCCATCTGTAAGGGAAATCATCCGTCTTCGCGTGGTGTGTCGATGTTTCAACGACCTCGCTAGAGTCAGGGTTTTTATCATTCGGTTGACCCAGCCCTTACGGTGGTAGAACATGCGGCAGCTCCACACTACCCAATCTTCCTGAGGAGATTTTATGACGCCGGTAATCCAGGTGTTCTTTTCATGAAGGGCAAGCATACTTCTTTTTTCACGATGTCGAAGGTGTACAGATGATTAGGCGTGCTGCAGACAGAGGATACGCTTGCACCATTTATGTGTACTGGATATGGCTTAGAGCAGTGGTGGAAGACCTAGTATGTGCTGAGGTGTATTTGGGAAGACTTACCATGTAAATACGGAGGATTAGTAGGGATTTGTTGGTCAATGAATCGCATGGATGAGATTTCCAGTTGCCAGTCGACTTCACTGGGAGAAGGAAAGTCTTTGCTCCACGATTCCATTCTCTTTTCTTCTTCCCCTGCCGAGTTCATAATTATGGGGAGTCCTGGTATCAGGGCCGGCCCTGAGTTAAGGCAGGTAAAACCCTTGTTTCAGGGCGGTAAAAAATATATAATAGTTTGAGGCGTCAATTTCTGAATGTGCATTGTAGGGTAATGACAAAACGTTGACTTCTACATAATAAGCACCCAAACTCGAATCTAGAAGGAAACATATTTTGTATTTTTTTTAATAATGAGTTAAAATATATTTTTTTTGCTTTAGGCAGCCAAACCCATTGGGGCGGCTCTGCCTGGTATGATGAAGATTGGTTTGGCTAGGTCATAAGGTATAGCTCCTATCAACTTCCTATCAACTTTGATAGTTTACTGCAGTTATAAAAGGAAAAGGCAAATAATTAACCAAAACAAAAATTGAAATATATGTATGCTTAAAAGGTGGAATGACTTACACAGCAACAACTCTAGGCTGTGTAAGCACAATAAAAATTAAATATAAAAATAATATAAATTATAATTAAACAAAATGTAAGTAAAACATAAATAAAATAAAAGGAAAACATAAGTAAAAAATAAACCACTGTTCAATTTGTTTTGATGTTGTGAATGTATCATATATACTTTTAAGATACTTGTTATTAGTTTTTTTTGGTACTATATTAATTTTTTCTTATAAAAAATGTGTATTATGTGTTGAATGCCGATGTGAATCTGTGAAGTGCACATTTATGAAAAGCATATACGAATATGATCAATTCCAATATGATAATACTATAAAGTTTACGGAATGAGATTTCTCATTTGATCGTGGGACCTTTGTTTGAAAACTACACTATAGATGAAAATAACTGATTCCAACATATCCAAATCCAACTACTCTATTGAATTTTGTGTGCTCGTAATATTTATTTCTCCACATCGACTTTTCGGTTTATAAAGTAGAAATTTTTTTCTTTTGATATGCTTAAAAGAGGTACACTTATAAAAATAATCTAACTTATATATACAAAATAGTCTATTGTTTTTCTAGTATACGTTAAAAAGTACTACTTTGAGATTAACCTTAAAAAAAAAAACTTTGAAAATTTTACTCTAAGCTACTCTAAACTTTAAACCTTGAAATTAAATTCAACGTCCGAAAAAAAACAGAATGTTATATTTTCTGTAAGCGATTAATCTTATAATTCTAGGTTTTTATTTTCTAATTATCGTATATCTCAAAACCATTATAGGCCTTTCAGTGGTATAAGCCCATATATAGTTTTGACCAAAAATAGAGCCCATATATAGTTAGCCCGTTAATACATTGAAAGTACCAGCTTGCCCCTACTCTTCTCTTCTATTCTTCACTATCGCTCGTTTTCCCCGTCGCCGGCAAAACCCGACCTCAGTTATCGTTAACCACCGTTTATCAAACTCCTACTCGCGTGCTATCTGTCTCGCCATCGTTGATCTTTTGCAAGAGGCAAATGAATCATCTGCAAAGGATTCTCTCTGCTCGTCGATTATCTCCCTCAATCATACCTCCGTCGTGTTTTCTTCACCGGCGATTATTCTCAACCTCAGAAACCGATGATTCGTCGGCATCATTTTCCTCTTCGCATCACAAGATCCAAACGCCCGAAGACGGAGCTTCCGATAAAAGCCGAAGCACACCGTCGACGACATCGTCACTCAAGGAACATGAACTTGCCAAATTCTCTGCCATTGCTGATACCTGGTTCGTCTCGCTTGATTAAAGTTCAGATAATAGTTACATTTCTATAGTGAAATGATTGTCTTTTAATTCGAGGGACAAGAAAATACATTTCGAGGAAACGATCATAAGTTTGGATGCTTAAAACATCTACAAAAGAAGTAAAATTTGTCATAAATACTATTTGGCTTATGTATCCATGATTAAAAATGTGGTTTTTGTGGACAATTGAGTTATGTATCTATGATTAATAAGGAGTTCTTTATGCTATTGAGTTTTATTGTGTAAGTAGTTATGTAAAGACTTGGAAGATGTGATCATTTACTTGGTGGCCTCAATAATGTGTTGATGGATTCTTAAAAAACAAATAATCACTTCTTGAGTTTTGAGGGATTCATGTGATTTCTTTTCTCTGTGTTCTTATGTGAAGGTGGCATTCTGAAGGGCCCTTTAAACCGTTGCATCTAATGAATCCAACTCGGTTGGCTTTTATCCGCTCGACCTTATGCAGGCATTTCAGGTGCATTACTCTTAGAGAATTTTCTTTTCCTTTCTATTCCTGGCTTCCTGCTATGTTGGAGATGTTGGATTAACCTTCTTGTTCGTTCTCAGTAAGGATCCGAGTTCTGCTAGGCCTTTTGAAGGACTGAGACTTATTGATGTAGGTTGCGGCGGCGGACTACTATCTGAGGTATTCCTGCATACCTTAACCTTTGTTGGGGAATGTAATGTTTCTATTCTTCCTTTTATAGTACAAGTCTAAGTTGAGCGTTTGTGTTGGATATAAGAAGATTTGATCACCAATGGCCTTTTGTTGTTTTTTTGTTTCAAGCCTTTAGCACGGATGGGAGCAACTGTTACAGGAATCGATGCTGTTGACAAGAATGTCAAGATTGCTCGCCTTCACGCTGTAAGGTCTCTTACTATGTCGTTGATTATACGTATAACTTGTGCACTGGATGTATTGTCATGTTATGTTCATTTAATTTGTGTCCTCCATATGATGAATTAGTTTTCTTGAAACCTATTTATTTGATCTCTACACTTCAGTCCTTGCATTCAGAATGGTTGAAGAATATTGAACACGTTTTCACATTATTGCATTCTATCTTGACTTTTAATCTTTGTTGTATGTCAATTAATTGTCTCTGCAGGATATGGATCCAGTGACTTCAACGATTGAATACCATTGTACTACAGCAGGTATTTTTAACTAATCTTAGATGATGATCAATTAAAGTTACATGAATCTTCTGCAGAAGCTGATTCTCTTATATCTCTTTTCTATGCTTAAGTACTAAATAATTTTTTTTTTCTAACGCAGAAAAGCTAGTGGATGAAGGGAGGACTTTTGATGCTGTTCTTGCCTTAGAGGTACTTTTTCCAGTCCATCGACGTTGCATTTCTCGCTTCTAATATCATTATCATGGCAATTTTCTGATTTCTATAATGAAGGTCATCGAGCATGTAGCAAACCCTGCAGAATTCTGCAAGTCGTTGTCAGCATTAACCATCCCCAACGGAGCCACAATACTTTCTACAATTAACCGCTCTATGCGAGCATATGCATCAGCCATTGTTGCAGCAGAGTACATTCTACATTGGGTAATCTTCAGTTTCACATCTTATTTATCCTCAGTGAACATTATTACCTTGCGTGTGATGTTTGTTTCACATTTGGTCTTTGTATAATAATCACCTGCAGCTTCCTAAAGGCACACACCAGTGGTCAAGTTTTCTAACTCCTGAAGAACTTACTATGATATTACAACGTGCTTCAGTCGATGTAAGCCAATTTCCTTCTCATTTAGTTACGCCCATGTCAATCTCAATAACTAATATAAAGCCGACAGAAACAAGAAAAAAAATACTCATGTATGTCTTTGATTTGTGCAAGTGGTAAAATCACGAGAAGAAGGGATTCTTCTTCTGTTTTTATCTATGGCCTATCTACATTGTGGTAGATATGATAACCAAGAAACTATGGATTTGCAGGTGAAAGAGATGGCTGGATTCGTGTACAACCCGATAACAGGAAGATGGTTATTGTCAAACGACATAAGCGTCAACTTCATTGCCTATGGGACGAGAAGGAGTGATCATGGAGACATATAATTGATCATTCAAGTTGTGTTTCTCGGCATAAAAAGCTTATCTTTTTTGTTCTTAAAAGCTTATAGTTATACGGTATTCTGGAGTTGCCTAGGACAAGGACTAGTTAAATTGCAATAAATGAGAAAGTTTGCAGGAAACATCCCATGTTAGTTTTGCCTGTTACGCATCAGCAGATTTTGGTCTGGGCTACCACTTATATCATCTGAGACAAGAACAATTGTCAATATATTTCATTCATTTTTGTGGATAATATGGCATTGTTCAGAGGACTAAAAGCTCCTATATTTTCTTCCAAAGGTTTTGAAGGAAATTTGAAGAAATTTAATGTTTTTGGTTTGGTATTGTTTGATTTAAGCTCGAGATGGTCTTGATTCGACGTATAGCTAAACATGAAATGTAATATACTTCACAAAAAAGGTATTACAAGATGCTATAACTATAATGAATCAATCATAAAGCATTCAAGATATTACAAAGATCCAGAGGCAAACGACAGAACTCGGAACTTATTAATACCTGCCCTTCCCTGACCGTAACACAAACCAAAAAATTTAGGCCTTTATTTGTTGTAGTTTACAGAGTGAAACAATTACGAAATTGGAAAGGGTAAAAAAATCTGATATACAAATTAAGTAAACCATAGTTGTGATCCAGACTTGTTTTATTTTTGTGTTTATTAAAACTGATGGCCAAGTTCTTCTTGCATGTTCTCTAGATCCCATATGGCTATTTTGCCATCCAATCCTATAAATAACAAACCGATATACGAGCAAATGATCAGCTGATTCCATGAAGGAATATATGATTTTAATTTAGTGACTGACCTGAAGTGCTGAATCGCATTACTTTAGGACTCCCCGCTTTGCTCAGAGGTACAATGGAACTGCAAGTTTCAGGTGAATTTACGGGTCAGGCTCTAACAGACAATGGAGTAAAAAAGAGTTAAAGAGATACTGTCTTGCTCGTGATTTTGTAAAAGCAAAATTAGCTTAAGACATATTTTACTTTATGCAGTTATCATGAACGCCTCCACGTGATTTAGAGGATTCAGAAGCATCATTGGCCGTTGCAGCCTTTGATTGGCCGTAGAACTTCCCAAATGCTTCGGAAAACTGAAAACATAACATAATGAACAGACGGGTTAGACAAAAGAGAACAGATATTGCCAGTGGAAACTAGTGAATCCGAAAAAGAAGCAACTGCACTTACCCGAGAGACAATTATGTTTGAGGAACAACTTAGGAATAAGCTAAGGCTAAAACCAGACATATTGCAACAAATAAAAGAAATAAGTTTGGTATGTACCTGGGAACTATAACTGGAACCTGAAGATGCCGCTTTCTTCTCTCCGATGTATCTGGTAAAGCTCCTACAGACCAAAACCAAAGCTTGTAAACAAAGAAATTATTGGTGTGCAGATCATATTCAGAAGTAATTCACTGGCCTGTGATCAAAACATAATAAGAGGCTGGAAAAGAGGTAATTTTACGCAAACAGCTAGGAAGAGGAGAAAATCAAACAGATATTTCTCATAGCTACGCACCATATTCCAGTATCATCTGCAGCGAATACCATCGGGTTGCTGTCATAACCAACGCCTATCACCATTTTCTCAGAAATAAAGAGGACCTGAAACAGATCGTTCTCGATAATATATCAATTTAAGAAGACATAAGACGCAGAGAAGACCAGGTTCTCAAATGTAAAAGAAGGGTGGATGCTGACCCACATCACGAAGAGGCAAATCTCGAAATGCAACGCTTTGGGCTAATGGAGAAGGACCAACGTCATCAACAAAGTAAATCATGGAGCTATGACCTATACAAGATCACATATACAAAGAAAGTGAGACAGAGGGTAGTAAAAGATTATGTAACCAAATTGAAGTTCCATTGTATGGACAAACATTCCAAGTGTTAAGGATATTCTGACCTACATAAGCTAAGGTGTTTCCACTTGGAGACCATTTCACACCAAAAGCCCAAGAATATGAAAGATCGAGCTGAAGGATTTGCTGTTTCAACAAAGACACAGTAGAAAAAAGCTCCCTAAAATTAGACAAGGGGGTGGAGCATTATTATATTACTAAAACCAAGGAAAGCCTGCCAAAAAAAAATCAAACCTCCCCAAATTTAGATTCCGCTGATGAGCCTGCTTTTGAATCCCTGCATCAGCATATTCAGTGAAGACAAATAAGAAACTAGCCCACGTTTGCCAATAGATTTTTTAAGTAGATGTTCAAGTAATGAGCTTACTTTGTGTCAACTCCTTTAATGAATGTTGAAAATACCCGACATTTTCCATCTGTAGATGTTGTTGCCAGAAGAATCTAATGCAAACCAGGGAATCAGAGAGCACATCGGAAAAGTATACCAATAATGACTTAGATATAAGCTATTTTGTAGAATTTAAGATTCTATTTAGGGATCTTGTACTCTTTATTCTTTACAGTGGCCAACTTATAAAATAGTTTCGGTAGAGAAAGCATCTATCGAAAGCCTGATTAATATTTTAGCTACTGAAGTAAAACGAGGTTGTGTTGATTGCACGCACATTATTAGGATGCCAAGCGACACTTGTGACTGAAGATTCATGCCGTTTCCGGATGAGTTTACTGACCCACCTGACAACAGTAAAGCAAAAGAGTGTTACCCAACCAAAATACCGAAACTTTACATGAACGTCATAATATATTTTGCGAGAATTGCACACATTTCAGATTTCAAACCTCTATGCAATACACAGTTATGCATGTCAAGATGAGATAAAAACATGCCAGTAAATAACACAGTATCGACTAAAAAGAGTGTAGATAGCAGAATACCATTTAATAGACCATCAAAACCATTCGAAGCATAGAAGACAGGCAACATTCCAAAGAATATAAGAGCAGAAGAAGAGATTACCAGTTGTTCTCTTGCTCATAATAGCATATACAAACAGTTTTAGCACCGCTTCCAACGGCAAACTTATTCTCTAAGGGAATTGAACAAAAAGATGGGAAATAGATTAGGAGCTCCAGAAATTATAGGAAGAGTACACTGCATATTACCTATACAATGAAGCTAAATAAGACGTAAATTTTTGAATCTGGTACGTTTACCTTTTGGACTCCATTGGACACAAAGTGCAGCACGATTTAGTCTAAGAATAACCAGAGTTGGTACCCATTCACCTCCTTCCAGGCTCCACACGTACCTTTAGGAAACCCAAATTCAGTTTAACGAACTATAAGATCAGTGAACTAAGAATAAAAGGTTTGCAATTTCTCATAGCATTAAACGAAGTACAAGGTTGCTGAAATGGACTATTTCCTCTAAGCACATTAAAGGTTGCAACGTACGAGTTCCTGTCATGGGAAACAGTGACGATTTTGTTGGACGTTGAGCTCCAATCTATTCCAGAAACAATTTGGTCATGCTGCAACGATTAAATCAAAAATCATGAACTTGCCGTAAGGGAGATTCAAGCTGTCTATTGAACACTTTTCAGTGACAAATGATCATTAAAATGAAAATAAATATAACTACATAAAGTGTAGAATTCCCAAGAAGAGAAAGGAAAAGAGTGCACGCTCATTAGTTTCAGATCCAGACAGAAAGCTGTACCTTTTCGAGGACATGTAACCTCTCCCACTGGTCTTGGGATGATTTATAGATATGAACTTCATTATTGTTGGGACAAAGTGCAACCACTACAAGGAAAAGGAAACATATGTCACAGCACATAAATGGTTACATAAGGATGTTGTAACAAGACATCAACTAATGTACAATACTTTGATACCAACTGTTCCTAAACCCAACATAGCATCTCTCTGGAATCTTCAACCTAAACTAGAAAGAATATATATATATATGAAAGGATTTACCTTTTTTTTTTTCTATAACGAGGCATAAACCAATTCAATTATTCTTTCTTTGAGCAAGAGACAAACAAACACAAGGGGAAAACAAGAATATACCAGAAAGTTTTCAAATTCCATGGAATAACGAGCAATTAAATTGGCAAGTCAAAACTCAAAACAGTTTCCTCATCTATCTTCTAACCAGCAAAATTATAGATCCTCATAATATAATTCTAAAACTAAAGTTCTCATATTTTCTGTAATCTGCGTCTCCAGATTCTGTTACCTATTTACTCCTTTCTCTTCTTCCAAAAAGACTCAAAATTGATAAAAGAAAGCGAAACAAGAGCATCTCCGAATCAGAAAGTGAGAAGCTTACTGGAGTGATCAGGACTCCAAGCATGGCAAGTGATTGACTCTGCGAACCGGTGAACATCCACCACCGCCATGGGTCCTTTGTCTCCACTTTTCTCGCGGAGAGAAATTGGTAAATCAAAAGACAGTCTTTTCTATCAAATCGATATCTCCAGATTCCTGAGTCCGGCTAAAATGCGAACAGATCGAACGGAACTTTGGCCGAAGGATGGCTGAAACTCCGATGAGATCCGAAAGCTCGATGACACTTCGCAGACGTGAAGTGAAAGAGAAATGTTGTTTGTCTTTTGCGCTATGGCCAAGTTTAATGAAAATGACCAAATCAATTCCATTTTCCTTCTACAATAAATACCCAAATTAAAAAAAAAATTCTTAACAATCTTTTATTTTTAGTGTTGAAATGTTGTGTGTAGAGCATTTTTGTCACTGCATGAAGAAAAATATATTTATTTTGGTTACAAAATTTTCAAATTTATTAATCAATAATTAGTGTGATTTATATGTTCAGAAACAAAAATAATGTCAATCTGATCCGCACTAGATTAGTATTTCTATTTTTTTAATTAAAATTGTCGGGAAAAAAACTAGAAATCCAATAAACGAGACCAAAAACTATATCATAAACCAAAATGACTTTAAGACATACATGAATCAAAACAACCAAATATATATGTATAATGAATTGAGCTAGGTTCGAGAGTCTCTATATCAATGAGCAATCAAGAATGAAACAACTCAGAGTACAAGAGCTGGTTCCAGCTATCCGGAACTCCAGCAAGACACCAGTGGCTACAATCGGGGTTCTTGTGACCGCCAAATCCGTAGACCGAAGGATGTCCATCTTTCCTTAGCTGAGACATCAATGTCACGTCCATTAACCGAGCTGGATTCTTCATCGTCTTGATCACTTTCTCCACAACCATCTCTGCTCTGTGTGGCCCTGCCAAATAGATTGATCCCATAACAGGCTTGGCTTCTCCAATGCAGCTGCCTTTACCACCTTGCTTAGACCATTCGCTTGAGCTATAATATCACCAAATGTAAATATATAACCAACTTCAAACTATTTCATCAGATTATGTCTTTCAAATTCTACATCAACATGTTAATATAATTTCTAACCACATATTTGCATACGTCAGTCTAGAATTCTAATCTTATACCCAAAAATCTTTTTAATATTTTTTATCGTTGATGATTTATAGTATATTTTTATCAAATTAAAAAGGGAGCTATATAAATAAGGAACTTACTGGGTATGGTCAGGAGAGACACCTTGGAAAAAGACTTTAGTTTTGGAAGGATCAATGTTTTGATCTATCCACTTAGCCCAAGTCCTAATCGCTGTCTCATAGGCCACTAACCGGTCCATGTCTCTAACCGTTATATTCCCATACTCAACTGCGTCCCATCTGCATCCCCAAAATAGTTTACATTAGCTATATACTTACAACTCTAGACTAGTGTTAAAATATACATAATGTCATGAGAAATGAAAGATTTTACGGTTGTTTTCGGTCGGTGTGAAGCCACCAATGCCAAGAGTTGAAGACCAAAACGTCTGCGGTTTTCCATAGCGAACCGCTCGAGATTGAGTCGAGTTTAATCACTCGCTTTGGTGGGGCTCCGACTATATCCACAAGAAACGCGTTTCTTGAGAACATAATCGTTGCATTGTAAGCCTGCGCATTTGCATGCAGTTTATACACAAACCGAACCAGATTAAACCGGCTCAATACCGTGAGAAAAAAAAAGGAAGAAGAAGATAATTTTATAATGGAGTTAGAACGTTACGGGAAAAGAGAAGATGGAGAGGCCAGAAGGGGTACGAGTCATGGTGAAGTTAGCGTTTGGTGCGGCGTTGTGGAGCAAACACGTGAGAGACTGCCATTGATTGAGACTCAATGAATCTCCCACGAACATCATTCTCTTCCCTCTCATTATTCTTTCCAGAAAATCTAAGCCGTTGAATCTGCACCTCACGATACACGTTCATCACCAACAAAAATATATATATTCACTATTTATTTTGTCTCCATATGGTTGGTTGGTTAATTAACCCTTTTCATTCATTTATCTTTCTAATAGTTTTGGATTTATGTACTAGCTA
The DNA here is from genome assembly GCF_000478725.1 of Eutrema salsugineum. NCBI lineage: Eukaryota > Viridiplantae > Streptophyta > Magnoliopsida > Brassicales > Brassicaceae > Eutrema > Eutrema salsugineum. Next base: position 5,923,949 of record NW_006256908.1, on the reverse strand, counting down.
GCTTCGGTTACTTAATTCCAAAAGCTCATCGTTGTTAATAACCTATAAAATTGAAATGAAGCGTATCCATATCTATAGCTTAGTTTTCGATACATTCGGTTTTAATGCCAGCTATATATCGATGGTAATGTTTAACCTAGGTAAATTGGTTTATTCTAACTACTAATTAATATGAAATCGACTATAGCGTAATGATGATTTTTTTCAATGAGAAAAGGTACACTACTAACAAATTTTACATTATTAACAGATGCATGAAATTCTGTTTTCAATGAAACTAACTATATATTGATCTACAAACTTGATTATAGATTCGTCTTCAATAAAAATTCTGCACTTATAAACACGCGTGTGTGACAATATATATCATAGATAACATTATATGAATTCCCAACACATGAACTCATATATGCAACATACTTACGGTTTTGAGCTTAATAAATCTTAAATAAAAAACGATGAAGCTCCTCAAGAAATAATAAAGGCACTTTGAGAATGGAAAAAAGTTTTCCAAACAAATGCTAAAATATGGTTCCGCAATCGTTATATATGTCTTAAAAGTCACTAGATCTACGTATCGATACATGTTATATATGTCTAAAGAAAAGGAGGAATAACCTTGGGATATTGCAACCGGTTGGTTGCCAACGATAGTTGAGGTAATCGCTGTCGGGGCGACCATTAAGCTTGCAGCTAAACTGTCTCTCGATGAAAGGGCAAGACTTGGAATCATAGAGAGGGTAAGATTTGTCGTAGACCCAACTTCCTCTATAAATATTACAATAAATTTTGTTTGATGGTGATGATAACGAAGCATTAGCAGTAGCACTCTCTAATTGGTTCAATACCACTAGCATCATTACCGTGACTGCTAATAGTCCGGTCGAAGCAGCACCTCTCATCATTGCAAAACTCACACAGGTTGTCAATGTTTTGGGTTGTTGAGGAGGAAGAATTGTGTGATAGATATTTTTGTTTTTCTTGGTGGCGTTGGTTCTTTTATACATCTAAATTCGGTTTATATGTGTGATTATATCAGAATAAGTGTATCTGGGGACTTTAGGATTTTGTTCTTGATTTATAGATATTTTCTATATCTATTTCCGTAAATGATATGTTAATTGAACTTTATAATCTTCCTTGAGGAAAGGAAACTACTTTCCGTTTTGTGTTGGATTAAGTCTAGGAGATTTAGAGGTATTAATGTTTATGGAAGTTATATCTTTTTTTAATGACACATGGAAGTTTTCTTTTTCAACTATATGGAAGTTTAAATCTATGTATTTATTACTTATTTATGTTTCATTATAATTGTTGTTTTGAGTTTTTTTTTTCATACATATTTAAGAACGTTTAAATTACTATGAGGGAGTGAAAAAAATATATATATAACTTTTATAACCGAAATCAAACCAAACCATCCATAATTGTAGTTTGGTTTTATTTTGGATTTTTTTTTTTCAAATACAGAATAGAAAAATCCAAAAAAAAAAAGAGTGAGAAACCATATTAAAACCACTCCTAATCTCTAGTATACTATGTTTGATTCACATCAGGTTCAAAACCCTGAACTACTTCCCAAAAAAAAACATTTTGGGTGAAGCAAAAATAAAATCTTACAACATACTTATCATGAGGCGGATGTAGATATACTATCACTCACAATTTGGATGAATCACTTACCGTCATATGTAAGTAACTTAGTCTAAGAATCACTTAGTGTCATGGTGGATCATGTATCGCTAAATATTCATTTTGACCAACTATTTTTGTCATATACATCAATATTCTGTTAATCAGAGGTAAACTTAAAAGGTAAAACCCTATACCCTCAAACTCAAACCTCTCAGACCTCATGAAGAGAGGAGAATCAGAAAGTGATTCTTAGAATTTTCAAGGCCATTGCTTCTCCTTCATGATACAAATGCAGTCAAACTAACTGAAAAAAAAAAACACATCTCTTTGGTTTAGATTAGTTTACACCTTTTCACACCCTATCATCATCAGCATGATTCACTTGAAAATAACAAAAATACTCGAAAGTAAGTCAAATATTTTACCACCGCGTATATCAATTCAAATTCCCTTCAAAAAACAATCTCTCAATGGCTTTCAGCATTTCTCTAAGGCCGGTTTAGTATCTTCGACCTGGTCTCCGTGGCTAGTCTCTGTGGTTGAGATGTTGCTGTTATGATCAACGGATTGGTTTCTATTCAGAGTAGTTTGGCTTTGGATATAAGACCACTTGTCTTGAAAAAGATAGAACAAGACAATAGAAGACAGTTGTGCCGTGAAGAGTATGGTCCAAAGCTTAACACTTTTTGATGTCTTTTGAGTGTAAGCGTATAAGCCTGTGTATATGTTTATGATCCCAAGTATAGCCACTGATGTTCCTAATATCCAATGTCCTACAAACCAATTCCTTCTAGTCTTTCCTCCCCTGCAATGTATTGTAAAACAATTAAAGATGCATTAGAATATGACTCAGATCCACATACTGACTAATCCTCGGGTCTGACTAATCCTCGGGTCTGACTAATCCTCGGGTCAAAAATAAGTAATGAAGATATGAATATATTTGCATCCTTATATTGACCTAATATTCTATGCAAACTCTAAATGAAATACACAGAATAATGATCTTTTTTATTTAATAAGCTGTCTTAATTTCGTCCAAGAGTAAAAATAGAAGTACCGTGGAGGCCGGAGGAAGCCAAGAAGAGCTTGGACCCATACAAGAGCATAAAGTCCAATTCCTAGCCTTTGGTGATGATTATTAAAGGAATTGTTGAAGTTTTTGATTGACAGTATCGCCCCTATTGTCACAAGTGTCAGTGCAACCATCTGTTTCATAAGTTTATCATATTGTTAATTGCTCGCTTAGTCTTCCAGGTAAACCTTGAGCCTCTGGTTGATTAGAACTTATAAGCAATAGTTAAACAAGAAAATATTATTTTTGTCTATTAATATTATTGTTACTTATTTTATTTGACTATATAGGTGAGTTTTCTTAGTTAAGTATCAAGATAGGTGAAAGAACGAATTTAAGATTAAGAAATTTAGGCTGGTTGAAAAAGAAAAAGATATTGACACTTTTGCTTGGCTATCAAGTATCCATGATTATCAGTGTGATTAACAATCTAGAACAACCCAAAAGACCCTACTAATTACTAATTAAAAACCCATGAAAAAGTTGTTAATTGGATGCAATCTTTATTCTTTAGACGAGAAAAGAGACATCTTTGCTTTTCTCTCTATCCACCCACATTCATTTGACAAATGACACTCTTTATTTCACTTTCAACTCATATAGTAGTTTCAACGTTCTTATGATTTACTTTGTTGAATTATGAATAATGTTTGATATATATTAATAAAAAAAACAACGAGAGAACAAAAAAAAAAAAAGAGTGAAACCTGCCTGAGAAGTGACATGAAGAAAGAAGAGTCGCCGACGAGTGATTAAAGGTTGGTCTTTGGTAGACATTAATCTGATGGAGATTATACCAATTGGCATTAAAACACCCATCGATGTCCAAAGCATAAAGCCATGCACTTTAATTTCGTAAACAACCTTTGGATTTAGTTTCTGTTTCAACAAGAAATTTAGAAAAAAGATTCTCATACAAATTAAAATTTTTGATAAAGCAATTAACATACAATTATGCAGTTTTTACATGGAATAAACAAACAAACAAAATTTAGTGACGATATATAAATAGCTTAATCCTTTAATCATTCTTTTTCGGTTTTAAATCATTTAACATTCATTTGTAAAAATTATGTATTCAGACAATTCAAGGATTTTCATGGTTTCATTAGATCTATATTCTATATGCTAATCATGCGGTGATAAAATAATCAATAGGCTATAAGTTTCAATACCTAAAATGCTTGGAACTCCGATGTACAGAATAATAAGCTAAATCAATGACAACAATGACCAAGATTATAAGCTTTAGTTATGATGAGAGAAAGCAAGAAAGAGGAACATACTAACCTCGGAGATTGGAGAACTTTCGAGTAAACCATTGACGTCAATGGCCAAGCTTCTGGTGTTTTCTTGGGAGGAGCATAGGGGAAGAAGAAGAAAAAGGAGAGAGATGAGGAGGTGATGATGAATTTTCATGATTTCATGTGGTTTGAAGTGGAAACAACAAATGCATAGTTTTAAATTGAAGATCATTAATTCATGAGTTTTCTTTTTATGATAAATATATAAAACAAATGGGTATGTGTGTGTGTGTGTGTGTGAAAAGAAGGATGAAGATGAGAAACTTGATCCACTAGATTCCTAGCTATAGAAGAAGAGAAAAGAAAAGTGGAGTTTAAGAATTTGCTTTTCGAGTGTAAAGAAATATGATAAAATTAAAGTGTGGGACTTTGTAATGTAGAATGGTTTTTGCATGGAGGTCGATAGCTTAATTATTTAATTTTGAATGTAAATGGAGAAAAAGCAAGTGGAGGTATGGGCAATAATCTAGTTACTCGATTGTTGTTAAATCTACTGATTTGATTTATGATTTAAAGAGAATTGCTTTAGCCTTCTAGAATAAATAAAGTCAAGTTCGAATATAGTGTTATACAGCGAATGGATATATCAACGCATTCTAAATTAACTAGATATTAACAAGAGAATGATGTTTTACTACTGAAAAAAAAATTCCAAGGATCGAAATTTTTCGGTTGTTTTAAAAAGTCAAGTGGGTCTCACTATTATTTCTGTAGCATTACTTTTTGTTCTCTTTGAAACAAAAAAATAAAACTCGAAATTCCTTAGCTTAGCTAGAGTCATCCAAAAGTAGAATTTTATTGGATTTTTATGTTTTGTGGAAGAATGTCAGAGTTTTTGTAAGGGAAAGTGAGTCATGGCAGGTTGCACTCAAAGACCACTACAATATGTTACTGTCAACAAACATCATCATGATTTCACTATGGAAGGATTTATAATGACCACATGGATAACTATTTCTCTTTTCAAACATGAATTCTAAAGAGTTCATGGCTTATGAAAACGCCATAGAAGTGAGAGACAAATTAGAGAACCAATACAAAAGGAATAAATACGTACGTATATAAATAAAAACGGACCACTTCACGTTTTGCAGCTTTCCCACTTCTATAAACCGAAAAATTGTAGACTGTCTTGGTTTACATGTCTACTACTCTCTTGTTTTGATGCTTTCGATCCTTTTCTCGCCCCAATAATAATATGTGTCTCGAACATCCCCATATCAAATTCACCGGTTCATGTCACTCACATTAAAACCATATTTCAGTACTATCATTTGGAAAATTGTAGTGGATAAAAAATGCAGACCGGTCAGGTTTAATTCATTCAGAGCATTTTATGAGATCCTACTTCTATCAGTACAGATTATTTGGTAAAAAAAAATTTGATAGGAAACGAAAAAAACTGTTTTTAGTTTTTACTATGCTTTACATCAACACTACTACTTTTCGATTATATGATGTGACATTTTCTGCCAATAGTAGCACTATCTTACGTCAAAAAATAATAATAAAAATAGCACTTTCTCCTCTCTTTTTTTTTGTCGTTAATAGCACTTTCTCAGTTTCTCCTAAATGATGAGCTTGACGCAAGTTCCTCAACCATTTACAAACCAAGCCCATTAGTGTTCCTGAGCCCATCCTCCTTTAAAGCTCTGCCTCCCAACTCCGCCTCTACATTTCTTGTTTTATTCATTTAATTTTATGTAAATATATGTTAAGTCTTCATGGATGATACGTCTCTTTAAATAATAAACTAATATTTCTTATATATAAAATGATATACTAATATTTTTGATAGTTGAGTATATTAAATTAACAAAACCAATAAATTAAAACATTTAGAATTCTCCAAATGACCGGTTTAATAGCTTATCATCCTTTTTGTATTGTACGAAGTACTCTTATCGAATTGGACCCATAAAGAACCGAAATGGTGATTGATCAATTTTTTTTTTTTTTTAAAACACAATAATGCATAATTTGAAACCACGTTGAGTGTATTCTTTCTTTATCACCGTGTATAAGATACCGTAACGGCGTAACTATAAGAAAAAAATTGATATCAAGTAAACAACCTTAAAGAAAAGAGAAGATCTATTGTTAGTTGACCAACTAGTAATAATAGTAATCCAATAATAGAATTTTATATCTTTCATTTGTGTGAATGCTACTAAGACGTACGTTGACACGAAAAATCTAAAAGATTAGTATGGGTTGCCCATTTATGGAGAGATTCAAATGTATTTACGATGAATACAACAACCAACCATATTTTTCCTTAGTGTAATAAATTATCTCAAATAATATATTCCCTTGTTGTTAGTGATCTACGGAGAAGCATTCTATCATTCTCAGTAGCTTGCTATAAATAGAGGGCATACAGCGTAACATTTTTATTCATCACTTGTTCTATCCATAAAAAAAGTGTTACAATAATATAAGCAGTTGAATCAAATGGCTTCCAAGGCTTTGTTTCTTTTGGGTCTCTTTGCACTTCTTCTCGTTGTCTCAGAAGTGGTCGCAGCATCTGAAAGCCAGTCGGGTACGTAACATTTGATCATTTTCTCATTTTCATCTAACTCTTAATTTATAGACGATATATTATTCGTCCGTTCTAAGTCCGGAAAGTTGGATTCAACGACGGTCAGTTATCTGAAGTTAAAGTCAAAACAGACTTAAGTATGGCATTTCATCCTTATTATACAAAATCAGGACCAGGACCATCTTAATGCTTTATAGATGTTTTATATAGAACGTAATATATAATGTTGTGTTTTTTGTTTTTTTACTAGAGATCCTAATACTTTCAAACATGCTAAACAATATTTATGAAATAATGTGCTGTTTTGGACAGCCACTGTAAAGTCGGAGGGTGAGGAAACAGTGCAACCTGATCACTATGGTGGTGGCCAAGGAGGCTACAACGGAGGAGGACGCGGCGGATACAACGGAGGACGCGGCGGTGGATACAACGGAGGCCGTAGAGGAAGAGGTGGTTATTGCCGCCACGGGTGCTGCTACAAAGGTTACCGTGGCTGCGCAAGGTGCTGTTCTTATGCCGGAGAAGCTGTCCAGACTCAGCCTGGCCACTAAACCTACATAATGCCTTCACCAGCATGCATGGATGCAATCAATATATACACTTATGTGTGTATGTATGAGTACTAGTAGTAAACCGTAGTGCGTTTCTAATGACGTAAGAAGAAAAATTATGGGAATAAAGTTTCATTATGTGTTGTCTCTGTTATATGTTAAAAAAAAATGTGTTGTTGTAATCTTCGTTGTTTGCGTAATAAAATCGTTTCTATTTTATGCGTTTTGTTCTTTAGGGGTTTTTCTAAGTGTTGCTTCATTATCCGTGCTGTTTTTTTTTTAATAGGCTTGGAGAAAAAGTAAATCATCGCCAAGGAATTTCTTATTCTTTTAAAAAAATTATCACACACCTAATAACGGCTCTATTTATCGAGGTTTGCATACACCAGCATGTACAAAATTAATTAAAAATACGAATGCATTAAAGGACTTCTAGTAAGCGTTAAGCTATATATTAACTAAGAAGATGTTTTTGTAAAAAAAAAAATGCAAGTTTAATCTCACTGGTCTAAGTCTGAAACAAACGTAAACAACACGAGAGTGAAGATATCAAGATATCAAAACGCATTCCACAAAAGACATAAAACAAATTGTAAAGATAAAATAACATATGACATTTTCTTTTGTTAAAGTAAAATAGCATATGCCATAATCATACAATAGAACAAACCCAAACCAGCCTTAAATTTTAGACTCCTGAGCTATAATTGCCGTCGTGAAGCATGTTCATTTCCATAATTAAAACTAATTCCATGATACATAAACTACTTATGATCTTTATTTTTAATTTTTGCAAAACCATATCTAGCATTTAGAAAATAGACATTAATAATATCAAATTTCACTTTTAGTTGTCAAGAAACAAGAACTCTGTGGATATATTTTGATCCAGAGATAGGTTTATGGTAATTCAATTGTCCAAATCAACGAGTATAGAAAAAAAAACTGAATAGGACAACAGAAAAAGAAACCGAAAATGCCAAAAAAAAAAAAAAGAAAGAAAGAGAGAACTTCAAGAATCGGTTATTTGACGTGAAATTGGTCTACTAACGTACCGGCCGGTTAAGTTTATTTGATCGCGTTGAAGAGTGAAGACAGATTCAACTGCAATTCCGCGAAACCAAACCTAACAGCAATTAAATTTCTGGGATTTCTTCTTTTTCTTCTTTTTCTTCTTCCACCTCGTCTTCTTCACCTCACACCCTCAAAGAAAACCTCTAAAACCCAACTCTCTCGACTGATCGATCAACAATTAGTTTACTCCCGATCAATCCAAGAGCTTTCCGATCTCGCCGATCACAATTAACATGGCTTCAAATGGCGCTTCTCCGGTCTCGTTTTTTCTCTCTCGATCTGTGCTACAATTTGGTCTAATTCTTTTGTCTGTTCTTCTAATTCAAACTCTAAATATTGACCCGATTTACCAATCCTACTGTCTAACGAGCAGAGAGTAGATGCTACGGAAAACAGCTTGGAAAAGATCAAGCGGCAATTGGCATCTGGCTCCGGTCGGAACTTGCTTCAGGGACCGCTTTTTAAGCGCTCTGAAACTGTAAGTTCAATTTATTTCTCAAATCTTTTTACGGGCTTTCTTCAAATTAAGCGAAATGATCAAAAGTCGCTTGCTTTATCGATTGGGTTTTATAGTTAGGCGAACTAAAGTTTTCTGATTTCTCACTATTTGACGTGGAGGATCCGGATGAGAATAAGAAGTTAGAATCCTTGTGGTTAATTTTGAGGACTTAGCTTAATTATAGAGTTCTATAGCTTAAGCATCAGCTGTTCCGAGTAGTCCTGTGTTGGCAAGAAATGTCTTGGATTATTTAAAAGGCTCACACTGTACCTTTCTATTTATGTATGAAAAGCTGAGAAAATGGAACGAACGATGGGTGATACTTGATCCAACAACAGGGAAAATGGAGTACAAGTGAGTAATATCAATTTGCTTATGTAGCTGCATTTGTGTGGCGATCACTTCATGGGTATTGTATTAAGTTCTGACGTATTTTCCTTGACTCAGGACGAGACGAAATGAGCCAACTATCAAGGGAACAATTCTGTTTGACGAGAATAGCACAATCACTATCTCTCCTGTTAACTTCCAGTATGGATGCTACTACATTCTTTTTTCTTCTGAATAATCAGCCTTATTAGGTGTATATTCGTAGCAATGAATCTGTTTCTTGTGTGTTTCAGGGGGCTTCCAAAATATAATGGTTGCTGTATCTGTATCCTTGTTTCTATTATGGTGTTGGCAAATTTATAGTCCTGTCTTTTGTCTAAAAGGAGACAATAGATGTATAGTTGAGTTTTCCTTAACAAGATTTAGATATCGGAACCCCACAGAAGAAAGATTACTTTTTGTGTGCAGAGACTCCTGGTGCAGCTAAAGCTTGGGTCACAACTTTACAGTGAGTTTTTTTTATCTCTGTATTTTCTTATTTGATTGCCAATCTCTTAGAGATGCCTCCAAGCTTAAATCATCTATCTTGTTGGGCTTTGGAATATCCAGTGCGACACAGCTTGTCCTAAAGGCACATAAAGAGGCTGTTGATTCTCTAAGCGGAAGTGGTTCTGCTACACTTGGTACAGTTGCAACCGTTGTTGCCGCTGCCAATTCAACAGCATTGGAATGTTCCAAAGAAATCCAAGCAGCAATGCAGGTCTCTCTGAGGAATGCTTTAAAAATAACAGCAATTAAACCGGTCGATGGACCACTAGATGATTTGACGATAATGAAGGTCGGCTAATTTTGCATCTCTTTCACCTCGACTTTAGGATACATTCACGGTAGATATCCATTGGCTAGTGAGATCCTGCAGGTTCTTGTTGAGTGATGTACAGCATATAGAGACATCTTACAGTAAATTTTGTGTCATTGAAGATTTAGCATAAAGCATATCGTCTATCTTTATTTCATTTTCCGTCCAGGTTAGCTTTATCGAGCCACTTACATCTTGCAGGAAACTCTGCGTGTCAAAGATGAAGAACTACAGAATTTGTCGCGAGAACTTCGTTCTCGTGACTCAACGATAAAAGAGTTAGCAGATAAGCTATCTGAGACGGCCGAAGCGGCTGTCTCTGCAGCATCTGCAGCTCATACAATGGATGAACAAAGGAAAATCGTTTGTGTAGAATTTGAGCGCTTATCTAAAGACTCAGAGAGACAGCAAGAAACCGCAAAACTGAAGGTAACGAGACTGTGTCATATATAGATATATGTAAGCATCTTTATGTATGTATTGTTGTTTGTTGATCTTTGTATCACTTATGTAGCTTAAAGAATTGGAAGACAAGACATCAACTCTGAGTAAGGAAAAAGATCAATTGGTCAAGGAACGAGACTCCGCTCTCCAAGAGGCACACATGTGGCGGTCTGAGCTCGCAAAAGCCAGAGAGCGTGCCGTCATACTTGAAGGAGCTGTCGTGAGAGCCGAAGAGAAAGCGAGGGTTGCAGAAGCAAGTGGTGAAGCAAAAGCGAAGGAGGCTGCTCAGAGAGAGGCAACTGCTTGGACAGAGAAGCAAGAGCTTTTAGCATATGTGAATATGTTACAAAGTCAGCTTCAGAGGTTAGCATATATGAATCTATCTCCCGGGGCAGCTTCATGATTTTAAAAGTGTCATAAATCTCTCGTATCTTTTAATAAACACAGGCAGCAAGAAGAGACGAAACAAGTGTTTGAGGAGAAGACCGAATCTACTAACGGCGAAACATCTCTTCCAATGACAAAGGAAACAGAAAAAGATGTGGATAAAGCATGTTTAAGCATTTCAAGAACAGCCTCTATTCCGGGAGAGAATATAGTCCATATGAGTGAAGATCAGGTAGTAAACGCTCAGCCTCCGGTTGGTGAAAACGAATGGAATGATATTCAGGCAACAGAGGCAAGAGTTTCTGATGTAAGAGAAATATCTGCTGAGAGTGAACGGGACAGAAGTAACAGCTTGGATATCACTGTAGTGACTCCTGAATCTAATGTTCCACGCAATGATCTGCCTCCTGAGTCTTTTCATCATCAGCCTTGATGATTAATTGGTAGACCTTCGTACATTTTTTTATAATCCTTGAGATTTTCGTAATGTTTGGAGAGTTGATTGTTCTAACAAACAAGAAAAGAGTTACCTTTTTTGTTTTCTCGTGCCTCAAGAGTTGTCTATATGTATCAGCAACTCTTGACTGTTGAGTTTCTGTCTGACTAGGGAAGGATTCTTTTTCCTCCTTTATTACAACATGATAAACAAAGAGATGTGTTTAAAGTTTTAAATTGTGGGATGATGTTATGTTTCTGTATTAATCTAAAAACCAGTTTGCATATAAAGGCAATATTTTTATTGAGCTAACCCTTTACATATACATTTTTTTTTTAACAATTGAGATAAAACTGTGCTTTGGTGTTTTACTAGTTACGTTCTTATTGTTGTTATTATTGAGATGATATACTTTACTTTTATTTTAGCTAGACTTTACATTGTTTGCAAAGTTTATAGGATCCTTTTAGGTCGATTGAAACCCTAGATTCAGGAGGAGCCCTATTTATTATAGTTTTCTTTCATTATTTGCTGGCTTTGAAAGAAAGTTTTCTCAAAACTTAGGTAAGAGATAATTAGGTTTCAAGGTCAAGATTAAAGTGAAGATTTTGAAAGTCTTGTAAGAAAGCCTTGAGAGGATAACACAAGAGAGGCAGAGTTCTGTTTTATTATTAAAACCAAAAGACATCGAACCTGAAACAGAGACAACTCACAGTCACACACAGTACACAGAAAGCTCAACAAACATCACAAGAACACAAACAAACCATATATCTTTGATCTTCCCTTTAAACCGGCAATGCATACTTCTCAGAAACCTCCTTCCACGCAGGACGGCTGCTAATCTTATCCCACCACGCACTCACATGCTTCCTATCCTTGATCATGTAAGCCTTCCCAATAGGACCGACCAAGTAAGAAGTGAAAGGAAGGTGAGCCAAATCAGCAAGACTCACAAAATCACCAGCCAAGTACTCGGTCTTTGAGAGCTGTGCTTCATAGACATCAAACACTTCTCCAAGCTTCTCTTCACTCTCCTTTATAACTTTCTCATCAGCAGGAAAACCCATGAGCGGTGCAAAGATAATGTTGAGCGTTAGAGCAAGTAGTGGTGGGTGGTAGCTTGTTGCCTCCACGTCAAGCCATTGCTCTACTTGTCCTCTCTCTTCAATCGTCTTCCCCAACAAGTCTGGCCCTTGTGACCTGTATTTCTCTGCTACGTACCTCATGATCGCTCGCGACTCTGCAAACAATAAAGTGATATCTTTTTCAAAACCTCAAAAACAGCAATACATATGTTACATGTAAAAGTAAAACACCCTCTTCCTCTATACATTTTTTACTCCTTCTTGATGGATCAAATCTGAAACTTGCAATATTTCAAAACAATCCAACATTCATGAACTAAGTCTCCTAATATTCAATCACAAAAATCTCTGATTCATCAATCAGGTAACAATATCTCAACATTCAAGCACATATTCTACATATCTCATTGGTCAAACTCCATTAATATATTCTTGATAAAACTCTATAACTCGATCATTGACTTAGCGAAAACGAATCGTATGATATCAAAATCTGGATGTGAAGGAGAAGGAAAGGTACCGAAGATTTTGTAGTCTCCGTCAACGAGCACAGGGATTTTACCGAAAGGCTGCAATCGAACAAGAAAGGAAGAAAAAAACAGAGTCAAAATCTTGAAGAAAGAAAAAAGTCAATGCATAGAAAAGAAAGAGATCGAGAGAGAAAATGAAGAGGAGGAAACCTGAATCGCAACATACTCAGGCTGCCTCTGTTCTCCTTTCAAGAGATCGACATTGACGGTCTCGAAGTCAACGCCTTTCTCAACTAGCGTCACAAGCGCTCTCTTCGTAGAAGCGTATAAAGGAGCATACACCGTCAACACCATTTTCTTCTTCTTCTTCTTCTTCTTCTTCTTCTTCTTCTTCTTCTTCTTCTTCTTTCTTCTTTCTTCTTTCTTCTTTCCTCTTTCTTCTTTCTTCTTCTTCACTATCAGTTCCGATCTCAGTCTCTCAGGACGTGATTATTATATAGAGGAAGAGGGAACCGGTTAGCTGCGTTTGCGGTCGTGTTGCAGCTGTAAACGCAGTCGCATTTTGTATTTTTTGTTTTTGTATTAAAAAACAGTGTAGGCCTTAATCGTCGGTATCGATGACCGATGAGTCACGTGACTCACGTCGTTTTTGACTTTTCAGGAGGAAATCTCCAACGTGCCATCAAAATTCTGGATAAATGGTTTCAAGGAAAAAAAAATATTTGCTTATTTTAATTATTAAACCTCATAATGCAAAGAGACCACTTGTTTTAAAGAAAACTATTAGGCACTGACCGGGTAAATATATATTCCCACTTAATTCTAATTAGATGCGATGAATGATTCGCATAAAAAGCATTTCCATTTTTTTAGTGATATAAATTAAAATTGTGTAATTTAAGTTGGTTATCTTATAGGGCTTTGTCTCCAAGAGTTTTATGAACTTCTTCTACTCTCAGGGAAGATTTCTATCCTTGCAGGCTTTATATTTGGAAAATGTTTGGTTAATAATAAAATTTAGATTAAAAAAAAAATTAAGAATGTATAATCAGACTTAGCATTAATTAAACAAAGTGAGAGCCAAACTAAAAGGTGGTAGGTTAAAAATTAGGTCGGTAGGAGCAGGAAAGTGTAATTTATAAAATTAAACGTGGTCGAATGAGCCCACTTATTTTTGTTATTTATATTCTGGCAGACAACATTACTTTAAACAACATTATTAGATGGATTAAATAAAAATTTGTTTATAGATTTTATATATCGATCAATAGACCCCAGAGATCCATAAAAGCCTAATGAAAATATATCTACCATTAAAGCATCAGTAATTCAATTGGTGTATTAGAAAATTCCCTTATTAGCTTTACTAAAACTGATTTTTTTTTTTTTTCATTTATCTTCAATAAAGCTTTACATTCTCTTAGGAGTACATAGAAAGTGTTTGACCTTATCCACATTCTAACTAACCTCTGACTGACTCTAACATGTACGGATCCAACATGTTCATAGAGGGTAACAGCTTTGAAATAAATAGAGTGTTGTAAACACTTTTGGTCTCTTTGCCCAATTAAAAAGTCACAATGGCATTTATAGCATTTCTTCTTTGAACATCAAGAATGCAAGCAAAATACAGTCCTGAATGAATATGGTGACAGTGGTAATCAAAGTTCCTCTAGTTAAAAGCCTCACACAAAGAGTTGGAGTTACAAAAGGAAACAGAACAGAGAGGTAACATTGATAAGAGAAGGCATACAGTTCCACTTTTATTAAAAACCTCAAATAAAAAACACAGCATCACTTAGAGACCCAAAAACACAAACAACAACAAGAACACAAACATCATCTTTAAGCCGGGAGTGAATACTTCTCAAGAACCTCCTTCCACGCAGGACGGCTGCTAATATCGTCCCACCATGCACTCACATGCTTCCTATCTTTGATCATGTAAGCCTTCCCTATGGGACCAACCAAGTAATCAGTGAAGGGAAGGTGAGCCAAATCAGCAAGGCTCACAAAATCACCAGCCAAGTACTTGCTCTTTGATAGATGTGCCTCGTACACATCAAGAACAGCCGCGAGTTTCTCTTCGCTCTCCTTGATCAGCTTCTGATCAGCCGGGAATCCCATGACCGACGCGAACATTACGTGCAGTGTTAGGTTAAGTAGCGGTGGGTGGTAAGTGGTTGCCTCCACGTCGAGCCATTGCTCTACTTGGCCTCTGTCTTCCACGGTTTTCCCCAAAAGGTCAGGTCCTTGTGACCTGTACTTCTCAGCTACGTACCTCATCACCGCACGAGACTCTGTCAAAATTTCCAAAATAAACCATCACTCAACATCTCAATCGATACACACAAGCACTGAAGCACAAAACAAGAGCAAGATAACATCTTCTACACATTTCTTATCTCTCCAAACACCTCCTCATATACATGCAAGCAACAAGAAGACAGAAAACATCTTCTACACAATTCCTATCTCTACAATCGAAAGAGCTACACATATTTTTTTTCTTTTCTTGATTAGAATGCTAAAAATTGTAGACAGATCACACTTGTAAGCTAAAAATTGTATCACAATTAAAACAGAACTTATTTGATTGTAGACAGACCAAGTGTTGATCTTCAGTTAATCAGATACTAATCAGAGTTAAAACAGAAGTTATTTGATTGTAGACAGATCAAGTGTTAAACTTCAGTTAATCAAATACAAATCTGAGTTAAAACAGAACTTATTTGATTGGTGATATATTGACCTAACATAAACCCTATAACCAATTGAAAAAAAGTAGATGATTTAACTTCAACCATCAAACAGACCTCGAATCCAAGAATAGATCAACGATCGTTCGCTTTGGGGTTGAATAATTTTGTGAATCAAACGAAAATGGAACTAAGTTGGGGGGTTTTCTTAAGAAAATCGTACCGAAGATTTTGTAGTCTCCGTCGACAACAGCAGGAACGGTACCGAAAGGCTGCATCGGAAGAAACAGAGTAACGATCAGAATCGAGAAACCCATAAAAAAAGGAAGAAACTTTAGAAGCGATCGAGGAAGGAAGAAGAAAGCGAACCTGTAACGCGAGGTAAGCAGGCTGCTTGTGCTCTCCTTTCATGAGATCGACGGGGATGGTCTCGAAGGCAACGCCCTTCTCGACCAGTGTTACCAGAGCTCGCTTCGGTGAAGCAAAGTGAGGTCCGTACACCTTTAGCACCATTTTTTTTCTTTCTTCTCTGTTTTTCTTTCTCTCTCTCTATCTTACTCACACAGTCACAGTTAGCTTGATGGTAAGTGAATATCACAAGTGTCAAGATGTGATTTTTATAGAGAGAAATCGCGACTCCTGGCAAAACGTGGCGTTGCGTCTCCGTCGGTTTTCACTGAATTAAATCTAAAAAATCAAAATAACAAATTTTCACTATAAGCTTTGGTCCAATCAAATAGATTATTTTAAAAAAATATTACGATACATAAAGTATTACTGATTTTCCAACTTTTTTTTTACAATTAATATGCCATTACATTTCCGTTTGTATAAATGTTTTAAATTTGGTTGTAAAGTTGATTAACTATGCTTTCATTTATTTAAAGAGAAAAGAAGAGATGTTAGAAAAAGAAAGGAAGAAAAAAAATATTCGAAGGTAGAAAGACATAGAGAAGGAAACAAGGATGTGTGGTTTGAAGAAGGTAGGTGGAGAGCCAAAGTAAAACGTGAGAGAATGAGCCCAACCGTTTATTGAACCATTGAACCACATGCCTCAATTGGTTCTTTTGGTAGGTGTGTCTGACTTGACTTGTAGATATTTTTGGTGGTTTATGGAATACAGTAAATACTATGCAAACTTTAATATCCATAATCTTATTCATTGTTCATTTATCTTTTTCGATTTTGATGTAGATTGACATTGTTTTTTATTAGTTTAAAAGATAACATTTCTTAATCTACTACTTTTAGAATATATATTCTGAATATTGGCCAATTATTTTAGATTGAATTATTCAGCCGAAAAAAAGGGTTTACAAATAAGGGGGGAACAAATAATTATGATATATAAACATGTCAACAAAATGCTAAAATTAAAAAGACCTGGCAGGAAATCACTCATTAGTCACTTTACATACAACCCAAATGACACGCAATTTTACAAACCTCCTTTAATATATTAAATATGTAGATATTATTATTTTATGCACAGTAGTAAACATCGTGGGGATGTAGCTCAGATGGTAGAGCGCTCGCTTAGCATGCGAGAGGTACGGGGATCGATACCCCGCATCTCCATTTTTTCATTTTCTGCTCCATTTTCGATTTTTTTTTTTTTTAAGTTCAGTTTGTTACTCTGTGAAAAGTGAAAACGTCTAACCATTGAAGTGAAGAATCTTTTGTCCGTTTCGTCCTCTTTTTGATTAATATACACAAAGAAGGCATCAAAGAAAGGTAATAGTCTAATAGATCATAAAAAGTTTTGTCTCTGTTCCATTTCTGGACACACACAGATTTTTCTTTAAAAAAAAGGAAGAAGAAGAAGATGGAAGTCTTTGTTGCTTCAATCCAGGATCTGATAAAAAGCCTTTGGGATTTGCAAACATATCGAACTCTTCTAGGGTTTTTTTGCTTGATTGTTCTGTACGTTATGACTTATGAAAGAAGCTTATCTAAAGACATGTACAAATAAATAATTTAGCTAATGACGCGTTTCTTGACAGGAACGGCATGTAAAGGATTTGTTTTATGCAACGTGAGACCAAAGGTCTCGTCCATGTCCAAATCCTCAGGAACGACGCCGTTTGGAAGCTTCCAGTGAAAGAAATAGAGAAGAGAAGCAACTATGAGAGGAACGGTCTTCATAGCCAGATTCAATCCAGGGCAAATTCTCCTTCCGGCTCCAAATGGTGTAAACTCATAATCTCTACCTCTCACGTCGATTTGGTTCTCCAAAAACCTCTCTGGCTGGAACTCCGTTGGATTCTCCCACACGCTAGGGTCTCGTCCTATGGCCCATACGTTCACCAAAACCTGAGTTTCTTTAAGCACCATGAACCCAAGAACCTCCACGTCAGCTTCCGCTTCTCGTGGAAGAAGAAGCGGGTTAGGCGGATGCAGACGGAAAGTTTCTTTCACAACCGCTTGTAGATACGGCAGCTTTGAGATATCAGACTCTTGAACGTTGCCGTTTTGGCCTATCACACTGTCTATCTCAGTTTGTGTTTTCTCCATCGACTTAGGGTTTCGAAGTAGCTCTGCCATTGCCCATTCCACTGTACTAGAGTTTGTGTCCGTGCCTGCTGTAAATAGGTCCTGACACAATAAAAAATGGTTATTAGTTCCATTATCTTATTATAAATCATGATTATGATCTATCTACAGTAAGGTAAAGACTTACCAAGAGAAAATGTTCAATAACGTTAACGTCGAGTTCTGCTTCATCTCCTTGAGTGAAATCAAGAAGCGCATCCAAGAGATCGTTGTTTAAAACATTGTTCTGTGATGATTTCTCCTTTATTTTAGCATCGATGAATCCACGGAAAACCCTAAACAACCTCTCAGAGCAAACCTTTATAGTCTTCTTATTACCTTGGAGATCAAGAAACCCTAGAAATGGAAAGTAGTTAGCAGCGTCTGGTTTCCCAATAGCTTCCCTGACACCAATCACCGTGTCTTGAAAGTCATTTACAGACTTTTTCGAGTCGTAGTAGCTACCGAGATCGACTGAGAAGAGAATGTTCGATATCATGTTAAGAACTGTGATGAAGGATACACGAGAAATATCAACAGGTTCTTCTCTGTTGCTGCTTTCACTTATGAAGCTCACAAGCTCTTGCACCGCCTTTATCCGCAGATCTTTGGTGGCTTCGATACGTTGCGGCGAGAACAGCTGAGTCACCGAAAGTTTTCTCAACAGCCTAAAGCAAAACGTTACAACGATACATTACGGTTTCGCGTCTTTGTCAAGTTGGTAAGTATAACATATTAGTAAAACCTCTATAAATTAATAATGTTGGGACCATAAAATTTTATTAATTTATCGTAATATTGATTTATCTATAATTATTAATTTATAGAGAAATTTTGATTTTCACCTATAATTTTCTAAAAATTTCTTTCAAATAATGTTATATTAAGAATTTAAATAAATGTAAATGAATCTTTTGATAACAATTATGATTAATAATCATAGCTATTATAATAGGATAGTTTTTAACCAAAATATATATGTTTATAAGTTCAAAATTTATAAAGAATCAAAGTTACTATCCTTAGTATTAATGATGAAGTAAAAAACAATACTTCATTACATTTGGAAATATTTACAAGTACAAAAATAAATATTACATCAAAAAAATTTCAAAAAAAAGATGGAATTCATATCGAAAACCAACAGTAAGAACTAGTGATATAATAAATAAAGAGATGAATTTTAATGAGATTTCAATTTTAAATAAAAACAAATACATTATTCATATTTTAGTATAGTATATTACATATATTTGCATAAATTTATATAATTATTAATTTATAGTTTTGTTGGAACCATATATGTTATTATCTTATTATAGGGATTTCAAAAAAAGTTATTATCTTATTATCTTATCGAATTTGAAAATTTTTTACATTAGCCTGACTTGGAACCGGTCAAAATTATTATTTTATAATAATTATTAATTTATCGAATATTAATTTATAGATGTTTTACTGTATCTACTTCGAAGAAACACAAAATTTCAATAGAACAAATCATTTGAAAATTGTAAATACAAGAATGGAAAGAAAATTTAGGTTTGCGTTTGCATCTAGTAATTTTGCGTTTATAGAAATATAAAATTAAGTTGACCCAAAAAAAAGAATAAAATATTTTAACAAGCAAGCACAAACACAAAATATACAATAAAGAAAACGACATGGCTCCTAATTTAGGTTTATAATTTACAACTAGTTGTTATTATGTAAATAAAATATATTTTTAAAATTGGCAAATGCAACAATTTACATTTGAAACGATCGGGTCTATACTCTCTATAGTAGCAAGTCTTGTGAAAAATAAAAATAAAAATTCGTAGAAAAATAGAAATACCTCCAAAGAGGCGTGGACGGAGGGAGCCAGGCGACAGAAATCTCGTGGTGATTGATGGATCGTATCGAGTTCGTGGACTTACGGCAAGACAAGATTTGGTCGTGTTTTCTTAGAACCTCTCTTGCAGCTTCTGGTGAAGATATAACCACTGTGTTTAAACATCCTAGCTTAAGACTCATGATTTGTCCATAAGTTTTTGAGAGGTTGGCGAATGAACGATGTGGATTTTCTCCGACTAGGTGGATGTTTCCGATGATCGGTAACCGTGGAGGTCCTGGAGGCAACGCAGTTGTTGCCCCACGATAGCTCCGAGGAGATTTTGTGGTGGTGAAGATTAGGAAACATGATAGAATAAAGCAAATTAGGGAGAAGAGAGCTTGTCCTGAGATGATGTCCATATCTGTTTCTCAAGTGAGATTAAAAAACTATACAAATATATCACATATATGTCTAAAGATTGTAAAAGACAAAAAGATATTTGCAGCCAAGTAGTATACATCACGGAGATATTTTAGTATTTATTTTTTTGTTGTCGGCATATTTAAGTATTTTATAAATAATGTTTAAGGTCCACAATCCACCGAGTGTTTCGTAGTTTAAAGAAGAAGTCAAACAACCGTATTGTCACAAAAAGTGAAAAAGTCAAATTATCCTTTTTCCTAATAGTGGTATGAAAGTAAAACAGTCCATAACAGATGTTAACTAAAATGTTTTGAACTCCCCATTGACCTGCACAATCGTTATCACACCCTCCTTACCTTAACAATTTTCGGAAGACCCTTTTTTTGCTTAGACCCTCCTAGTTGTTCGGAGGGTTTGCCTTAATTCATCTCTCTTCATTGAGTTAGTCCCTTTTGGTAGCTTAATTGCAACAGTTTTACAAGAAAGAGTACATTAATCTTTCATTTTCTTAAAATCTCTATTCTTTTAGTGTGTTATTCTCTTATCTTTCACTCTCATTCCCTTTTGATTTGGATTTTTTTGGTCGGCAAATAACTTATACGAATACATGGATCACTCTAATGGATCACTCTAATGGATCACTCTAATGGATCACATATAGAAAGGAAATACGAAATCATGAACCCACGTTTCATATTTTGCTATATAGATTCCTCTACGTATCATATATCGCTCATGAGTCATGAGAACAATAGGTAAAGTGCTATTTTTGCTCTGTACGAAAGCCAATACTTGTCTCAATAAACACTTTACTACACCAAAGTTCAAAAGGAAACGATTGACTTGGATTGCGATGAATGATGCATCTCTGATATAGCTGTGTCCCTTTCAGCCTCTTTTATTATGCCAATTTTCCTACATATTAAAGTGTTTATGCATCATTGATTACTACTATCATCAAAAGTCCAAAATAGTTTCATTTTCGAATTGTATATTACTACTAAGGGAAGGACAAGAGTTTATTATACCTTGAAGGGATGAAACCTTGACCACCTTCTTCTGAAAGTGCTTTCTCCAATCTCTCCTCGAAAGATGTTGCGTGCCAACTCACTTTCTGGTCCTGAATCAAGAAAAGTAACTCCATAAATGAGAGGAAAACTGTGAATAAGCTTAGAGACTCTGAAAGAAAACAGGAGTTGTTACCTCTTTGTACTTGTTTGTAGAGTTTGGTATCCCATTCCCATCCCACCATTTGGGTGAGATTTGTGATTGCTCTTTCTCATTCCAGTGAGCAGCAACCATTCCAATGATAGGCCTGTCCCCGAGAGTAATGGTGGGTAAAGCCGCCATGTTCTTGTTACTCTTCTCGTGACTCTGCTTCACTGTAGGAGAAATATTAGTTTCACATGTCTGGTATTTTTCATCTGAGCTCTCTTCTAACTTTCCCTCGGAAATTGCTGATGTGGGAGATTCATTTTCTGTCTTCTCTTTGCAAGCTTGAACTTTCGCTGGTTGTAGGCTCTCATCTGCATCTTCAGGGAGCTTACATATGGAGGCGTTTTCAATTAGATTGGAAGCTGAATGCACAAACTGCGACCTGATTTGTGTTCTCTTCTCCCTTACTGCTGATTCCATATTTGCAGGAAAGATGGTTCCAGGAGTTTGAATCTCATCAGATAGCTTCAGCGAGGTTGCTGAAAATTTACTTTTTCCATCCTTCTCAGGTACCTTTGAATATGAAGTGCTGATCTGGGAAGAACTAGAAGAGTAAGATTTATCGAAATCACATTCAAACCGCACTGAATTTCTCTTTCCCGTAATGTTTCCAGCTGTGAGTGGCACCTCGCTGGTTCTATCCACCCCATCCCTGAACGTAGTACCAATGCTTTCTTCACCAGCATCACTATATCCAGTAGAGATAATTGTACTGCTTCGGGCATCGGTCATGCAACTGTTATTGACAAAAGAAGAAAAAGAGTAAATTCCATAGAACTTCTTGCGTGATGTAAGAATCATGTTGAGAGAAATGCAGTCATGCGAGTTTTACTCCACCTGCTAGGAGTTTGCTCTGAAACCTCTCCACAGAGCTCATCTGTTTTCTCATCCAAGTGAAACGCTGCATCAGAGTTACTGGAAGTCCATGAATGAAGTTGGGAAGATGTAAAATGTTTTGCACGTTCAGGAGTTTCCAGTTTTTCGGATGCTTTCCTAATTTCAATCGGTGTCACTACTGTTGTGCCGCAAGGTTTAAGAAATTGAGCCTGTTCTTCACAAGTGAATCAAAGAAGGTTAGATTCTCATTTTGAATGAACCAGAAATCAAATTCTATTGATATATGCAAAAAAGATTCTTGCCAAGGTCTATCAAGATTTTCTAACAATAGGAGAGTTAGTCAAACGAAATTTCAGATACTTTCCTAAGTAAAGATGAAGACACACTAACGCCAGTGCGCATATTTCCACACGCTTTCACACAACGAAGCATTGATACATAAGCTACACTCATCTAAATAAGCATCTGTGTCAATATTTTCTTTACAAAGAATTGAGTTCTAAACACCAACAGCTGAAATAAGTGAGCAGAAAAAACAAGAGGGAACAAATAATCAAATGTAAAGTAAGGAGAAAGATAAAAGAAACGAAGACAATGGCTGTGAAAAGTTTCAAAGCATTCCTGATAGAAACAAAGCTCTAGACCAATTCAATAACATGATTCATCAAACGCTTCTTCTCATTCCATAAGCAAGATCATTAGCTCAAGTATCACATAAAAAGCAAGAAAAATGTCTCAAGGAACGTAATCATCGTCACCGAACTATAAATGACTAAGCTAAAGCTTAATTCCAGAATTCCAGTAAAATCGAAAGTGCTAACTGGTTCTAAATGATTGTGATAACAAAACATGGAAGCTAACAGTGATTGCAATCAGACGATTCTTTGGTATGATTTGATATACTAACATACCTCATCCTTGAGACCTTTGTCAATATGCATAAATTCAGCACGAGATCCATCTCTGTCATGACAAGGCGAAGAATCTGCTTTCTCTATAAGAAAACAAAAAGAAAAAAAAAAACAAATAAGACCTTTTTTCAAACCATAAGAAATAGAAATTAAAATAGACATGAAGAAGAGATTATTGAATACCTTCAGAAAGAAACAAGGTCGATAAACGATTCTTCGATTCATGCTCTCTCTGTAATCATCAAAAACAAAAAAAAAAAGATGTTAACACCGAAGGATTTTCCATCAGACCGTAGCCAAAATTACCAAACACCAAAATCCAGCTCAAATTTCTAACAATAAGGTGAAGATCAACATGGGAAACAGAAACGTTTCCACTTCTGAGAAGTTGTAACAGCTGATTTGACACTGAATTTCAAAGGAATAAGATCTGGAAAAACAAGGAAGCGAGAGAATTACTTTGGAAGGTTGAGAAACGGAATCGCTGGTTGATTTCTCAGCTCTGGCACGGAAACAATCAAAGAGGCAACCCATGGCTTCGATGAAATCCGAAGAGGAGAAAGCAAAGCTGCACGGGGAATATATGTTGGGGATTCAGATATCAAGCGTTGCTCATTATCATTATTTGAAATTTAATTGGTGGCAAAAAAGGAACAGCGATGGAGGAACCTACAGAGATTTTCCCGAGAAAGATAGGGAAAGTTGAGAGAGAAAGAGAGTTGGTGGGTCTGAGTCTGATTATTTTCAAATTTGAAATCCCTAAGTACTGTATGATCTTTATGAGAGAGGGAATTACTGTGTGAAATCTTCGGATTTGAAATGGCATCAAATATCGAAGATATAATGATTTCGTACGTTTCCACTCGCGGGCGCGTGTACTCAAACGTGGGGTCGATCCGATCTGGTTCGCTCGTTACAAATATTTTTGTTTTCTGATATTTTTTTTTGAGTCAATTAATTCAACAATAATGAGACGACAAATGACAAAATTCAACAATAATGAAAGAACAAAATCTAGCAAAATGACAAAGAAATTTTAATTTTAATTTTTTTTGGTTACAAAACGAGCAAATTTTAATGCATATCTAGAAGACTAGAAATTTAGTATGAACGTCTTATGATCATTTACTTAAAATAGAAAGTGAAATTCTCTCTCGTTTTCAAAATGGAAATTAAATACAATCTTCTTCCTTTTCATCATTTCCGATTCTATATAGATATTATATTTTTGATAAGATCCAAAGAATCTAGGTTACTATAATGTATATATCGTGTTCAGTACATAAATAACTTCAAATCACATTAACTCATTTGCGTGAATACATTATCTTTATGACGAATCTACATGATTGGTATGGTGTAGTAACCTATTTAAGAGCAACTCCAATGTTGAGACTGTGTTTGAGTCTCTTTGTGTTTTTCTTTTTTATTTTGTTTTTTTTTTAAATGCGAAGGACTCCACCTGCTTCTCCCCTTCCAACGCTGAGACTTCTTTCTCCAAAACAAAATGATACGGGGCAAAAAGAAAGAAAAAATTAAAACACTTTCTTCCATAAATCCAGCCACTCACCATCTGCCATGTCATCAACGATCCTCCTTTGAGACGGGCTCGTCAATCTCTTCTGCAAGAGACGATACGTCGAGATAAATGAGCTCAAACTTTTTTTTAATTGCACAACAGTCATTCGGGCCCACTGACGAATCGCAGACGATACGACGTTGGAGATGGTCTAACAAGTCTCAATAAAATCTAATTCGTTTGTTAGTTTTAGCTTTTTAGGTTGGGAAAAATCAAACTGTTCCAAACCGAACAGTTCTAAACCGAATCAAAATTCTCAAACCCGAAATAAGTTATAAAATAAACTGAACCAAACCAATCCAGACCGATTTCCAAATGAAGTTCTTCTATAAATTTTAAGACAAGCTTGAAAGAACATGTTTGTATACATAACATATTTGCTTATTGCAAGTGCAACATTATCAAGAGACTCGAGTAATGGGCCTAAAGAAGATTTCGGCCGAAGCATTGTTGATTGTTGTTCTCAACTATTTAGGATTGGTTTGGTAATTCGAGTTCGGAAGATTGATTTTATTTAATTAAGTTCTCAATTTACAGTTTGTTTAGTTCAAAGGTCTCTCGACGAACTGTGTACAATTATATTGAGGTCTCTATTCTTCGGGTCCGAAAAAAATCCCTTCTACAGTAACGAGCCTTCTAGTTATAGTACATTAGCGAGGAGAAGTTTTAGGGCTTCCCCGTCGACTCTCACCGCCTCTTGTTGCTGGACCTGTCTCTTTATGAGCCGTGCTGTCAGGCCATGCTCATTTCGGCTAAGACTGTCGTAAATTGGAATTAATTGGGCCGGTCTCGGTCTTCAACCGGTCCGAACCGTGTAGCGAAGCGTACCAACAAGCATATTCCTAAGTTTTTACAGCATCTCTCTCACTCTCTGCCCATTGCCAAGCAAATTTATTTTTAGGGTTCTCTTATCTTTTATTTTATTTTTGTCAACAAGGCTCTCTCTTCTCTTTAAAATTAAAAAAAAAATAAAATAACATTTTATGTAATTAATTTAATTCGGCAGAAAAAAAGGAGGAGAAGGCGGTTTATAATGCAAGCAAACTTTGGAAAGGCAAAAAGAGACTCATCGGAAAAAGATCTTCCCTGAATCTCGCTTTAGAAGCCGTACAGTTTCCCCGCTTTCTAGTGTCGTCTTCTCCGGTAGAGAGGCAGATAAAGAGCAAACCCTAAAACGCTATGGGGAACAAGAGGTTCAGGTCTGAAACTGCTGGGAAGCCTACTTCCGTCGAAGCTACTAGGATTTGGGCCTCCAAGGTCATCGAAGACTTCCGAGCCTCCGGTAACGAAGGTGAGTATTCTCCGGGAAACGAAAGTCTTCTTTCGATTCATTTAATTCCTTTCTGACCGATTCTTCCCTAAAATGATCTTATGAGCCTTTGAGCTTGAAGATTGATTAGTTAAAAAGCTCTAATTGCGAATGTTGTACCCTGTTCGATTGAAATGCGCTTCCTTTGTTTCCTTATGTTTGTGTATTGATCGAAATTTATCGCATTGGTGTAGTTTACACGTTTGAGCATAATCTTTCAAATAGCGAACGTGGAGTAATTCATCAGATGTGCCGGAAAATGGGTATTCAATCGAAAAGTGCCGGGTGAGTCACTGCCTTAATTGCATTTTTACAGTGTTTTGGGTTTGAGAAAGTATTGATTTTGCTTATGGTTAAAAGTTCGATTGCTAAGAGCCTAAGACTTGAGAGTATCGTTCCTGATTCTTGTGTATATGCTGGCTTTATAGGCGTGGGGATCAAAGGCGTCTTTCGATATTCAAAAGCAAGCACAGAAATGGAAAGAACAAAGAGTCTATGAAGAAATCAAATAGAGAGAAGCTCAAATGTGTCTCGTTCCCGCCAGAGGCTGATGCTATTCTGCAGGAGTTATTTACTCACTACCCACCTTGTGATGGAGATACTGCTGCAACATCGTTCAATAAGTACTCAGGGAAATCCGGTAAACAAGGGCAATGGAAAGATGATTTTTTCCGGAAGCCACAGATTAGCGGTGACGAGATCCTTGAAAAGGTGGCATCTTTGAGTTCTAGGCTTAGGAAGGATAAAGCGCTTCAGGAGGTAAGCAATATTCAATTGTTGAGATGTTTTTAGTTTCTTTGAAAGGACTGTAATTTTGATTGTTGATCCGGAATACAGATTGAGAAGTTATATATCATGCCAAGTAGCAGCAAGTGAAAGGAACTTTGTTTTTTTTTTTGTATTGATTTATGTTACAGATCTCTAAGCTGCGGTCAAAGCTTCCCATCACATCTTTTAGAGATGCAATTACATCTGCAGTAGAATCCAATCAGGTTCTGTGCATTTTTTATATATATATATATAATGTTTTCTTCTGTTTCAGAGTTGCTTCCATTGCCTGAAAAAGAATTCATTGTAAATTCTCATTCTAAATGCAGGTTATTCTCATTTCTGGTGAAACTGGTTGCGGGAAAACTACTCAGGTATTTATTACTCCTTTTCTTTTGTAGCTCAGTAGAATAATCTCCTTACGAGTTTAGTTATTCACCCCTTAGAATCAAGGGTCAGGCTGTCAACTTTCTTGTCCTGGGCCACATATTTACGTAACCTATCAATTTTAGAGAAAGTATGCTGTGTTATAAGGTTTTGCTCAATGTGAGTCTGGGATGTGATATTGGCCATGTAATGTGTTTTCTGTTTGAAATCGCCCTAAAATTTTTTCATTCTAGAGGATTCTCAGGTGTCTCCTTTGTTGATGTTTTAGGTTCCTCAATATCTTTTAGAACATATGTGGTCAAGCAAAAGAGAAACTTGCAAAATTGTTTGCACCCAACCTCGTCGTATCTCCGCCATGTCAGGTTGATATTTATTATTACTCAGATACGTATTCTCGTTGATATTTTAAAAATTTGGGCTTGATCCACATGTATGGTATAATCTGCTAACCCCTTGCGTAATGTTTTTTCGTTCCTATTTTGAAGTTTCTGAAAGAATATCCTGTGAAAGAGGTGAAAGCATTGGAGACAACATTGGTTACAAGGTAAGTAATCTTTTTAGGTAGACACTTGCGTTTGTATGTAAACGGTGGTTGTGTTTCGGTATTGTCGACATGGGCACCATTGACTTTCCGTTGCAACTCCAGGTTCGACTACAAAGCAAAGGTGGAAGGCACTCATCAGTTGTTTTCTGCACCAATGGCATTCTTCTGAGGGTGCTCGTAGGCAAAGGCTCTGTTAGCTGTGTTTCCGACATAACTCACATCATTGTGGTACTTATCATCTTCTTATTTGAGCCACTATCACGTGTTCATTAACTAGGTGTTTCAATATACATTTGCTGAGGTTCGTTAGACAATAATTGCTGGAGGAAATAATTATGAAACTGTGAACTGTCGTTGTCACAGTGACATGCCTTCTTATTATTGTTTGTCATCTCATTTTCTCCATTTTTTCACTTGGGCTGTATATTTGATTCTGTGGCTGTCTACATTAATCAGTGATCTGAATGTTACTTTTGTAGGATGAAATCCATGAAAGGGATTGCTACTCCGATTTCATGTTGGCAATTATAAGGTAGACTTCCTAGCCTTCTCAAACGTTGTGTTTCTCAACCTATCAAGGGTTTTATCAAGCAAGTCAATTATTTCTATGTTACCCTAAGAAACTGCTGTTAGGGCTATTGTTCAATTTATATGCCATACTGGTGCACCTGTATTTAACTTCTCTGAAGCTGCAAGCCATGGCAGAAGATACTATTTCATTATCTTTGAGTGAACAATCCTTTTTTTTTTTTTCCAAATTTGCAGGGACTTGCTTCCATCTAATCCGCATCTTCGTCTGGTTAGTTAAGCTCTATGTTCTTCTTTTCTTTTCACTGCTATGTTACCCTTCAAGAGAAGAAAAAGAAAAGGAATTGCTACAATACCAATTATTGTCGTTTAGTTTTATAGAGGAAGAAAGGGGATATATCAAAGAAAGAGACAGTATGTCTTATATCATTACATCCGCCTCCTTCTCTCCGCTTTTAAAATGTAAAAGAAGACACAACAGAAGTTACGAGAGAAATCTGTTTTTCCCGCTATTTTTGTTTTTGTTTTTGTTTTTGTGAAGTAACGTTCTTAGAGTTTTCAAAGAAACAAACTTTGTTGCTGAGGACAATAGAACTATGACAAAATTGTGTACATCGTCGACGATGGCCTAAGAACTGATGAATTGATATATGTCTTTGAGTATGGCTTGGCGACAGTATTGTTTAGCTGACTTTTTTGAATTTTTTTGGACCAACAGATTCTAATGAGTGCTACACTTGATGCTGAGAGATTTTCGGGATATTTTGGAGGTTGCCCGGTTGTCCGTGTCCCTGGATTCACTTATCCAGTTAATTTCTCTCTTCCTCTCTTTCCAAACCTGGTAATTCTGTTGTGCCCAAGTATAATCTCTTCGTTTTGTGTCTACAGGTAAGAACCTTGTATTTGGAAGATGTGCTCTCTATTCTGAAATCAGGTGGAGATAATCATCTAAGCTCTGCCAACTTGAGTATACCAGACCAGAAGCTTGATTTGACGAATGAAGATAAACTTGCTTTAGATGAAGCAATCACCTTGGCTTGGACAAATGATGAGTTCGATGCCCTCTTAGATCTAGTTTCTTCTCGAGGAAGTCCCGAGATCTACAATTATCAGCAGAAATCAACCTTGCTAACACCACTAATGGTCTTTGCTGGAAAGGGAAGGATCAGCGATGTCTGCATGCTCCTCTCGTTTGGTGCAGACTGGAACTTAAAGTCTAAAGATGGTATGACAGCATTAGAATTGGCTGAAACAGAGAGTCAACTAGAAGCTGCTCAAATAATCAGGGAGCATGTAGGAAATTCGCATTCTCAGCAAGCACAACAGTTACTTGATAAGTACATGGCGACAATCAACCCAGAGCAAGTAGATGTGAGTCTTATACAGCAGTTGATGAGGAAAATATGTGGTGATTCAGAAGATGGTGCCATTCTTGTTTTTCTACCGGGATGGGATGACATAAACAAAACAAGACAGAAGTTACTTGATAACCCTTATTTCGCAGATAGTACCAAATTCGACATTATATGTCTTCACTCAATGGTTCCTGCAGGGGAACAGAAGAAAGTTTTTAATCGTCCTCCTCGAGGTTGTCGCAAAATCGTGCTTGCCACAAATATTGCTGAATCAGCAGTTACCATTGATGATGTGGTTTATGTGATAGATAGTGGCAGGATGAAGGAAAAGAGCTATGATCCTTACAATAATGTTTCAACCCTCCAGTCTTCCTGGGTTTCAAAAGCAAATGCAAAACAGCGTGAGGGTCGAGCAGGTCGTTGCCAGCCTGGCATCTGTTACCATCTCTATTCTAGACTTCGGGCAGCCTCTATGCCAGAATTTAAAGTTCCTGAAATTAAGAGGATGCCTGTCGAAGAACTATGCTTGCAGGTACTGCTCCTTCCATTTTATTTGTTCTTAGTAGCTGTTGTCTCTATGAGGTGATCCATTCGTGCATATGGAGTTTATTGCTGATCATTAGCCTTCGATATTATTTTTCAGGTTAAGATACTCGATCCAAATTGTAAAACAAATGATTTCCTTCAGAAGTTGTTGGACCCGCCTGTTGATCAAAGTATCGCAAATGCCTTGAGCATCCTACAGGACATCGGGGCACTGACACCCGAGGAAGAGCTGACAGAACTTGGAGAGAAATTTGGTCATCTCCCAGTTCATCCTCTGATATGCAAAATGCTTTTCTTCGCTGTATTAGTAAACTGTCTGGATCCAGCACTCACTCTGGCATGTGCAGCTGACTACAAGGAACCGTTTACCATGCCTATGTCGCCAGTTGAAAGACAGAAAGCTGCTGCTGCAAAACTTGAACTTGCGTCTCTCTGTGGAGGTGACAGTGATCACCTAGCAGTTGTTGCTGCGTTTGAGTGTTGGAGAAACGCAAAAGAAAGAGGTCTTTCGGCAGAGTTTTGCTCTCAGTACTTTGTTTCCCCAAGTGCTATGAAGATGTTGGATCAAATGCGTAGCCAACTTGAGTCAGAACTAAAAAGACACGGGATTATTCCTGGTGACATCACAAGTTGTAGCCAGAATTCGCGTGATCCTGGTATACTCCGTGCTGTCCTAGCGGTAGGATTGTATCCTATGGTGGGAAGATTGTGCCCGTCGTTTGGTAATAATCGAAGATCTATAGTAGAGACTGCTAGTGGTGCTAAAGTTCGTGTGCATTCGCTCTCAAACAACTTCAACTTGTCGTCGAGGAAGTATGATGAATCTTTAGTTGTTTTCGATGAGATCACACGTGGAGATGGAGGCATGCACATAAGAAACTGTACTGTTGCTCGCGATCTTCCTTTATTACTGGTCTCAACAGAGATAGCTGTAGCTCCTACAGGGAGCAGTGATGCTGATGATAGTGATGACGAGGAAGAAGAAGAAGAAGAAGATGAAGAAACAGGAGAAGAAGAAGAAGAAGAGGGAGATAATATTAATGAAGACGGGATGGATATACATAAAGCAGAGAGTAGGCGTGGACAGAAAATGATGTCTTCACCTGAAAATTCAGTCAAGTTGGTAGTTGATCGATGGCTGCCTTTCAAAACCACAGCCCTCGAAGTTGCTCAAATGTACATTTTGAGGGAGCGACTAACAGCATCCATTCTGTTCAAGGTGAGTTTATATTCTATTATGCTTAAAACAACTACATACTTGAAGGGCTTTTATTTGATTTGATTTGAATTTCCAACCAATTCATTGGCAATTTATAGGTAAGACATCCACGGGAAAATTTGCCGCCTCATCTCGGAGCTTCTATGTATGCAATAGCTTGCCTTCTCTCATATGATGGTCACGCGGGACTTTCATCTCCACCGGCGTCTATGGGGCCAAAACAATCAAGGAATGAGATGTATGATAACGGAGGATGGGAAGAGAAACCAAATTCTTTCCTCAACTCGCTCTTTTGGTCTCTGAGTCTGAAAGAGAACGAGCCTTCTTCTAGACACGCGAGTAGGAATCGACAGCATGGCTTCAACACGGCTCCAACAGAAGCTGCATCAATGCCTAGG
Source organism: Eutrema salsugineum (assembly GCF_000478725.1). Taxonomy (NCBI): domain Eukaryota; kingdom Viridiplantae; phylum Streptophyta; class Magnoliopsida; order Brassicales; family Brassicaceae; genus Eutrema; species Eutrema salsugineum. The sequence continues at coordinate 5,892,189 of NW_006256908.1, read as the reverse complement.
CAGCAAAACATCAAGCAAAGAAAGCCGAAATCAGCCAACGTTGCTGATTTGGGTAAGCATAAAGAGAAAATGTTTGTTAATCACATCAATGGGATCCACCAACCGGAAGCTGCATCTACTGCTAAGCAGTCAAAGCACAAATCAGCCAACAGTGCGGGTAACAAGAAAGAGAACATGCCTTCTGATAAGGTTTTTGGGAATCAGCAACCAAACACAGCTCCAAGAGAAGCTGCTGCATCAGTGGCTAAGCATCAAAGCAGTAAGAAATCCAAGACCAAGTCAGCCAACAACTCGGATCCGGGTAAGAAGAAAGACCGGTATGTTCCAAAGATAGATCTTCATAAAAGGCAACGCGAAGACAAACAAGAACAGAAGGGAAATGCATGAAGGAGCCAAAGTTTTGGTTTTGGGTCCCATGGAGGCATAGAAATTGATGTATATGTAACAATTTATGTTATGTTGGATGGTTCCTCCATTCTATTTTGGTGGTTCTTGGGCCATAGGTTTTTATTATTCTATCATCAACCGGACTTTTAACCGGCTTCATGTTGTGACAGTTTCTAGAGTATTGTAGTTTGTTACTCATCTAGCAGTTTCATCGACTCTTCTAGCAGTTTCATTTACCATAAGAGCATAGAAATTCAACACTGCCACGTGGCAAGATGAGGCACCTATACAACCTTATCAAAACAGAAGATGCCCCAAAATCCAAAATCCAAAAGCAGCCAATGAACAATCTTCACATCAACTTCTCTACTTTAAAAGCACTTTCCTCTCTTTGGTCTTCTTGACTCTTCACGTTGAAAACAAGAAAGAGAGAGAGAAAGAAAGTAATGGCGTACAGCGCAGGCTTCTTGCACCAAAGTGCACTTACCTCCTCAGCTGCACGATCATCTTCCTCTTCCTCGTCGGTTCATCACGTGACCTTATCGAGACCCCTCCATTTAGTATGCAGAGCTCAACAGTCTCAAGAAGACATCAACTCCGCCGTCTCCCGCCGTCTTGCCCTCACCTTCCTCGTCGGTGCTGCCGCCGTCGGATCCAAAGTCTCTCCTGCTGATGCTGCCTATGGTGAATCCGGTACTTATCATACACATCTCGGTCATATAGATAATAGATCATATTCATATCAATTACAATCTTGAAGCAATTTTTCTTGATTTTTATTTTGCAGCAAATGTTTTTGGGAAGCCAAAGACCAACACAGACTTCATGCCGTACAATGGAGAAAGATTCAAAATCGAGATCCCATCGAAGTGGAACCCAAGCAAAGAAGTTGAGTATCCAGGACAAGTCCTAAGGTTCGAAGACAACTTCGACGCCACAAGTAATGTCTCTGTAATGGTCACTCCAACAGACAAGAAAGCCATCACTGATTACGGTTCTCCCGAACAGTTTCTTTCTCAGGTTTCAGCTCTGTTCTTACACCCAAAAATTCAAATCAGATAAGAATCGCCATAACTGTTTCTGGTTTCTCTGCAGGTCAATTATCTCCTTGGAAAGCAAGCTTACTTCGGAGAAACCGCCTCTGAGGTAATTTCCCTTTTTAAGGACTCGCATTATCGATTTAGTAAACAAGGAACAGAAAGCTCAAGAGTGTTGGTACTGATCTATTTGCAGGGAGGGTTTGATGCAAATGCAGTGGCAACTGCAAACATTCTTGAAACATCAACACAAGAGATCGGTGGGAAAAAGTACTATTACTTGTCGGTTTTGACAAGAACAGCTGATGGAGATGAAGGCGGGAAGCACCAGCTGATCACAGCCACTGTGAATGGTGGGAAGCTTTACATCTGCAAAGCACAAGCAGGAGACAAGAGGTGGTTTAAAGGAGCTAGGAAATTCGTCGAGAATGCTGCTACTTCCTTCAGTGTTGCTTGAAACTAACTAAATCGAAATACACTAATGGAATGCTCTGTTATTTTCTTGTCTTCTTCTTCATCGTCTCTTGTATAAAAAAAAGATGGATCAAGAAAACAAAACAAGCATTTGATAACTATGAATTTAAGGTTCTCTGGTTGTTACTATTGTGATGAAGCCTTATCTTTTTTTTACTCTTTTGCTGGTAGATCCTGATCATTTGTGTTATCACATACTTGGAAAATTGCAAAGAAACAAAGAACTCTAATGAAAAGGTTTAACACAGACAAAAAGCTCCGTGGCTTATTCGTTAGAAGAACTTCTGAATATGTTGTAAATTAGCATATGAGGTCCCCACTATACTGAAACATCGGTGTAGCTGAGCTATCTATTTTCCTCTAAATTACGAACCGAGCTCAACCAAAACAACAGAGCAAATGTGTGAGAGTATTGATAGCCTAACAACAGAAATTGTTAACTTGCAGCTATCAGAAATTGGACACAGAGAGCTAGCAGAAAGAGAAACACGCTGCAACATCGGTCAGGTTTCTCAAGGTAATAACTTCACTTGGCAGAGCCTTCATGTCTCAAGAAAGAAGATAAGCATAGTTCTTCCGATCTATCAGCTGTTACCACAGGCAAAAAAGTCCAGACAATGCAGACCCTGTTCTTCATAGCTCACAGACATTTTGTTTTACTGATGTTTCTCATCCACCAACAGGATCAAAATCTGCCACGGAAACTTCAAAACTCTTGTCTGTAACATGTACAACTATGGCAAGATAGTGATGACCGGAGCCACTCATGATAGGGAAATAAAGGTGCTCTAGTCTCATCCCAAAAACTCCAGTGACGGATAATGGAAGCCTTGTCAACATCTTGTTCTCAAAGCTCATGGGGCACAGTTCAACAGCCTGATATACCAAGTAAAAGAAACCAAACGCTATGCACTAACCTCTTTTGATCCTCTATGTAGCCAGTGGTCACGCTAGAAAAAGACACTGAACAAATCAGAACAATGGAATTCTTTACGCAAGTTGAGGTGCATCTGAAGCCGATTGAGTTCGATGTGCTTTTGGAGTAATTTCATACCCATGTTTCAGCATCTTTCCCATCACTTTCTCGGCATTTAACTCCATTCCGTGACTTTTGTAAGCCTTACACATAATTGCGAATGTTTTAGTTACAAGCCCATAATTTGTCTCTCCCATCTCATTTACAACACCTTCCATTTCTTCAAAGCGTTTTTGGGAGCCATACATCATTATCTTACAATGGTAGAGAGATCTACATAGTTTCCAGCCAGCAGACTCGGCACGCTTGACGAAATTAACAAGACTGTCAACTTCATTACACCTGAAGTAAGCTGCAGAGATTGCCCGCATAATGCTCGATTTATTAACACATGTGTTATGCTCAAATGCCTCGTCGATTTTACTCTCCATTGCTTCCAGAATGTCTTCTTGAGCATATAGTCGAATCAAAAGCACATTCAACCAAGGAAAATATTCCTCCCCAGAGAGAAGACTCAATAAATTCTCAATCTTTTCAACTCTACCCTCAAAAGCTTTCTTACAATATGCACAGATCATGGCTCTGACCAAAGGACCTCTGTTTACACCAACCTGATCTTTAATCGATTCATACATTTCTTCCATCTTATTCAAACTCCCTGAATTTGCATACCCCCGAAGCATTAGCAGATACGTTTCGGTGTCAGGCTCAACAGGACCCGTCTTCATTTCTCGAAAAGTAGCTTCCATTTTATCCCAATTCCAGGCAGTCACATAACCAGCGATCAGAGAGTTGTAAGTGCCGGAATTTGGAAAAAGATTTTGTTTTTGTAACTCTTCGAAAGCAGCTTCCATATTCTTTACCATCAGAAGCCGACCATAGACCGAGATCAGAATATTATAAGTCACAATGGTCGGAGCACAATGCGTTTGCCTCCTGAAATCTATGAAAAGTGACTGACACTCCTCGGCAAGCCCGTTGTACATGTAAGCAGCCATCAAAGCATTGTAAACTGAAGTTGTTTGACTTCGTTTCTTCGCCGCATCATTGAAAAGATAGACTGCAAAGTTTAAGTCCCTAGCTCGACCCGCGATTTTGATTCCTTTTGCATACTCTTCCGATGACAAAGGGATACAACAATCTGATTGTCTTCTTCTCCACTCTAAAACCTGAAAATAACATTAACATAACATCTAAACAAACTTAGATTCCTGAACCAACCCAACTTTCTTACACACAAAATCGATCTAATAATGAAATTACTAGAGACATATGCAAGATTCGAACTTTTTTTTTGAAGCTTAAAAAGATGAAATGAAACCTGAAGAGCCAAGTAAGGATGAGGAAAGAGTTGATCCATAAGCTCGACAATCCCAGCACCATCACTATAACTTCTAAACAGCCACTGCCCTTTCTGATTCAAAACGCTCTCGAAATTTTCCTTACTGTTACCTATCGCTAAAAGCTCGTCTTTCAAAATCGAAACCCTTTGGACCAAATTGGTGTGATGAGCAGGCAAGGTAGTCGCACGTGCGAATTTGTTGAAAATTTGACCACTGAAATTCATGAATTTTGATGTCATGGGTTACGAATTCGCCGAGAAGCAGAAGCTCCGGCTAAATTGATAGAGAAGATCGGATCTAAGGATCTGCAAAACTGTGCAGAGACCCCCAAAATTAGGGTTTATGATAGGGGAAGAAGATAACCGATGTGAAATGGTGACGCTTACCATAACTTCGGTTAACTAACACAACTATATGGTAATTGCACTTGGTTTACCTTGTGCCCAACTGATAAATAATATTAAAATGTATTCAAAATCTGGGGGTTTCTTAATAATATTTTGAGAGTTAAGGGTCTTAAAACTTTGACAAAAAGAAAACTGTGGGATTTGAGGGATCAAGTGCTACTCATATGAGTTTATTATGGTTACAACACTAATGGGTCCTTAAGATTTGAGTATATCTCTTGACATATTCAGTATACTGTTATTGAGTTTCCCCAAGATCATATTCTCTTGCCCACACCAAATGTCTATGTCAACACTCTTGTTACATTTCTAAATGATCAGCATTCAGCAGTCGCAACATCTTCAATTTCCCTTTCAATATGTCACTTGAAGCATATTTTTTTATCTCAACAAAGAACTAGGCACACCGACAATCAGCATTAGCTTTTGAAATTGGATCAAAAGCATACAACATAACGACCAGGTAAAAAATTGTCTTGCAAACCAAAATCTCGAGTTAATCTCACATAATCAATACTATGATATCAGATATAAATTATGACGTATAAATGTCTGTCCCTTTTTTTTTTCGATAAATCGTATATGTGAGATGACGTATAAGTTCTATCCGAAATTCAGTATATTCTTGCAAAGGTATTTGCTGCAAAAATTACTTTAAAAAGTATATGCAAAGGCCGAATGTATGAAGAAACTCCAAGACGAGATTCGGTCAAATACTACACCGCTGATTAGTTCATACATAAAAGAAGAAGAAGAAGTTGAGAAGATGAGATACTTAAAAGCCGTGATTAAGAGGTTCTGAGGTTGCATCCTTCTCTTCAAATGATACTTCTTAGACTATTGAGTGAAGATATCATGATAATTCGATAATGGTATATGATATAGCCGCAGGGACAGAGGTAAAATATCTTTATTTCTTTAGCAAATATCAAATTCTTATACGTAAATAACTAAATATTTTTATTATCACAGTTATCATTTGCCAAAGAAATATTTGCTTAAAGTAGCATTTTGTTCACACATACCCTTTACATGTCTTAAGTCAATTTTTGTAATTGAAGTTTGGTCATCATAAACTAAAAAAATGTTTTTCTAAATAAAATCATGGTGTTAGTTATAATAGTTTCTCCGTTTCAAAATATAAGTTGTTTTAAGATCAACTTTTTGTTTTAAAATATAAGTTATTTTTGGATTTTAATGCAAATATTTGAAAAAAATTCCACTTTTATTTTTATTCTTATTCTTTTAAGTAATTAATCAGTGTGAAATTAATAAATAATAGATTGATGAAGGGTAAAACTGAAATTGAATGGTTTTTTTAATTTGAGTGAAAAAATCTACAATGACTTATATTTTGTAACAGAGGGAGTAATTGTTTAAAACAAATAAATTGGAAAAAATTGTAATGGAGGCATTGTTCAGATGATAACCAGTGCTTGGGCAATCCAAAGAGACTCTGCGTTATGGGGACAAGAAGCAGAAGAGTTTAAACCAAAGAGGCACTTAGATTCACCTTTAGATTGCCGAGCAAAAGATCTGAACTACATTCCATTCGGATCAGGGAGAAGGATTTGTCCCGGGACAAGTTTCGCTTTGGGTTTGGCACAAGTGGCAGTGGCAAATCTAGTAGGCCGATTTGACTGGAGGGTAGAGGTTCGACCACCACCGGGGGATCATCAATCTGACATAGCAGAATTGAGCTGTTGGTATTGACGTTTGCCGCAAGTTCCCTCTTATTGCATTTCCACATTCAGTTGTATAAGTTGCTCTCTCTCTCTCTCTCTCTCTCTTGATCACCTATAATTATGCAAATACTAATAACAACACATGTTATAAGTTGATATGCACGTAGAACAATAAGCATATACCTCTTCCGTCTAGTGTATGTTGTAGACTTTGTACGCATATTAATAAAAAGTTTTAAGGTCTCCTGATTGATATACCTTTATATAATTAATTATAAGTTGTTTCAAATATTTTAACTCTATTTAATAGAGAATAAGATAGGAAATGTAATACAAATTTTGCAAATACTTGACTAGCTAGATCAATATATAAATATTGAATAACATGTGTTGAAATAAGTATTATAATTTAGGATGTTGGGATTAGAGTTTCAATGTCGTCACGTAAAGCTTCTGAAAGTTTTCAAACACTTGTGAAATTTTCCAAAAAATTTACTTTTCAAAAGGGACAAAGTGTTTCTAAAAATTTTGTGAAAATTTCTCATTAATTTTAACATCTCCAAAAACTTACGAAAATTAACAGAAAAAAACTTACAAATTTCCGATACTTGGATTGGAAGTGACATAATGTACCCACCGAATTTTTGTTGGTTGCCATCCACATATAACAAACAGTGTTTCTGTCAATCCAGAGGATTTCTCATATAAAAGGTTCACCAATATCAATCTACACAAAGCAAATATCAGATATCCTCTTTTGTTTTATGCTTTGGCTTGTGAAAATTTTGATTCATGCTTATCGAAAGAAAAATTATCTATTTACTTGTAAGAGTCAATTCAAAAATAAAGAATTAATATATGGATAGTTAAATATTTTTAAATAAGCTGTTGCAACTAGACATTATAGGTTAATGTAATTATAATTAAAATCTTAGGACTGATACCATATATACGTTCAATATGTTACAAATTGGACCGAAAAGTCAAACTCTATCAAGATGAAAAAAAAAAAAAACGCAATGCTAAACTACGATTTATAAGAAATCCGAATTGCAACGCCCTATGGTTTACCATTCTTTGTGCTTGATGGATTGGACGCAATTAGTTAAGGACTAGAATCTAAAGAAACCTATTTTATATTCATTTCTATACTCGTTTGTATACATGATGTTGAAATATCACTATATCAGCTAGCTAGGCATTAGGCTATGAATAATAATTGTTGTACAATTCTTTTAGTATATTACGAATTGAAAAGTTCATAGTATGTTCTCATGTATATGTGCCCATACGTACATACATATACACACACACATACATATATATATATATATATACCAATATACCATCCATAATAAATGTACTTACAAATTGGGAAAAAAACATTGTGGTGCTGAATGCTTGTGATCATCTGATGCTCGACTATCTGATTGATAAAGTATACATCGCCAAGAGATCGATTGTTTAATGAGCCAAGTGGTGCGCGACAAACTAGCTTTTTTTATCAATGATCATCATCGGTCATTGTTGGCTAACAGCTAGCTGTTCAAGATATTAACAACGTTCTACGCTTTAAGATTTATAACAATAACAATTGCATATATTTTTGATAAATTATTTCTTTATATACCTCACATTTGAGTCATATATATTAATTTACTAAAATTTGCTGTAAGTGGTCCTAAGAGGCTAAGAGGTAGAGATAAGATAACGACAAAAGGCTGAGCAAAGGACGATGATAATTATATTACATAGATTACTATATATCGATATAATTTAATGTGATATATACTATATATAACCACACACCTTCTGTAAATAATGTAATATATATTATTTCATGAAGTAATCGGCTCACAATACATTATATGTTTACATAAAGCTAGCTAAGTTTCTCAACACTCCAAAGTCAAAAATGTTGTTTATGTAATAATTACTAAAAGCCTGCTTATGACATGGATACAGGCGTCAGGCACGATCTAGTGCTTCAGCTAAATTTAGATATGTGTGTGTGTGTGTTTGTGTGTGGTTCTAAGACAAGAAGCACAATTACTATACTTAATTAAATGACTGTTATTTAAGTTTACAATAGCATACGGCAAAATGCACATGATCAAGCCGCCGGAGCCACATCACAGTCGTCATCGTCATCGTCTCCTCCGTTCTCTTGGCCACCAGTTTGTGAGTAAGGAATCAGCCAAGTCTGAGTTGGCTCGTATAGCCTACCTTCTGCGTTGTTGTGACTCATCACTGCCATTTTTTAAATTAGGGTTTTGTGTGTTTCTGGTTTACTAGTGGATTTTTAGTATTGTTTGAAGATATAAAGCTCATGAACTGCCCTCAATTTATAGCATTTCTAGGTTTACCTTTGTGTTTCATCTTTCATATATTCTCAAGAATAATCAATACAGCGACATTGGGGCATTTTGTGGGGTTATATTTGAACGTTGTAGAAAAGAAATATATATTCACAAGTGATTACAAGATTCTGGTATATATTGGCCAATCTAATTATCACTAGGAATTTTACATCATGAAGGTAAGTTCTAATCAATTGTAAAAATAAATATAATTAGCTAGTCTATATCTAATCATTGTCAGTTTAGCAATAATATGAAAACGTTTCACGGTTTAAGGAAGTCTGATCTGATGGTCTAGAGAAAGTTTTAAAATTTTAAAGAGGTCAAAATCATTAACTGTATCATAGAGTTAGACAAACGTTGACTAAGTTCTCTCATATATTTTTTTTCTTTCTTAATTACACTGACTTAATACTTGATATGACGTCAATGTGCATCCAGCCTATAGTCATAGACACACAAATTTAATCAAGGCACCACATTGAATTGATTATAAACATGCTTAGACACATAAAACGACAGTTGAAATATCAAAAGAAACAAAATTAATATTCTAGAGGTAACTTTTAAACATCTTTTGGTTTCTTTGCCCTTTGTGAAAAGCTAAGAGAGTACACGTCTGACATGGCCACGGTTAATACCACAAGTTAGCACAACGTGGCATGTGATGGCCCACACGTGAGCCAACCTCATGGAAGTTGGTCGCAGCTCACGTTTCACACGTGGAAGGAACAGTTCATGCACACTCTCACGTTGCCTCGCCATGCGCCTTCTTGTAGCGTTGTCTATATATACAACCTCTACATACTTACCATACATGTGTGTGTGAATAATAATATGACTAGTCATATATACTCTACAGATAGCATTTGGGGACGACTTTTAAAGCATAAAACCCTAAAGCTGGTGTCATAGTCTTTCTACTATGTTGGCTACTTTAATTGGAATAATATCTTATATGGAGAATTGAGTCAATGTTTATTCAATAACATATGGGGTCTTTTGTTCTATAACTTTTTTATAACCAAGAAATTTAGGATCTTTGGTCCGTAATTTAATTTGTCTGGTCCAAACACCAATACTTGTGGCGGACCTACAAACATAAATCATATCTTATTTCTTAAATACCGTTTAGATTTGAAACTCATATCCGGTAAGCACACCCCTCTAACCGGTTAAGCCAACCGTATTTGGGTATGTTTTATGTTCATATTGACAAAAAATCAAGTTCTTGGCAAACCAACTAAAAGTATTTTAGGATATGGTTGTTTTTTTACATATTAGTTTCTTTTTCTATCTAAAAGAAAAACAAAAATATATATTTAATTTTTTTTTTGAAAAAGGTTGTCAACGCAAAAGAAAAATATAAGCGGTTAGAACGATTAAAGTTTTGTTAATGGCTAAATGTATGTTTGATGAACTGGATCTCTCTCTTTTTTTTTTTTTTGGCGAATGATTTGGCAATATGCTAACTAATATTGGATCGGGCCGTGGTTCACTCAAAAGAAAATGAACCACAAGAATAATCCTCTACTGGGAAACATTTAGAAAAAAAACAACTGAGAGAACTTATGATTATAGATCACTCTTTTGTGGACTATTAGTTAATTATAAATAAAGATGAATAAAAGTTTGTGTTCTAAAAAAGATGGTGGAGAAAACAAAACTTTTCTTTGTGCTTGTATTTTGTTATTATTGTTGATGTACATTCTCTTCATTACAACCATCTATTTATAGATAAAGAGTTAGAACAAAATCAAGACATGTGTAATGGTGATTAGGATATCACATTTTTCTAATACAAATATTAGTGTCCAACCAATATGACAAGTGTCCAAGGAAGTGTAAGAAGATGACAAGTAATAATGTGATGGATAATCACACATTTTTTTTAACACTCCCCCTTGAGTATCCATCACCATTGATGTGTTGCATGTTGCCTCATTAAAACCTTATCATAGAAAAACTCATTTGGGACAAAAAACATAAAAAGGAAAAAGAGTACAACCACGCAACTCCCCCTGAATATAGTCTTCCTTTTATAGATCTTATAGACGTCGCATTCCAATGCTGTGAATATGTTTTCTGAATGTTGTAGTAGGAAGCGCCTTCGTAAAAAGATCTGCAGCATTGTCACTTGAACGAATATATTGAATATCCACTATTTTATTTTTCTCGAGCTCTTGAGTGTAGGAGAAAAATCTTGGAGGGATGTATTTTGTCCTATCACTTTTGATGTAGCCTTCCTTGAGTTGAGAAACACATGCAAAATTATCTTCAAATAATTTTGTTGGCTCCTTATTCATGATTATTCCACTTGCTTCTTGTATGTGATGAATCATAGATCTGAGCCATACACACTCTCTACATGCTTCATGAAGTGCAATAGTTTCTGAATAATTTGAGGAAGTGGCGACCAGTGTCTGCTTTTGAGAACGCCAAGAGATTGCAGTACCTCCAAATGTAAAAACATATCCGGTTTGCGATCGAGCTTTATGTGGATGTGATAAAAAAACCTGCATCTGCAAAACCAACTAAACCGAATTTGGAGTGTCTAAGGTAAAACAATTCCATATCAATTGTTCCTTGAAGATAACAGAAAATATGTTTTATTCCATTCCAATATCTACGTGTAGGGGACAAACTATATCTAGCAAGTAGATTTGTAGCGAATGCTATGTCTGATCGAGTACAATTCGCAAGATGCATAAGTCCACCAATAGCGCTCATATAAGGTACTTCAGGATCTAATATTTCTTCGTTATTTTCACAAGGTCGGGATCTATTTCCGTATCGAGAGATCGATTAACCATTGGAGTACTCAAAGGAGTCCCTTTATTCATACAAAAGCGCTTTAATATCCTTTTAGTGAAATCTGATTGAAGTACGAATACTCCATCTCAAAAATGTTATATTTATAATATAAGACAAACCTTTGTCTTTCCGAGATCTTTCATTTTTTTATTGATTCTTCTATAATCCTTTGTACTTAGGAGGGGATTTTTATCTTATGATCCCATCGATCTTCTTTGCTTTAATTGAACCTGCGCTTCATTTGCTCTATTCACATCAATATGTTCTTCCAAGACATTTATCTTTGATGGAGCATAAACAGTGGGGATGTATGACTTTATCATGTAATCCCATCAAATAACTGGTTTGCCAAATTTTACAAATATATAATTTTATGAACTCTCACGTTGATTGGTAGGAAGATCAAGATAAGCCAAAGTTTGTGTACACTTTTGTGCTATCTTCGGTGATTCTCTAGATCTTCTCCCTTAACGCTGGGAATTCATTTCCATCAAAGTGGTAATCGGCAAAACGTGCCGTACATATATCTCTAGTTACCTGTCCAAGATAGCATCTCTGGAATAATCTCTTTTATTATACTACTCAAAATAACTCTTCAGGAGTTTTGATGATTATCATTCTTTATTTCAATCAAGTAGCGTTCCCGAGAACATATTTTTGATATTATTAATCCTTCTAATTGCTTCTAGCAATTTGATATCCTTTTAGGATTAAATGAAGTCTTTCTCTCAATCTTAAACTGATAAAGGATCTGTAAAATAGTTGCATCTACCACAAGAAAGTATATCTTTTCATATATCATTTTCATTCATCTTTCATATAAATATCCACTTATGTCTCATAAGTTTTACACTTTCAAATATACGGACTACTGGTCCAAATCTTTCTTTACAAGAGATTTGACTTTACTTATACGGTCTTTACCATGATTGGCAAATCATTACTTTATGCATTTTTCAATACATCTTTTGTATCGCAGTTTCGATCCTTATTTCTCATCATCAACTGCTTCATTTAATGCAAAAATATTATCGACGTCGATTTGTATTTGATTCCATTCATTCTATACATGACTCAACTAGTTGAATTCTCTTATCATTACTAAAAACCTAGATTTCTTTCTTTCTCATATCTATGTATTTTCTAGAGAATCATTCCTTGACCTTGCCATTTTATAATATGCTCCTTTTTCTTTTCGAGGATTCTTATGAACCAATATTTCTATATGTGATCTTTAGCCTCTATAACAGTTGATATTGTTCCTTCCCCTGGGGCGTCAATATTAATTGGAACACAACTGGTATCACTTAATCATAGTCAAGTAATGCTTCTAGCATCAAATTTGCTTAACTTTGTAAATAAATTATCTTTCAAACCTTTTAGTGCACATTCTTTCCGAGGATCAAGATAATTCTTTCACTGATTTTCCAGCTGTTTATTTTCTCCCCTTTTCTTAATTGTTGGAAAGACTAACTCACTGAAACCACAGTCTGTAATTCTAATATTATCCCTTATATGACAGCTTAATACATTCACTCATCAAGGGAGATTCATATTCAACATATATTCCTCTTTTGAGTTCCATCATAGATCAATGTGGTGGAGCAACATTATCCAAAACTTTATATGGGAAACATCTGGTTCCTGATTAAAACCAATTTTTTGGGGAGAACTCAAAATTTTTCATTGGCATAATGCGATTCAATGCGGTTTCAATCTACAACCGACTGCTCTACCACTGAGCTACTGAGAAACATCAATTAACCAAATACTTTCGCAAAGATACATAGTGGGTGATCAATCCACAATATCTCTTTGTATATGTACCAAAAATTTGTCTTTTTCCAAATTTATGGAGAGAGAAAGCCGCATTATGAAACTTGCCTTATGTACAACATATAAGAATTTTCTGAATCTTTAATGAATGTCTATAAACTTTTTTTTTAATTCTTTACACATGATTTATCGAATATGAGTTTGAACATGATCTTCTGGATGTTTCACTTACTATGAATTATGGTATTTTTCAATTCTCGCAGAGCTGTGCTTAGATCTGTGGTGGCTTTAGGCGAATTAAAAAAATGTGGCCCTTATAAAAATATAATAAAAAATTATCGTCTTAAACGTATACAAAAATAATAATAATAATAACCGAAACTATAGAAATTCTAAAACATAATTTTTTCTTCCTTTTTTTCCTAGAAAATCATTCACCAAACTCACATAATCGAGTTGTTTCACCAATTCTCTTTCTATAGAAATAATAGCCAACCCGTTCAACCTATCTTGCGACATAGTTGATCAGAGGTACGACTTTATCAATTTCAACTTTGAAAAGCTCCTTTCTGCAGAAGCAACTGAAACTGGAATTGTTAACAAAATCCGATAAGCAATCCAAGAGTTTGGGTAGCCTTGTTCTTTTGTTTTCAAAAAGTTTAACACTTCTATAGGTCGCTTGCAGTCTCTTGGCAAAGTTTGTCTTAGAACTTTTAGTTCAAAAAATAAGCCACTTCCATCAACATCTGAATGATTTCCATGCTTCAGATAGGTTTCAAGATTGGTACAAGAAACCATCAAGTTATCCTCATTTGCCTCTTGCAGTTTTTTTTCGATCAAACAAAAAACCAAATATTTGTTCATACTTCTGAAACTGTTCAAACCTCGTCTGAAGAGAATATAAAGCTTGGTCCATGAGTTGAATGAAGTAAGAAATTCTAAAGTTTTATTCCGGTGATAAATTCATTGTTTCATCAACTCTCTCTGAATCTTCATCAAAATGGTTTTTTCTTCTTATAACACGCTTTGCCTTTGTAGGGAATACAGCTTCATTGTCCATGGATTCAGACAATAGAATAGCTTCAGATTTTGCTCTCTCAAAACTTGTTTCTCTGAACTTTTGGAAATAAGAAATAAGTCCATTTAACTGAGCAATAGCAGAATCAATATTCATGTCTTCGGACTGTAAATTCTTGCTAACGGAGTTAACAGCAGATAAAAGATCATACCAAATAACCATGGACAGCAAGAATTCATAACTTCCAATACCATGTGTTTCACTTGTGGCAAGACATTCAGCATCACTTTGTGCTTCGGGATCATCACTAGTTTCTGCTATATAAATTAAGGCATCTCTTATTTTTGGAGCTTGAAATCTTATTGCCTTAACGCATGCAACATGACTCTCCCAACGAGTTTGGGATAAAGATTTAACTGTTAGTCCTCCCACCATATCCTCAAGTACTTTCCATCGCTTAGTTGAAGATGAAAACAAGCGATAAATACGTTGTATGATCCCAAAAAATGATATAATTTGTAGAATTGGTTGCCATATCACATAAAGCAAGATTGAGGCTATGACATCCACACGGTGTATAAAACGCACGTGGATTGACATCAATGAATCTTTTTTGTACTCGTTTATGTATTCCTTTCATGTTTGATCCGTTATCGTATCCTTGTCCTCTAACATTATCAATCCTCAAAACAAGAGCAACCAACACATCTTGAATCTCACGAAAAAGTCCTCCAGATGTGTCATCAACTTTTAAAAACGTCAGAAAAAACTCCTCTACCTTGGCTGAATCTTCTAAGATATCAACACATCGGATGATGAGGGTCATTTGTTCATGATGGCTAACATCAGGAGTGCAGTCAAGAATGACAGAGAAATATTTTGCACGCTTAATCTTCTTGATGATCAAATCTTTGATCTCATTAGCTAACATTGCTATTACCTCATTCTGAATTTTATTGCTGAGATAATGATGACGAGACTCACCATCTTCAAAACGCCTAAGATGTTCTCTCATAACTGGTTCCCACTCAGAAAGCATCTCAATAAAGCTTAAAAAGTTTCCATTACCGTCTGCGCTTATTTTCTCGTTACTTCCACGAAACGCCAAATTCTGTTTAGCAAGAGTCTTTACCAATGAGAAAATTCTCAGCAACACATCTTTCCAATGACTCCTCTCTTTATTGAGCTCATCTTGCACATGTTTATCAATAGTTTGGTTTTTGTTTAGCCTCATATCTAGCTCCATCCACTGACTCATACACAACACATGGCTATAACTGGTTTCATGCCTATTAAGGCTCCCTAAAATGTTTTTCCAATCTTTTAAGCCTTTAGACGCCAATTGACTAGCATTGTCGTCTTTACTAAATAGCTTACAACAAAAACAAAAAACTTTTTTTAATGTTTTTGAAAACACAAGCCAACGTCTATCTTGTTTCTCACCATTACGAAGTTCTCTGGTATAATATGAATGAGAAAAATGTCTACCACCAATCTTGTCTCTTGGAAATTGATAGCCAATTTCTTGTCGAGGTCCAGGTCCTTTTTCAACTAGAAAATCTCTCTGTTGTTGATCAATTTCCTCCAATTTCCAGGATCATAAAAATCAAAAGTTTTATAATACTCCTTAAATCCAGCACTGTTATCATCTTTTTTCTCATTCTCATCATCAGCTACCTCGACATTCTCATCGTCCTGTGCATTCTCATCTTCTTTCTCATTCACAAATTCATCTTCCGATTCATTCATATCTCCGCAATCAGCCATATTTTCATCAGACCCACCATCAACAAATTTTTGAGGATGTTCGATTCCATCAGATTTTTCACTAGCAATCTTAGTTCTTTTTACAAACCTAAGTATAGAACCTTGTTGAGATTTGTTGAACTCCTTGTCTTTTTTCTTCCTTTCTCTTTTTACCGATCCAGGAATGTGTTTTCTTGTTGGCACCGGAGACATCTTCTGAAATTTATGGAAGAAAACAGTTATGCTATGTCTAACCAATTAAATTTCCAACACAATTCAAAAAATTTTAAACTCAAATTCAAACATACTTGATGTCGATGTAGCCACAAATCAGCCAGTTTTGTAAATGTAACCGAGAACCGGCTGACAAACCGGTTTGAATTAGCTACTAAAATCAGACTTTTAAAAATCAGATAAATCTGGAATAAACCAATTAAAACTTTGCAAACCAGTGATTAAACCGATGAATCCGGTCAAACACAAACTTTGTTTTGAAAGTTGGTTTTTATACTCAAAAAGATTTGTAATTGATGTTGCTACTTATATTGAAGAAAAATTATAGGCTTCCTCAACGATGTGGGACTTTGTTAATTATGATTGTTTCAAGTTTTTAGTTAAATTTCCTTTTTCAAAATTTTCCTTTTCATTTATAAATATCCATAAAAATAAATATCAATAATGATACTAGTATATAGGCTTTTCTAATCCAGTAAAATTATGGCCTTATTTTTGTTTTTTTTGACTTTTTGGTGGCCGACTTTTTGGTGGCCTTAGGCAAATGCCTAACTCAGCACACATAAGGCACGACTCTGAATTCTCCCCCTCGAGATGATGACACTTCAGATCCATTCATCTTGAATTAAATCTCGTTATATAAATCAACAACATGCCCAATTTGGATCATGTAGCTTCTCTTAGATTCTCTTAATCTTTTGAGACTTGGGAGAGATAACTCATCAATGATTTCAAATCATTCCCATAGACAAATCATATCTGCTCTTCCAGAGCTTTCAGTAGTCTTTATGCTACCTGATATTGTATTCACAATAGCTTATTTCATCATTACATGAGAGAAATATCTCTTGTATGCTATCATCTTTTATTTTTCCACTTCTAGTGAGTATCTGAGTTCTAAAAATAAACTTTCTTATCTCAACCTTGATCTTGACCATATCCATATCCATATCCACATTTATGTTTCTATCTATGACCATTTCTATAGCCACTTCTTGACATATATTAATGTGTGGTCTTTTCTTTTTATTATAGTATGTCACATTTTGGTGATCATATCTTTCTTTTAGATTACTCTAAAGAATTTGTGGATCTTTTGAGTCAAGTACTTGATCTTAAAATCATCAAAGAGGTGATGACACAAAATAATAATCATAAGATTAGATTAAATTCTAAATTAATCAATTTACTAATTAAACAAGATCATACGATCAATATGTGTAATTTTTCATGGTGATGAGAACAAGCATGCATGATTGAAATCTGTACAAAATCATGTCTATGCAAAACTCGTGAGAAATCATACTAAATTCAGAATACATAAATTATATGTAAAATACCTGTTTCAATCATCTATGTGCTCAATTCGTGCTAAAGTGTATTCCATAATTTTCATTTAATGATCATGCATGAATATTTAAAAATAGAGAATCACTCTACAATTATCTTAGCCATGCGAAACCAATAGTTTATCAATCAACCAACTTAACGATTTGCCAATTTCTTAGTAAGCAAGCATGTCTCACACTTAGAACGAAGTGATAACATGATGGAAATATAATAATGCAAAAATCATATGAAACGTGGATATTTAATCAAAGAGATACTATAATCATATTGATCTCTATAACACATTTTAAAAGATATTATAATTATGCCATGAACAGTATGGTTAAATTCGTTCACTTAGACAAAATGTAAAATCAGATAAGTATTCAATATCCACCAAGATTGCAATTAATGCAAAATTTGTTTACTAAACATACACGTCAATACACATATGATTTATAAATACACGGATAATATTAGAATATATAGTACTTGTCTTTTCATATAAGATTTCATATCAAACCAGCGATTGACTAAACCAACTCAAACCAATTATTTATCAAACCAATACTTCTACAGTTGTCCAAATTTTATTCCAAGTTCATCTAACATGAGACTAAAAAGATCGATTGGTTTAATTAAGATTTACTTCATAAACCAAACAAATCATTAACCATGTATGTGAGCATGATTCAACAATGAAGCAATTAAAATCAACAATTGTTCTATACGTGTATCTCATAGATTTCTATGGCTACATTTATTAGACTTATGATTTCAAAATGATGTTATTGAGAACACTGGCTATTGGATTAAATGTTATGAGGTATACTCTTAAAGTTGATATTATAAAATATTCAGTATACTTTATTTATCAAAAGACTATGGATCAAAAAAGTCATTTATTTGAACATAATAAAATTTTACTTTTTTGGTATAGAAACGGATCGTGCTGATAACGTTTTGTAAACTGTTAGTTAATTATAAATAAAGGTGAGTAAGAGTTTGTGTTCTAAGAAAGATGATGGAGAGAATAAAGCGTTTATTTGTGCTTGTATTTTGTTATTATTGTTGATGTACATTCTCTTCATTACAACCATCTATTTATAGATGAAGAGTTAGAATAAAATCAAGACATGTGTCATGGTGATTAGGATATCACTTTTTTCTAATACAAAGATTAGTGTCCAACCAATATGACAAGTGTTCAAGGAAGTGTAGAAAGATGACAAATAATAATGTGATGAATAATAACACATTTTTCTTAACACACTCTTCTTTCTTCTTTTCATCTACTTTTTCTACTTGATCACAAATTAGAGGGGGGAGGGGGGGAGTTAAGGAATATTAATTGGCAAGACTAAAAAAATCTTCTTTTTTGGGGGGGTCAAAATCCTTATCCTAGTCTTCCTAATTTTCTTTTTATATATCTAGACATTATGTTACAGTTACTTAGATTTTTCTATTAGTCCCTAAAGTGTTCTACTTCTACAGTGATATCATGATATTTATTAGATACTTTTTCCATTGTGGTTTTAAGTTATATTCTCAAGTACCTATAAGTTTGGACCAAGATAGCTTTTCTTTGGGTTTGGTCCAATTTGATTAATTCGATCGTTGAGACATAAATACTACTGGATACATAGACGTATCTTAGATAAATGGTAATATTGAATCTGTATTTTGGATATATAAAAATCGTTTAAACGATATATTTCATAGTAAAAAGTTTAGGACATCAGAGGAACATGCCAGAACCTATGAAAGTCGGTTAAACATTTGTATAATAAATATCTTTTGCCTTTGTGAATTATACTCAAGTCATTCTCTCTTTTTTTTTTTTTTCTCAATTCATTCTCTTATTTCATATGGTATCATAATCACTCTTATTTAGGCCGGTTAGGCCTCTATATGAATGTTTCTTTCTGTAAGTTTCTACACTTCAGTCTTGATTGCTTGAGATGAAGGAGAGTGTTATAAAAGTCCCACATCAATAGTTAGTATATAAAAAATAAAACTCAATCTATTATTACCAATCAATTTTGAGTTGGAAGCTCATAACTCCAAATTTAATAATTACCTACATTGAAATAAAATCTCTCTTATAAGACTTCCAGACCACATCTATAATTTCAGTTGTTATTCATTAAGAACAAAAGCATCTTCGACACTCAGAAGCACTTGGTTATATGCTTAAGATTTGTTAGGACATCTCCAACTCACCTCTATTATAGAAGTGAAAATAGAGAATCATAAACTCTATTTTCACCTTTAAAATAGAGTTTGCTATTTTTTTCTCTAAATATAGAGGGATTCTATTTTTTTCTTCTATAATAGAGGTGAACTTTTTTATTTATACAATAGTCCTTCAACTTTTAAATCTTTCCATTTATGCAAAAAATATAAAATTTCATATATTTAATTGAATAAAAATATAATATTTTTGGTTATAGTTTAGAAAAAAATTAAAAAACATATAATGTAATGATTTCTTTAATTTATGAATTTTTACTTCTAATATTATTATAATTTATAGAAACTTTTGTAAAACTTAAAATAAGTGGGGTTAATTTATAATTTTTATCAATCAAAGATTAGTATTACTATAACTATAGAAACTTTTATAAAAAAGTAAAATAAAGAGTTAATTCAAAAATTTTATTTATCAGAAGTTAGCATTATTATAATTTATGTGAATTTTTGTAAAAAAAGAAATAACTGAGGTCAACTCATAAATTTTATTAATGATGGATGTTAAGAATAATTAACAGAAAGAATATATTGAGAATATTTTTTTTAGATGAAAAAATAGCGGTAAGCATTGGAGATAAATACACCTCTATTTTAGAGTTCCTCTATTTTAGAGTAAAAAAATAGAGGCATGCATTGAAGATGGTCTTAAGCATCACATGTATTCATCCTTTTATACAAACTCGTGAATGAACTTACCTTTTTGATTAATAGTCAATATATATATATATATATATATATATATATATATATTGGTAACCTTTAAAAAAATGAAATTACCTAATATGAGTTTTAGGTACAAACAAAAATAAAACAATATTCAAACGTTAACAAAAACATAAAAAATAGACTTTGCAACACAGCGATCACTTTGTCCTGGTTAACTCTAACTTGATTCAAACACGACGCAGTGGAATATACAGGGTTGACACGATTTATTTCCGTGATCAGAACCAGTGGGAAGATACATCCTTGAGAAGCACACTCTAGGATACTCACAGAGTTTACAGGTTCAACATCAGGCGTGGATATGAAGTCTTGCAGCATGTCGACTATCTTGATGAGCCGGATGGTGAATGAGAGCAATAAATTTGGCAGCTGGTGATTATTATTTTCATTGTGAAGTATAGTAATGTAAATGAACAATTCATATTTTCAGTTTTCTCATATACCATAGTAAACATTGGTTTATCAAATTTAATATCTCTTGGTGTTGACATTTTCTTACGCTCAATATGGATTAATTAGGATGCCAAACAAGTTTTGGATGATGTGATATGATATAATTTTACATATATTTTGGATCTAGATCACATATGCATATTGTGTATATTTTGTGCAAATTGTTTTTTTAGACATGTTTCTGTTTCTTCTAATGTTTTAAGAATGTTTTTAAGAATAGAAGTGGAACTTTATCCATTTTGGCAAGACATGATATGGACATTCTTAGCCTTAGAAAATAACTCGTCTCACAATATAATTGAGATTAACATTTACGAGAGCTTCGTCAAATTTATCTACCATTTTTTCGTCATCTGGTACAGAATTCTTGTTGGATTCCCTATTTTTCAATTTTAATTTTAGTATCTCAATTACTGTACTTATATCTATTTTTGTATGGGTTGGTTTTTTCCCATAAACCCTATATTTTATTTTGATTTTCTTAAATGATAAATGAACCTAGATTTTTATTTTTTAAACTATTTTTCTCTATATTTAGAGGGTAAACATATAATTGATAATTATCATACAATAATTGAGATAACTTAAGAACACAAAAGTGGATGCTAACCTAAGAAAATAAAAAGAGAGAAAAAAAGATCAATAATAATTAATAGAGTCGCGCTATATTATTATTTATATGCAGAGTATACAGTGCTCTCATCGCCATTCCATTTTTGCCTATAACAGAAAAGCTTTTGTTCTTTCGTCATCACACTGCGAATCCATGGCTCGTACTCTGCGCAACCCCTTCAGTCCCACATATTGCTTTGGACAGGCAATGTTGAGATCAGAGAACGGGGAGTAGAGGATGCAATCTTTAATGGTGCTTGTAATTAACTTTTAAATACTTTAAAAATATCCATGAACATTCATTCTACATTGCTTTAAGAAAAAACTTGAAATAAAATTGGTGGATTATATTGTACCATGTAGCCCTCTAGTCTCTTCCTAGCTATACATTGATGGATACACTCTGCAGATGTTGGAAAAAAATTGGACAATGGAGAAGAAAAATTGCAGAAAACATGGACTTTCCCGATGACAAAGCAAAAACAGTGATTAGTGTTGGTGCTCCATTTCTAAACGTGAGGGATATTAAAGTCGGACTAAAAAACTCTTATAATTATAAATACACCAGATTCAATAAACTTATTTGAGAGAGTCTACATGCATGATTATGGTGCTATAACACTTTTGGATAAGCGATACAGAAAATTGCAGAAAAAAAGGTTGTGTCCAAATGGTTGAGTCGCTCCATTAAAACTTTTGACAGTTTTCAAAAAGTGCTTGGACGAGTTAGGTCTTTTTTTCAAGGGTGATTTGCATCAATATTATTTCTGAGAAAATAAATTAAGTAACTAACATAGGAAATCAGTCAATTAAGTGGATAGCATAAGTCAACGAAAAAAGGTATGTGGAAATGACATTACACCCCTTATTCTCTAAATCTAGATATTACTTTTTCTGACTAAGGTTGGGACCACACCAACTTATCAAGACACAGACGTTATCTGCTTTTGGAACAATAACAGCATAAACTTTATTGTTACTTTAGCAAATTTTAAACGTTGTTGTCGTCTAGTATTACGTGTACGAATATGTTAATTTCAAGGAGACCTTTGTGGATCAGATAAATAGCCACTAACACAACACCCATGAACCAAACATTCAAGTTTCTGATTTTTAGCGTTATGGTTCGTATTTTCTCAAGAAATTATACACGGTGTCTTTTTGCTCGTATCATTTAAAATCTAAGATAGCTCTATGGAATAATTGACTATTTTCATAAAAAATATTTGTTCAGAATATGCAGTTATGTAGTAGACGACTATTTTCATAAAGAAGTTGTATCCGCCTCAGATGAACATCTTCTCATTCTAAAACTATGAGACATTATGGACGATATTTTCTATGGTTGCATCAAGTTGAAAGTAAATAAACATATACCAAGTAGTCACATATCACTTCAGTATAGACATTCTATTCAATTTTATTTTTTTTGTTTGTTGTGTTCATATTTTTATAGTAGACGACTACAAATAGATGACTATGTTTAAAATGTAGGTAGTTGTTGTTGGCCACGATGAGTATGAAGTTTACAACAGAAAAATGGGAGAGGTGTACATATCAAGTTATCGGTAACTTCTTCTTTGCAAACGAGAAGCCAATGGGAGAGGTGTATCTAGAGAAACAAACTAGATTTTGGAGATCCCTTTATGAAAGATCATTCCACCTCGTACCAACTCATGTATGTTATGGTGTCTCAGAACTACTTCCTCCATTTATACGCTGACCAGATGGTTGACCAAAGAAAATAAAGTTCTCATCCAGAGGAGAAATGAAGGTAACATAGTCAACTATTTAGTGTTTGTAATATAGTGAGCTTTTTATAATGAGTCATAGTTGACTACTTTGTGGTAGAAATGTGGTTGGTCCAATTCGTTTGAATGACACAGAGAAATTTGAGGAATACGGCAAAGCTTTGTACCAGGTGTCTTGGAAGGTGTCACAATGGTAACTTTATAGCCACAATTGACTATTTTCATAGAAAATCATTAGCTCAGAGTATCTGGATATGTAGTAGACAACTATTTTCATAAAAAGTTGTATCCCCCTCAGACAAACATTCTCTCACTCTGAAAGTGTGAGAAATTTTGGACGATACTTTCTATAGTTGCACCAAGTTGAAAATAAATAGACATATACCAACTAGTCATGTATCACTTCAGTATAGACGTCCCTTTTAATTCTAATTCTTTTGTTTGTTGTGTTCATATATTTCTAGTAGACGACTACTAGTAGGTGACTATGTTTAAAATGAAGGTTCGTTTGAATGACACCGAGACGTTGACTACTTTGTAACATATTTCGATTAGATAGCTAGTACTCCGAATCGATTAGTAGTAGTTGTCTAATTTCTCCATAAACTCTAAGTTGATTCTAATACTTAAGTAAGTATTAATAATTGTCTATTTAGATTAGATAGCTACTACTCAAAGTCAATTATTGGTAGTTATCCATTTTCGCTGACTCAAATAATTCAAGGTAGCGCTTCATTAAGTTGAATTGTTTAATGAAGGCAGATAGGTTGAGCGCCTTGATGAGAGATGATTCCTTGAATGTTTTGTTTAAAACCTTACATGAACAAGCAAATGAACAAGCATCATTTGCAGAATATCAAGCAACCCTTACAAAGACATCAACGAGTGCATCGCGAATCTGGAGAAGCACATTATTTGCAAACAGTGTGGGTTCACATTGTCGAAGAGAACACATATCCCTACAAAGGAAAAATGGCAAAAAGTTAGCTATTGTTATAACATAGTTAACTACCCATAGCTATATTGGTAGTTGGTTATATGTGCATAGTAGTTATGTAGACTAACTGAATACAGAGTAGTTATTTATTGTATGTGTTATAGATGATAAGAGTAAACGATTATTAATGATTATATTCAATGTAATTACTATTTACTCAGTATGCATAAAAAAATAGTTAACTATTCTAAATCTACAAAATCAAGAGAACCAGATATCAATAACAACAAAAAAATGACGGAACTGTTAAGACGGATGTCGACTACTCAGATCTGAAAGCGTAGATCTGGATATTTATAAGACGGATGAGAATGAGAGTGGGCTGGTAAAAAATACCAAAATCATGAATCACTAGAAATGGATTATGAGACAAACGTTTATGTGTCCAAAAAGAGGAAGAATAACGAGAAATCTAGCTGAGAAAAAATTCTAGATCCTGGAAATTAACGACGATGTATGCGGGTAACTGCGAGTAAAATCAGATAACATTCAAATTACGAAACAATAACAGAGTTGAAGTAGATGTGTCAACGACTAAACATGTACCTTTCAATATTCGCTGCGGATGAAAAAGGCGGTGGTTCACAAGATTTGTCCACCATGTTCGGAGCTTTAAACGGCGGTAATATAAAGATTCGCCGTGTCAAATTCCGGTTGATCTTGACGGAAACGGGGAAGCAAGATGGATAGTCGCCGAAATAAGAGAAGAGAGGATATTGGTGTGATAGCAGTATTTAGAAATTCATGAATTTCTAAGACCTAAGCTTGACTATAAAGGTGTGGGAAAGTAATTTGAATTAAAGTTGATGAAAGAGAAAACTGTTAGAGAAAATGAAAATGTAAAAACGTATATGTTATCATTCTCAAGAGATGTTAGAACAGAAAAGAACTGAGGGGATTTATAGTACTTTCCACACCATAAAAAATTTAGTTTTCAGACACCTAAATAGTTCGTGTCGCTATGCCACCAAATTTCCCTTTTTTCAATGTAGCTAGGATAGCATAATTGATTTGATCATATAATTAAGGAGCGTTCAATAATCATCGGATTCGTGACGCCGGTGCTACTAATCATGATTCTTTTGACGGTGATCTTTGTTGCAAGCGTACTAGCTAGGCCTATTGAGGAATACTTCTCGAAAAGCTTTTGACAAATATATATATATATATATATATATATTCATAGATATTGCTTGGATGCAGTAGTATAAAGCATTAAAACATATAAGATTATTTTTGTAGCTCTCATCGTTGTCGCAATCCTGGTAATCGTGTTCGTAATAATGATAAACATTATGATAAAATAATTTTTGAAAAACGTAGTTCAAAGAAAAAGTAGAAGCATTTTGACTGGATTCATAAGTAGGATTCACAGAGCTAGGTTGAAGAAACATATAATATGAAATCATCTTAACTTTTTGATCTCCTCTTTTTCGTTGTTGCCACTATGTAATACCTACTCTTCAAAGTTCTAAGCTTGTTTTGCATGTCTTTGCTACAAAATTTTTCATCAACGATTTTAGTAAAAGGCAGCTCTTTGCCGCCAAAAAAGCGATTCTCAATCCCTAATCAGAATACCTTAAAAAGAGTTGTCAATATATGATGTAGTCTAACCAATACTCAAATTATTATCGATAAGGAAATAAAAAACGAAAGAACAGCAAATGCAATACAAATTTGTTCTCCACGCCAAGCAAAACAAAAAGCCTGTTTCCAATACTGACATAACAAATGCAAAATATCCTCCGTTCACACCAAAATGCCAACACAAAAAATAATATAATCCCCTAAAAAAAACAACACAAAATATGATCTCATACTTTCTGTTTCTTCTTTCCCAAATCAGAGGAACAAATTCTCATTTGTATGAACAAAGAATCCAACTCTGTAGATGCCCCAGTGGTATCTAAAAGGAGTGCAAACTCATGATTCAGGTGCTGGCGCTGGCGCTGGAGCTTTGAGAAGTGGCTGCAAAGCTTTCACAACTATACTCATATTCGGTCTAAATTCAGATTCGTATTGCACACACAATGCTGCCACCGCTGCTAGCTGCGTTACCAAATTACAGATTCATGAAAATTTTAGATGAAACATTGGGATTAAAAGGGCCATGAGATAAAAATTTCTGAGTTGTTTTCCCAAATTTCAGATATTTGGATACTCATTGGATGAATGTAAGTACCTTGGCTACTGATTTAGGAGGATATTCTCCTTTTAGCTTTGGATCAACACACTGCTTCACTTTATCTTCACTGAGTCTTGGTGTAGCCTGAACAATATAGGGAAACATGCCAAATCCTAAGACAGGAATACAGCAGGATATAGATTTGCACAGGAAGCAGATAATAAACATACCCAGGTTACAAGACTTTGTTGGCCACGTGGCATTGTATGATCCACAGGTTTCCTCCCTGTCAAAAGCTCTAGAAGTACAACCCCAAAGCTATACACGTCACTCTTCTGCGTCAACTGTCCAGTCATGGCATATCTGCAAATGGGAAGAGACACGTCTCAGCTGCCTCGTTCATACTTACATTACATACTAGAATGCAACAATTCTTTAAGGTTTTAAGGAACATTACTCTGGAGCATGATAGCCAAAGGTGCCCAAGACTCTTGTAGAGTGAAGACGAGCAGCATTATCAGGAGCTTGATTTGAGAGATTAAAATCAGCAACTTTTGCTTGGTAGTCTTCAAAAAGAAGCACATTGCTAGATCTTATGTCTCTATGAATTACAGGAGGCTGAACCTTCTCATGAAGGTATTCTAAACCCCTAGCTGCCTCAACGGCTATTTTCACCCTCGTTATCCAGTCAAGTGTTGGACCTGGCTGTGCACCTTGAACTCCCTTCCTACCTGTAATAATAGCATATTTCAACACCCATGGATAAATCGATTCTATTTCATATTTTTTTCCCAACCAAGAAAGTTTTTTTAACAAGAATGGGTGGGCAAGCTCATCATACCATGAAGAACGTCGTGCAGTGATCCCATGGTTGCAAACTCATAAGCAAGAACACGAAGGTTTTCATCAACACAATAACCGACCAGTTGAATGAGATTCTCATGCTTCAGTCTTGAAACCATGGAAACCTACGCAGAAGCAAGCAAGAGGATGTAAAAAAACAAGTTTCCTGAAGACAAAGAAGGGAAGGAGGATCGAAGCAAAAATTATAACCTGACTCAAGAACTCGGCATTTGTTTCAGCTTCAGGAGCAACATCAAGTTTTTTCAAAGCAACTGCTTTCCCATCACTTAGAGTTGCATAATATACCCTTCCATAAGATCCCTCACCAATCAGTGACTTTGATCCAAAGTTGTCAGTCTTTTCTTTAACCTCATCCACAGACAAGGGAGGAACCTCAATGGGAAGAGCTTCCTTCTGCACCTCAGGTTTCGTAACAGCTTGTGGTTTTGAATTCTTATGATTTGCTACAAGCGAGTGACAAAAAAATAAAGTATCCTTTATTAGAAACATACCAAGATATTCATCAAAAGTTTCAAGTTCCCTCCTTCAAAACAGTCAACTCCTAATCCCTTATGTGGGCAAATATCATTACTATATACAAATCCTGAAAGCTTAAGCCTCGAACATGCAAACAATAGCACTAGAATCTATTCGTAATAGATCACAATAGACAGGAAATTTCAGTAACTTAAGGGAAAACTCTTTTCGGCAACATACCATCAGATTGCTGCCATTGAGTTTTTACATGTTCCTCATTATTTGACAAATCTGAATCTCCTGTTTTACGTCCACAACAGATCCACCTGCGCATCCTTGTTCTCTTCTTCAATTATAGACTCTCGCCGCTTTTAGTTCCTGAAACCGTTCAAACCAACTGATTATGGATGCATAAAAGAAACTATCTTATACTAGTTCGTGACCAACTGACCATACAGATTCCTAACAGCAATATCTAGACCAGTCCCAGCATAACTAGGACAAAGTTCTAAGAAACGCAGCTGTTGCTGCCATCGCAGAGGCATTCGAAATGTAATATAAAATGACACTACGATTACAAAGGACAGTACTTAATCCCAACAAAATGAACACAAGTGAAGGAACTCATAAGTGCTTCCAAAATTGTAAGTAGGGAAAATATCACTCCTACTTATTGGAACAATCTAACATATCACAGTAACATTTTTCAAATGGTCTTTACAAAGCAAATTTTTGAAGCCAAAACCAGGCATACCAGAAACTGGAATCTGAACCGCATTTGCAATTTTGACAAAGCACAGCTTTTAGAACAATGTGGTGGTAACTCTAGATTCATAGAAAAGAAAATTGCAATTCTCAATCAACAAATCCTCATTCTATTAAGCGAACATTTACTTAATACAATTCCAGCAGAGAGATTGCAATCAGAAAGGGACAAAAGTTTGCCGACAGATAAGGTCGGGAATAGTCAACTACTTAGCGAAATTGAAAAAAAAATAATAATAAGGGAATCAAAGATCACAAATTACCAGGAAACAGACCTAGAAAAATAATTTAAATCAGATACGTTACTGAGACGAGAAATCTACTCGAATTTTAAGCTCAAATCGAAAACTTTATAAACTGAGAACAGCGCTCGAAACGAAAATCTTCAAACGGGGACAGAAACGAAATCGAATCGAGAATCTTGAAATCTAAGTAAGGAGATCAAAGATGGGTCGACTGGAAGAAGCCTTAAAAGAGTAGAAAATCGAGAGAATTGATCCCAAATCCAAACACAGAAAGAAACAAAATCAAAAGGAAATTTCTTTACCGATTCCCAAAACGTGGTTAAGCTGAGACTTGTGTAGATCTCTTCTAGGGGATCGCTGCGTATGATTGTCTCCTCTGTCTCTATGTAAGATGAGCGAGAGAGAGAGAGAGAGAGGAGTGAGTGGAGAAGGAGGAGCTTTGCTTGATGAAGACGGAGAGAGAGAGAGAGGTAGAGAGAGAGACGACAGATGGGCAAACGCGGGGAAGGCAAACCAAAAGGAAAGCCGACTTTTCTC
Source organism: Eutrema salsugineum (assembly GCF_000478725.1). Classification (NCBI taxonomy): domain Eukaryota; kingdom Viridiplantae; phylum Streptophyta; class Magnoliopsida; order Brassicales; family Brassicaceae; genus Eutrema; species Eutrema salsugineum. The sequence continues at coordinate 5,862,819 of NW_006256908.1, read as the reverse complement.
CTTTGGCTTTTTCTTCTTTTTAATTTCTTTTCAAGTTAATGATTTTTTACTTTTCTATTCATTTTTATTTTCATATAATTGAACCCAATCAATCACTCATTTTCCTTTGCTCTGTTGTGTTTTTGATTATTGAAAACTTTTATAAAGGACAAAAATCCCCCAATTTTTAAATTCCAGATCTGTAACCTAATCCGTATAAAATAAGTTAAGATAACAATTTTTATAAAATTGTAATATGCCTAAACATTATAAAGTTTTCCATCATCTCAGTATACCAAAGTATATAAATTTGTATTATATATCACATTAAACTAAAGATTAATTCTTAATTCTTAATACCACCTTTAAATTTAATGTTTTATAAATTACATTGTCACTATTTGAGAAGCGCTACTAGCAAAATTTGATAATGTGTACAAGTACAATCACACTTACTCTGAAAACTAAGTGGTTAACCAATACTTTGTGAAATGAGTAATGGGTGAAACCGTGAACCATTTAGTTTAATATTCTATATTATGATTATAATTACGTGTACTATGATCTTACTTATACATAATTTAAATTAAATCTTTAAATAATTTATAGAAGTTTTATTTTATTTTTAGTTCTTTTTTTCTTAACTATCAAAACTCTTATAAGTATTTTCTAATTTCTACACTTAGATTAGTTTTTAACAACTTAACAATTGATTTCTTCTAACTACCATTCGATTCTATGACTTCTTAGATCACTCTAGAGTATTTTTTCAGTTATTCTTTTTAATATCTATAGATTTTATTGATTATTCAAACATTATGTTATACAAAGCTGAGAGGGATACAATTTTTTCTGGAGATTAAACTGATGAATTTATAAAATTTTGGAGATAAACACCCTTTAAAAAGAAAATAACTGAACTTGATGATACACAAAACATGAAAACATTTTTTTGACGATCTTTACAAGCTCTAAAAAGAATGACCAAACTAAAAAAGACTTAAATGAAATGAAGATGAAATTAGCCGAATTTTATGGCATCCAGTTTTGATCTTCAATCTATTTTTTCTTACGAGTATTTTCAAATTTGCTTTGTATCTACCTAAACTTTGTGCATTTTCATCAAAACAAGCTAACAAATGTTTCTTTTATATATCTTTTGTTTGGTCAACAAAGTAATACTCGATATTAGCTTTGCTTGTGTGTTTGCACGTTTGCTCTTTTGAATGAAAAAATATTACTTTAATGTGTGTTTGTGAGATTTTGTGTTAATTCCATTTATTCATAAATCAAGATTAGCTTACGCACAAAGAGGAAGAATAAACCACTCTTTAGTGTGATTATAAAGTTACAAACACACATGATGATGAAATTTTGAAAAGGGAGAGAGGAAAACGAAAATTCCATCTCCCGAAATCCATCGTAGATCCATGAGATCGTCACCGGGAAAGCTTATCTCGCACTCTCTACGGAGAAACCGCGGGAAAACTGTTGCCGGATTTTGGATTCCGGCGTCGAGGTCGTGCGATTCTCAGGTGGTGTGGAATTCCACGGTGGTGCCGCCGCCAGATGAAACTCCGATCGATGCAGGATCGTCCATGCGGAAACCAGCCAGCTTGTGGCCTGGAATGTACCATTCTCCGGTGACCAACGCGCTTTGGGAAGCCAGACGCAAGATGTTCGAAAACCCTACCGGAGACGATTCCCAGTCGGAATTGGCGGCAAAGTCTCCGTCTCGGAGCCGTACATCCATTCTCTACAAGTTTTCTTCTGATTTCGTGCTTCGCGAGCAGTACAGGAATCCTTGGAACGAGATTCGTACGGGTAAATTGGTTGAAGATCTTGACGCTCTCGCCGGAACTATCTCCTTCAAGGTTCTTACTCACTCTGATCGTGTTCTTTGTCCTGGTGTTTTATCACTTAGAATCACATCTAACGCCTCCACCTGCTGAATATTAGCTTTGATAGTTTCATGCTTAGTGTGATGACGAGCCTTTGAGACTTTAGTGAAGAGCCTCTTTATTTTGGCTCTCTTGTTCTTCAATTGTGTTCCTTCTCTAGTATCATTTTTCCATGTTTGATTGTAATCCTGAGTAACTGGGAGCTTGAGCTTTGTATTGCTTTTTTTTTTGTTTCTCTCTCAATAGCATTGTAGCAGCGGCGATGGCAGTGCGAGATCAATGATTTTGGTGACTGCTTCTGTGGATAGGATTATCATGAAAAGACCCATTCGTGTGGATGCTGAACTCAGTATAGTAGGCGCTGTTACATGGGTTGGAAGATCATCCATGGAGATGAAGTTACAAGTAATACAAAGCCAAGGTTCCTGAAAACTTCTCTGTCTCAAATGGCTTTTACGGAAATATTTTATCTGTAATGACGAACATGGTAACCTACATAGATGTTAGACACACGGATAGTTGGTGTTTTGATTCTGCTAGCAAAAGTAAGTAAAAAGTCTGATCGAATTCGAAATTACATTTGTTATGTTGGGTTTTATGCTTGAAATGGTAATTTAGGTGGTATAAACGCACATAGGTGAAGCAAATGCTAGTTGTGAGATTTTTATTGAATTTGAACTATATCTATGTTTTCAAGTAGACAGCTTACTGTCATCAATGTAACAAACATAACTTTCATGGCAGTTTTTAAATTCACTGATATCTCTGTGTTCACGCAATGAAATTAAGGTTTTTTCCCCTTTCAAACTTCGATAAAGCCAACCAATTATCATTCTCGTCACATTGAATGACCTGTTGCGTTGCTGAATCTTCTATTGCAGATGCCAACAACCCCTCTGAGTCGGTTGCTCTTGAAGCAAACTTTACTTTCGTGGCTCGAGATGCCAAGACAGGCAAGTCAACTCCAATAAACCAGGTCACGCCAGAAACTGAACATGAAAAATTGCTGTGGAAAGAAGCAGAAGAGAGGAACAAACTACGAAAACAAAAGAGAGCAGAAAGTAAAGAAGAGCATGAGAAGCTGAAAGACTTAGAGAGGCTAAATGAGTTATTAGCGGAAGGACGAGTTTTCCAGGACATGCCTGCTCTTGCAGACCGGGACAGCATCCTAATTAAGGATACTTGCCATGAAAACTCATTGATATGTCAGCCACAGCAACGGAATATTCATGGTAGAATATTTGGAGGCTTCTTGATGCGCAAGGCTTTTGAGCTCGCCTTCTCCAATGCTTACACCTTCGCTGGGGTTTCACCACGTTTTCTTGAAGTTGACCGCGTCGATTTTATCAAACCAGTGAGTCTATTTCCTTCTCATCTTTTCATATATATATGGTAGCCATAGAAGAAATCGATTGAGGGATTGTTGTTTCTGGTGGTGCAGGTGGATGTTGGAAACTTCCTTCGTTTCAAATCACGCGTACTCTACACAGAAGCTAACAATTCAGCTGAACCGTTGATAAACATCGAGGTTATAGCTCATGTTACAAGTCCAGAGCTCAGGTCAAGCGAAGTAAGTGTACACAGATAACTTTAAATAAAGTTGGAGCTATGTACATTACAAGTTAAGTTGTGATGGTGATGTAATTTTTGTGTGGTAGGTCTCCAACAAGTTCTACTTCACCTTCAGTGTCAGACCCGAAGCCATGAAAGATGGATTAAGAATAAGGAATGTGGTTCCAGCAACTGAAGAAGAAGCTAGAAGAGTGATAGAGCGCATGGACGCAGAGAGACCAGTCTCATTGCCTTGATCGCCTCATTTGAACCGTCGATTTTTTAGGTGTGACTAAATATGAATCAGAATTTTAAAAAAGGAGACTCATGTGATCATTCTTTTCTCTTTAGCTCTCTCAACTTGCACTTAACTTAACATGCGAGAGAAAGGTTTATCTGAGACTGACTTATTCTTAGCTTATGAAAGGAAACATCTAATACTTTGTCAACCAATTGATAAATGTACTCATGTAACATTTGCATACAGACTTCTGCTTCTAATTAACCTACACTTCAATACTTTTTGTTTTTTCAGGCTATTTTCTAATAAAAGGAAAAACAAATCATATGTTGGGGTGAGTTGTGTTGTGTGATGTTTTCATACTTTTAATAATTGACTCGTTAAAAATTTACCCAAACCATATCAAATAAAGTCACAGAGCCCAAAACTAAATTCATTTCATGCTGTGTGATTTACGCCGGGAAAAAATCCATCATTTTGCGATTACTGACAATTTTATGCTGAGATGGTTTTTAGTCATTACCTTTTTCCCACAATCGCTTTTTGCCACTAGACCGTGAAATCGATGGAAAGCAATCGATCCCAAATTCTCCCATTTCTCAATCAAAACTATCTGGGTTCACTTGTGTGTTGCTGCTGAACGTCGGAATCAGAAAATTATGGACCGGAGAGAAGACGAGCAACAGAAGCGCGACGATTCCAGATTCAATCAAACACTCAAGAACGTCCAGGGGTAATCAATCAATCAATCAATCAATTTACTTAGATGTTTTCTCCTACCAGATCTTGCCTTTTTCTGATTTCGATGTGTTGCTATCCGTGTATTTAGATCTATAACTTTGTTTTGCTACTTTGAATCTCGAAATTCATCAGGAATCATTTCGAATCGTCCAGAAATGTTGTTGATTTTGATCTTCTCTGTGTTGTGGTTGTTTCTGCTTTAGGTTTCTTAAAGGTAGGAGTATTCCTGGTAAAGTATTGTTGACTAGGAGACCGGATCCTCCACAAGAACCCATCTCTCCAACATATCACCGGAGCTTGTCGGAGAATGACGCCGGAAGAAATGAGCGTTTGGAGAATCCCGTTGAGGTATAGTTGTGTAAATGAGTCGAGCTTTTTCTCTTCTTCTGTATTAAGGGAAAGTAAAAAAAAATAATAGTGAGAGCTTATGCAGGTGGAAGATCACAGTTCAAGCAAGAAACATGATAACACATATGCTAGTAAGCTACGATCAAACTCCAGCGGTGAAAGGATTGCCAAAGAAGTCCAAAACATGAAGATAGGTGTTAGATCAAGTGACTCTGCTAGAGTTATGAAGTTCAACAAAGTTCTTTCAGAAACAACTGTCATTTTAGGTACTCTACTTTGCCTTTTGATGTATTGCTTTATTTACTATTCTCGGTTTCGCAGAGTCTGATTCGGTGTTGAATCCTACATGAATATTAGATTTTGCCAAGGTTTCATTCATGGCCTTGTGTTCAAGCTTTTCCACGTACATCTCAATGAAAGAGACCATTTTGATCTTCTTATATCTTCTGTTCACTGGTTAATATGATAAGCCTTCGTTAATTTCCTCTTCTGACGTGCAGAGAAACTGCGCGAGCTAGCGTGGAATGGTGTGCCACACTATATGCGGCCTGATGTCTGGCGGCTTCTCTTGGTACGCTCTAGGACTTCATACATAAGAATAGTAAATGTTAAACTTCTTATCATTTTGAATTTTAATCCGTTTATCCTCTTCTGATATATGCACTCTCCTTTTACTATGGTGCAAGTATCTTGTTACGTTTTTCATGTAACAATTTCAATTAATATACTGAGCATCATAATATGTTCTGTAAATATCTGTTTAGCTTATTTCAGTCACTAGTCAGAGCATTTATGTTATTAGCTCTTCCCATCAGCATTCTTTGTGGAGACAGTTTTGCTTTTTTGGTTTGTTTTTACTATATGAATTTAAATATAAACTGACAACAGGGATATGCACCACCTAATTCAGATAGAAGGGAGGCTGTTCTAAGAAGAAAACGTCTTGAATATCTTGAATCTGTTGGCCAATTTTATGACCTTCCAGATTCTGAACGCTCTGATGACGAGATCAATATGCTTCGCCAGGTTATTCCTCGTAGCTTCAGTGCTTCTCTAACAAAATCTTCAAAAGTTGGTGAAGTCTCTTAGCAACAGTATTCTTTCTCAGATTGCTGTTGACTGTCCAAGGACTGTACCAGACGTCAGTTTCTTTCAGCAAGCACAGGTGCAGAAATCATTGGAGCGTATTCTTTACACGTGGTGAGTTATAGAATGTAGGCTGTGATAATAGTTGTTCTTCAGTCAACTTAACAATCAGTTGGAAAGTTATGTTGAAAGCTGAATCTAAAAATTTTATTTCCTGAGTTTGTAGGGCCATTAGGCATCCAGCGAGCGGATATGTTCAGGGAATAAATGATCTGGTCACTCCGTTTCTTGTTGTATTCTTGTCAGAATATCTAGATGGCGGTGTAGACAGTTGGTCAATGTCCGATCTATCTGCTGAAAAAGTCTCAGATGTAGAAGCAGATTGCTACTGGTGCTTAACAAAGCTACTTGATGGTATGCAAGATCATTACACGTTTGCTCAACCTGGAATCCAGAGACTTGTGTTTAAGCTAAAGGAATTGGTCAGGCGTATTGATGGTAGGTTCCTGCTTTTGCTTGATCTTAGAATTGGATGTGTCTTTGGTGGTTAAGCAGAACAACGTATGACATGCATATACCCCTCTAATCACACTTCCGCATAGTTGCGTTAATATCATCTTTTGATGAGTTGATGTCATTGGCTTGTCATGATGTTTGATGCTACATTTGCTAGTACATTGATTCATAGATACCCACGTATCTTTCAATATAGCCCTGGAAAATTGTTTAGGATGTAGAGTTAACATTGTCTCAATTTGCCTTGCCTTGTTTTGGTACTAGAACCTGTTTCAAGACACATGGAGGAGCAAGGACTGGAGTTTCTTCAATTTGCTTTCCGGTGGTATAACTGTCTTCTGATTCGTGAGGTTAAACACCATCTTAACTCCCACTAATACATATATTATATATCCACACCGGTTTCTCAGACTAGGCTCAACTTGAACTTTCTGTTAACAAAAACCTTTCGAGTTTTGTAGATTCCTTTCAATCTCATTAACCGCCTATGGGACACTTATCTTGCTGAAGGAGATGCATTGCCAGACTTCCTAGTGTATATATATGCTAGCTTTCTCTTAACAGTAAGAAACATTCAAAGAGTCTTCAAGTTCAGTTTTGTAACTGTTTCTGTTTCTTACCATGAGAATAATCATATACGAGTTGCGTTGTGAAAAATGCAGTGGTCGGATGAGTTGAAGAAGCTAGACTTTCAAGAGATGGTAATGTTCCTGCAACACCTTCCGACACATACATGGACAGACCAAGAGCTCGAAATGGTTTTGTCAAGAGCTTACATGTGGCACAGTATGTTCAACAATTCCCCAAACCATTTGGCTAGCTGAATGACGTTTTTCCTCGATGATGATGCTGTTTTTCCTTGGTTATATTATCTTCTTCTTGTCGTAATCAGAGATTTGGTTTTTATTTTCTTGTTAATTGTTACTAGTTTAAGGGGACTAGTTTAAGTATGATTTCACGCGTCACTTGTTGAATCTGTCACCAGTTTGTGCGTTTGTAATATTTGTAGCTTTCACTAATTTGGATGTCTCGGTAACTTTCTTTTTTTTATGAATTCATGTAAATTTCTTCCTTTTTACAACTTAGATCTGACATGGATAAATCTCACTGTATCCATGTCAATCGGAGCCAACCCGGGTTTTTTCGGGTTAGTAGCAGATTCTTTCTGTAGAGATTAAAGATAATGTAAATAAATAAAAATGAGATTAAAATATTATAGTGATTAATCAACCTCAAATTTCAAACACATAATAAGGACAATAAGCAACGTTTTCAACGAATCTACTAAACAGATGTTTAGTTCCTTGTCTTGGATTCCTTAGCATAAATAATACTCTTTAAAGTCAACATCAATCAAATTTTGGTCGATTATCTGCATCTTATATCATCAACTCTCTCTGTGGGATAGTTGATTGCTTTATAATATAATTGACAAGGAATAGTGTCTCCTAGTAAATTATTTAATTATTCTAAGTTAATAGAAACTTGAACAGTCTGTCACTATTTCTAGTAAATTTTCTTACACAAGAAAAAAAATCTGGAAAAAGTATATTAAAAGAAAAAATCAATAGATTATGATGGATTTGATGATGATGAGTCATCGCTTTTTTAAGCCCATGCCTAATTACAGTAAAATTCATGAAAAGAAAATAGAAAGAAGGAAAAAATAAACACAGTGAAGGGTTAAGAGAGAGAGACAGAGAAAGGTAAAGTAAGAAGAACTCTCAAGTTCTTTTGCTTTCCCTTTTGTGTGGTTCATTCATCTCTCAGTCTGGTGCTAACTTCATTCATCACCTTTAATCGATTATTTTCTCTCGGAAGAAGAAGAAGGACAAGGGTTTCAATTACGACGGGGAAAATCTCCCTAAGCTACCAACTTTTTTTGCTCGGAAAAAAAATGGTTTGATTTTCGGGGATGATGAAATTTACAGGTATCGTCACTTGATTCTTCTTCTTCGTCTAGCTATCCCTTTCTCGTATTAGGGATTCAAAAGTATTGAAATCACTTCCAAGTCGAGAATTTTTATGGTTTCTCGCGTCATAAATGTCTGTCTAATTGTAGTCTCTGCGTATTTTCTTTCTTCTTTTTACTTTGGAGCGTGGTAATTTTTTTTTTTTTTGTGTGGAGAATTTGGAGTTTAGAAGGCTTGTGTTGATTCTGCTTTTTCTGGGCAGAGCAGAAATTTTTAACATTTGTGTGTTTATGGTGGATCCGAAAAAGCTAAGAGAATCTATCTTTGCTCTTGACTACAAAAGCATATGGGTGTTAGATGCCAAAAGTATGTGGTGGAAGAACACAGGATTTAGAAAATCTTTTATGTTTTCTTTTTTTGTTTTAATGTGGGAACTTGAATTCTTTATGTCAAGTTAGAATTAGTTGGAGGAATACTTTAAAAGACCCAAAATTTTCGTTGGTTTCATGATAAGAGAGGCATAGAATGATGTGGTTGGCAAAGAAAATAGAGCTCATAAATAAGGGAGAAGATTCACAAAACAATCTAACTTCCTTTTTTCTGCATCTATTAGACAAAACTGTTGCGTATATGTCTCGAATGGGTTCGTTGAAAGTTACTAACTTTTTTATGGGTTTATTCTTTCTTCTGAAGGTGGTAGTAGGAGTGTTTTGCTAACGTTGGTACTGGCCATGGCTTTTTATCTGACTACCGTATTGTGCCTTTGATGAAACTAAGTAATGCCCCGGGGCAAGTTAGCTTTGGGCTCTTTAGAGACTGTTTGTTGGCTTAAGGGTGAGTTTAGTTTCCGTTTTTTCTTTCCATGGTGACTTTTAACTCTAGTTTGTGTCGTGGATGCAAAACAACATCTAGTTTTGAGTTTAAATTCCGTTTTTGTTTTCTTTCATGGTGAGTTTTAACTCTAGTTTGTTTCACATTGCTAACAAGAATCACGAGACTAGTTTACTGTTTTTGGGTTCCCCTAGCTCACTGCAATGATTTTGATTTTGAATTTTTTTTTTGTTGATGCTGGAACGAGTTTGGCAGTTTTATATGATGGTAATGTTTTCCCCAAACAGTAACTTCACAAATTTCAGGTTTACCTCATAAGAAAAGTTCTGATTGCTTGAGAGACCATTTCTCCAACTAGATTTCAAGTTTTCAACTTCTCTTATTGCCATTACGTGGTTTTGTGATTAATTTCCTGTTATACATACATAGATAGACTTATGTGCTAATCGGTAACTTGCTTTTCTTATCAGGCTGTTTGGTGCATCGCTTCTTGTTATTTATTATCTGGTTATCGAGCTTCCAAGATGTAGCTGCACATTATAACGTTAATGAGCACAGTAGCAGATCAACCACCTCTGAGTTGGCAAATCCTCCTGGTATTGGAGTATCCGGTCCCATTGAAGTATCGCCGTCCGTCATCCCAAAATATGCATCCCCTGCTTTACCTTGGACACCACCAATGTACCCTACTTTCCCTGATACATATGAACCCAAGTTAACTGGGAAATGTCCTGCAGACTTTCAAGCAATTTCAAGTGTCATCGATACAGCAGCATCTGATTGTTCCCAACCGTTCGCTGCTCTTGTTGGGAATGTGATATGTTGTCCACAGTTTGTTAGCCTACTTCATATTTTCCAAGGCCAGCATAACGTGAAGTCAGATAAGTTGGTTCTGCCTGATGCAGTTGCTACAGATTGTTTTTCAGATATCGTTAGTATCCTGGTCAGCAGAAGAGCCAACATGACAATACCTGCACTTTGCTCCGTAACATCGTCAAATCTAACTGGAGGTTCTTGTCCAGTACAAGATGTCACAACGTTCGAGAAAGTTGTTAACAGTAGCAAGTTACTGGATGCCTGTCGCACTGTTGATCCTCTTAAGGAGTGTTGCAGGCCAATTTGCCAAGCTGCGATTATGGAAGCTGCGCTTATTGTTTCAGGACATCAAATGACAGTTGGTGATAAGATCCCTTTAGGAGGATCAAATAACGTCAACGCAATTAACGACTGCAAAAATGTGGTGTTTTCATATCTTTCGAGGAAGCTCCCAGCAGACAAAGCAAACGCAGCATTTCGAATATTATCGTCCTGCAAAGTTAACAAAGGTACTGAACTGTATCATATATGACCTTCCTCATCTTTCTTCTCTATAGTCTTGGAAATGATTTTGACTTGACGTTGTGGTTACAGCTTGCCCCTTGGAAATTAAGCAGCCAACACAAGTGATCAAGGCTTGCCGTAATGTGGCTGCTCCAAGCCCTTCTTGTTGTAGCTCGTTAAATGCTTACATTTCTGGGATACAAAACCAAATGCTAATAACAAACAAGCAAGCCATAGTCTGTGCAACAGTCATCGGTTCTATGTTACGGAAAGGTGGTGTCATGACAAATATCTATGAGCTTTGTGATGTCGATCTCAAAGATTTCAGTGTCCAAGGTAATTTGCTCTGTTCTATACTCCAAAAAGAACATCCAATTTACTGTATTGTCTTTGCCTCTCCCTGACATTATCTCTCTTTTTCTGTTTCCTGGGTATTGCCTTTGGGCGAGCAGCATATGGAATGCAACAAGGTTTTTATCAGTTCATCTCATCATTCAAAGTTGTTTCATATGTCTTGTTGTTTCGCCGCGTAGAGGTAGAGTTAAAGTGTCTAATGATCTTATTTTTGTGTGGTGACAATGTGAATATAGGTTGTCTTCTCAGAAGCTATCCCGCAGACTTGATATTTGACAACACAACAGGGTACAGTTTTACATGTGATTTGACGGATAACATAGCTGCGCCATGGCCATCTTCATCGTCAATGTCTTCTTTGTCTCTCTGTGCTCCTGGTAAACATTTCCTCTTTGCCTATTCTTCTTGCTCATTGTTTGACATTGCCAAAAAAAAAAACAAAACTGAAAACTTTGGATTGCAAAAAGAGTTCCTTTTTTGTTTTGTTTTTCTTATTCAGTTTACGTTAAATCTGCAGAGATGTCATTACCTGCCTTGCCAACATCTCAGACTCTTAAAAATCACGGTACGCCTAGTTTCCTTGCAATGTAATATCAAGTCTTACAAACACATGTAAGTAAAACCAACAAAGTTAAGAACAACAGAACTCAAAAGACGTGCGTTTTCAACATGGATTTTGCAGGGTTTCGCTACCGTGCGTTTGGAGCGTTGCGTCTCATAATCATTTGGGTGTTTCTTCTGTATGGTGTTGTGAGACATTAAAATGAGATTTAGGAGGTTTTTTTTTTCTTTTTCTTTTTGGTGGTAGTCAGGTGAGGACTTTGGATAAAACAATGGCAATCTCATATTTTGTATCTCTCTTCTGTATATGTTTGGTTAACAGGGTAAGGGTAATATATGTAGTAGTAATATCTTCTCAGTCTCATCATGTATAGCATTTTTCTCTCTTGCTTCGTTGTTATGAGTTTGGTTATTCATTTGCATTCTAAAAGCAGAACTGATCTTATTATTACCCTAAGTGTGGAGATGACAGTGTGGGAATCATAAAAGCTGCGACAAATTATCCAATTAATTACCAGATAATTTGATTTGTTTCTAGTTTCAACAAGTGAAAACCGTAAAAAACCAAAATTAAATCGAAACTAAACCGTAAATCAGACCGGCCGGGCCAAGAAACATCGAACCACGAATTTATCCTTTAGTCCTCTGCTTCTTCTTCCTGCTTCGTCTCCGAGTCTCTGACATCTGCTTCTTCCTGCTTCGTTAATCATATTAGAGTACAAGGCACCAAAGAAGAAACATCTAATCGACTCCAAAGATTGATAATGCAGACAATCATCCACAATCTCGCATTTTGTAGCTTCAACGCTATCGTAAGGCCGCCTTCTTTAGTATAAGTCTTCAATTATTCATAAAAGCCTAATTTTTTTACCAACATTTTCCATGTGATTTTGGCAGATAATTGACCCGAAACCAAGATTTCAACTTTCTTCCTTTGTAACTCTTCCTCCAACTTATTCGGTGCAACCGAAATTCTGTGCAAGGTAAAATTTTGAGAAACTATGTTGCCATATTACTTCTGGATTTTCTCCATTACAACCTAAAGTAGTAGAGGCATGAGCTTGTTCCAGAGCAAATTGAGGTTAAACAAAATGTTAGTCTCATTGACTACTGAAAGGTTATAAATGAGTGAGACCGTTGATGTGTTTACTAAGAGTGTTAGGACCATATTTTATTCGATTGTTTTAGTCCATGTCTAGTTTCTTCCTTGGATCATTGATGTTTCTTCTCTTACTCTTTGACAGAGCAACGAATAAACAGTTTGTCGCAGTTTGTGCAGGAGCATCAGGTTCAAGCTTTGAAATTATATTCTCTCCTTTTTGTTGTTTTAGCTTTACTCTTTCTCATGAAAACGTGTTTCTCTTCTTTGCAGATGTCGAGACTTCTTCTAAGGATGAATCATTTTTGATCACGACAGTGGAGACTGCAAACAGCAACGAAGTTAAGGTACGCTGTTTTTTCTCTATGCAACGAAGCACGTTAGGGGTGTCAAGGATGAATTGTGACATCTATATTCCACATATCTCTTCCAAAATTACAGAAAAAAAAAACTTCCCTATTGGCTGAACAGGTGCATGTAGAAGTATCAGGACAGAAGACTCAAACCGTATTCAATCATGTATTTGAGAAAATGGTAGCTGCAGCTCAGCCAATTCCAGGGTTCCGAAGAGTTAAAGGAGGTACAACATCAAAAATAACAGTATAAGCAATTAGGAAAGGGCTTAAAACTTACACTGTTACACTTGATCTCTTAATTTAGGCTCCCAATCCATTCTTTATATATTGTGGATAGATCATAAGCTTAGGAAAATTTATTGGTGTTTTGTACCTTACTATGAGTGCGCAATCTTTCTTTTATTCCTTTAGTGTTGAATTGCATGTTTTTCAAAACTCTGTAACTTTGTTACTCTATTAGCTAATATGATTTGTAGTCAATATGATTTGTTGCTGATAACTAGTAGCTAAATTCTTTGAGTGCTCTCTCTAATGCTTTTCCCATTTCTGTTTTGTTTTCTCTTCTACATCTGCTTATCAACCTTGGAACACCAGGGAAGACCCCAGATGTAAGTTTCTACTTCAGTGTATTTTAGAGAACCCATTTAGCATTAAGATAAAGAACCTGTGTTTTTATCATACGGGATTGGACTTATCCGCAAAAGATCGCCAAGCACTTTATCTGATACTCTTATAGTTCTTGCAGTGTACTATATGCGGACAAACTCACTTTAATTACATTCATTGAGTCGTTCTTTGGCCTGTGCTTAAGTGCCCCTTTCCTTATATTTGCAGATACCCAGAGATATTCTGTTAGAGATCCTTGGATATTCTAAAGTCTATAGGCAGGTGATAAAGAAATTGATTAATTCTGCTATCGAAGACTACGTTAAACAGGTACTTCATAAGCTCAAGTGTCTCAGTAGATTCTATTTTAGATGGCAACATTTTAAATCCAATAAATAGAATCCTCGTCTAGCAGTTATTGGATAGGGATTGATACCGGAGCTTGCTTTTATTGAAACACATTAGATATAATACTTTCTGAGGATTGATCTGAAGCCAACCTGTTAAGTAAGGTCTTAGTATTGATGGTCCACGTTCTTTGGAATGTAACTAAATATCTAAACAGATCATCCTCTTAGTCATAATTGGAATTATCGTCAACAGTCTAACCTTGATTTATTCCCGAGGAACTGCACTGTTCTTTGTGGCTGGAGTTCAAAATGGTTTGATTTTGGTTGTTGATGGTTTTGTAGGAGGATCTAAAGGTTGGCAAAGAGTTGAGTGTTGAGCAAAGCTATGAAGATCTTGAAGAAACATTTGAACCAGGTGAAAGTTTCAGCTTTGATGCTATTATAAAGCTTCAAGAAGTGAGTTGAAGAGTATGTGGATCCCTAGGTACTTATCAATGTGATTCGTCTTTCTACCTTGTCTAGTAACAATTAGATTTCTTTTTTTTGAGTAGTAAAGGATAATCTCATTTGGATTCTGGTTATAATGAAGTTTGAAATATATAGTTTCTGAAATCTTATAGTTTTAATGAGATGATTGGTGTGTCCTCCATAAACAAATAAGGTAGCCACATAAATAACCAAAAACAAAAATAAATGATTAAATTACAGGCAAATAAATCATCTTCTCACAATCCCAATATTGTGTGACTCTTCCAGCTGCCGAGCTATGTCTTTATCTAATTCTACCCTTTTAATTTCCCTATTATTACAAAAACGAGCTCCCTCTTTGTATCTCTAATGTTTTCCTACCATTGAAATCTCATTCTCTAAGGTAATCCACTCGTTCTTTCCCTACCTGTGTGCTCGAAAGAATCACTTTCCATGTTGGGAATTGCTTTCTTCACCATATGGTTCTGCAATGAATGCTGGTGCAGTATCTGTATGCTTGTGACCATCACTAGCCTCAGGCCTTGGAATTTCAGAACTCTTGAGTATTCTTCCTCCAGCAAGTTAAAATGTAGCTTCCGAAACATGTTCTCTTTTCAAATTTCCGGAGAACCGGGAAGTGTGGTGTCTGTTGGAACTTTCTCACTGGTCTCATCAGTTGCCGAGGTGCCGCTGGTTTCTACATTCTCGAGAATTCCCATGCTAGCGAGAATTTCTTCTCTTGGCTCATCTGGATACTTTACTCTATAATATTCTAACTCCATCTCAAGATCTTGTATTTCCTTTTCCCTATCAGCCAAGACATCGTTTGCTCTCTCAAGTGCATCAACGTCGTGCTCAGCTTGCTCATCCATCATTCTCAGGTACTGTAAAGCTTCCATATGGAGAGCTGCTTTCTCTTCCTGCAACCGTGTGATCATCGCCATTGCTTGATTTGTAGCAATAGCTGAGGCATTCCTTTCTTCCTCTAATTCTTTAGTCAAATCTCTAAGGCATTTCCTGTCATGATCTAGCTGCTGCTTTAACATATCAACAAGACTTTCCCCTTCGATGTCACTGTTAATGCTTACAAAAGATTCCACAGAAGCAGAGTGCTTTAGTTCCGGTGATCCATTTGAAGTGTTATGAGTCTCTGTTACCTTAGAGGAATCTTTATCGATCTGCTCTAATGAGGATTCTTCGTTGGAGATTTTGGGTGACGCCAAAGGCTCAGTCTCTCCATGATCTCCATGCTCTTCTTTACCAGAGTGTTCTTCTGTGGCAGAACCAGTCTCATTGTTTGATGCCAAAGGTTCAGAGTCTCCATTATTCACATCCTCTTCTTCATGACTGGAATGGGATTTTGCAACCGAATAGCCATTACTTCCATCTTCTTCCTCACTGGATTGTTCTTCAGCAAATGAACCAGATATATCTTTTGATATCAAAGGCTCGGAATGTCCATTGACCTCATCTTCTTCTTCATTGCTGAAGTATTCCTCTGCAACATTGTTTTCATTATCCTCATTTGACGTCAAAGGCTTGAAATCTTCTTCAACTCTATTTTCCTCATCACTTGAAGATTCATCTGCAACAGAACCAGGAACATCTGTGTGATCAGAGACTTTTTGCTCATTATCTGCGTCAGATTCTTCTATCTTCGCAGCTGAACCGGAAATGTTTTGAGCAAAGTCTGCGGAATCACCCTGCTCTTGAAACTTGATTTCCCGAGAGGGACCGTTTTCTCCAGAAGGGCTCAAGAAATCCCCACAAGAAGGAGACGAGTTTCCACTTGCCTCAGCTTCAGTTTCTGCAAGGAACACCGTCAAATTTAAGGAACAATATCACATGATGAACACATAGATTTTGACATAAGTGTTTCACTAGAAAGCCATATAACCATTACCATTTTGTGCTTCTACTCCTGCATCATCCTCTTGAGGTAATCCCAGTGAGAACGGACGAGCTTCACTCATAGTTATAAGCTCATAGAGTACAGCCTCATGCTCCTCTGATTTAACAGGTCGTTCTTGATGAGTCTTGCCTACAAGATGACGCTCAGGCTTGAAAGATTTGGCTTTTTCTAAATCTTCTCTATGAATGTTCTTATCGTGGTTGACTCGCAAAGCAGGCTGTTTATGATTCGACGACATCTTCTTGTCTTCAAACGATGTCCGAGAACGAGACTTGTGAACACGTTTCTCAGATGGCTCAATATTGAAGTCCGTCATTTGTAGGAAAGCATCATCATCAGAAAACAAGAACTCGGATTCAGAATCCGAGTGAATCTTCAGCTCTGTGTAACCCACATGAGCCATACCGTCGCTGCGGCTACCAACGTCGACATACTCAGCACCACTTGTTGCCTTACGATCTCTCATCTTCTTCAAACTTCCAGAGCTTCCTCGTCGTGTAAGATGATGCCTTGGAGCAGGAATATTAGGTTTTCCGGAGGAGTTTCTTCCTCGAGAGCCTAACCGAATCAGTCTCTGTGTATGGTGCCTTGTCCTCCACGGTTTATTGCAACAAGAACAGGATCTAGGGTGAGCAAAATGGCTTTTAGAGAGCAGATCATAACCTAGTTTCCCAAGAAGCAATCTGTTCATGTCTGGATTCGGTCCTGTCATTTTGGTGAAGGACAAGAGGCAATCATCGCACATTCCTCGACAGTCTGCGAGGTTGTTGTCGTGATTGTGACATGACATGAAGGAAGAAACCTCTGATCTGTGGTTTCTGCAGAGCAAGAATCTCCAGTGTAGAGGATGAAGAAGCTTGGAACAGAGGAAACATGGCATCTGCAATCTGCAGTAACGTGCAAACCAGACGAGAAGGTAGGAGAGAAGAGCATCGATGAACATGAGGAATATGAGGAACCATTCGCAGGCTGCGTATGTTAGCACAGCCGCAAACCCGTTAATGACCTTTTGGTCAAATATCACAGTTGATGAATCCATTTTTTCAGACTGGTGATTGTGAATCCTGAAGAACATTGAAACTCATCATCTCAAAAACACAAAATAAGGAGCAAAAAATGGGGCAAAACTCAGAATCTTTGGTCTGAGATTTGCATTATGTTGAGCATGTAAGCAAAAACGTAAAAACTTAGCTTTTCTTCTTTATTATTTTTTTTACCTTAGCGATATGTGGAGATTGGTCAAAGAGAGAATAGAGCGAAATCTGGTAAAACGAGGACTCTTCCTTGTTCCGCGGTAAAAACAAACAAACTTGTTCAACGATTTGTTTTGTGGGTTTGCCTAAATTAGTGCAACTCTCTTTTGGTATGATGAAAAGGTCGACCCGGTTTTATTGAATTACCTATAAACCTTTTTAGAATTTTTTTATATAACTGAGATGTTCTTTTTTTTCTCTGATTTTGAGTCGAACAATTCTTGGGTTCACCGTTAGGGATGAACCTCTTTATTCACCCTTTTTTTTCTAACCAATCAAAACATGCCACCTATTTAAAATAAAAATCAATATTATGTTAATCAAACAATTAAGGTAAGTTAATATTTTTATCACAGAAAACTAAAAATTTAATATTATTCAAATAAAAATTTGATTTACTCTCTCTTATTTTAACCAATGAAAATATGCTAAATAATTAAATTAATTAAGATAATTTATCAAAATAACACATTTTAAATTTTCTTTTCTACTAGGGGAAAACTAAACCCTAAATTGGAAATAGTGAACCCAAGCATAATATTAAAATTTATTTATAATTTATTTTTGATAAACATATATTTTTTATATAATAATTTTTCTATTTTCAAAATTTTAAATCATAATCTCTAAATCCTAAACTCTAATATGTATACCCTACACCATAATATGCAAATATTCTATAAACTCTAATCTGTAAACTTAAAAAATATTAGAAATAAAAACTAAACCCTAAACATTAATCTCTAAACCCTGAATTCTAATAAAATATATATATACTAGAGACTGAACCGCGCTTGGCGCGAAATTTTGTATTGTATTTATTAATATATTTAAAAAAAAACTCTACAATATTAATTTTTTTCATTAAATTTTGTATTTCAATTTTTATATATATTTATAGTATTTAATAATTTTATATACAACATTTAGAAAATAATCAAATAACATATCAATTAAAATTTCAAATCAAATTTAGCTTGTAGATATCTTTATATTTATATAGGTTTATGATTTTCGAATATCTACAATTTTTTATTGTTGTATTCAGGAAAAAAATATATGTAATAGACAATTAATTATTTGAAAATATCTTGATTCTCTAACGTATTTCTGAAATATATTCATAATCTTTCTTTTTCTCTACACTCATCTCCCTCTCCATCTCCCTCTCCATCTCCTTCTCCCTCTCCTTCTCCATCTCCCTCTCCCTCTCCCTCTTACTCTCCTTTTCTCTCTCATGTTCTCTCTCTCATAAATGCAACATGTTAAATCAAACACAACATATTGGACCGGTTGAAATTTCTATCTTTTTCATGTTTTTTATTTTTTCTAGCCATTCTCAATGTCACCTCTCTAACCTGAGCTCTGTGTAATTTTTTTAAGGGGAACTTCACCCATTTTATGTTTCAAAGATTAGGTTGAACATATTAACATTTTGTGATACCACAATTTGTTTCACAAAATATGCATTCTCACATCTCTATATTATTATTTAAGTAGTCATTTCAAAAAAGAAATTTTAATTTTTACATTATTACATGATATGTTATTACAAATGACAAAAATAATTAAAATAGAAAATAATATAATTGTCACTCGAGCTTTTTGAAACTCGTGCGAATATTCTTTACCCGTTAATATGCATTTAGTTTTATAATCTATTGTTCTAATTTTCTTTAAATTTATGTCTTTTGTTATATTCTAGTGTTTTATAACGGTTTTAAAATAAATTTAGATATTTTTAGATATTAAAAATTTTGGATCCAAGATTTGTTTCTCGGATTTGGCAAAACTAGATCCAAATCCGGCTATCTTAAAATTTTATGGTTTACTATTCATATCTATCGAATCATATAAATAAAGTAAATCATTTAAAATAATAATGAATAAATACATTAATATATAAAGAGTGTCTTTTCATATTCTTGTTAAATTAATGGATGATAGTTAGTTGTTACCAAGAGAATTAAAGTATAATAACACAAATTATAATAAATTATAAATTAATTAATAAATTGATGATGTGTCAAAATTTTAGAGTTTGAGAAAATGATGTGGCATCATAAGAAGAGAGAACATTTTACTTTATATATATAGATATTTTATTATTAGGGTTACCAAATTAGAATTTAGGATTTAAGGATTAATGTTTAAGGTTTAATATTATGATTGGGTTCACTATTTCTAATTTAGTGTTTAGTTTTCCCCCATTGAAAAAAAAATTTAAAATTTACTATTTTGATAAAGTACCTTAATTAAAAATTATTCTGTTAAAAATATATGTTTATCAAAAATATTATAAATAAAAATTTAATATAATGCTTGGGTTCACTATCAATTTAGGGTTTAGTTTTCTCCCATTAGAAAAGAAAATTTAAAATGTGTTATTTTGATAAATTATCTTAATTAATTTAATTATTTAGTTTATTTTCATGGTTAAAATAAGAGGGAGTAAATAAAAGAACTATTTTAATGATTAATTCGAATTTTAATTTGAATAATATTAAATTTTTAATTTTCTGTGATAAAAATGTCAACTTATCTTAATTGTTTGATTAAGATAATATTGATTTTTATTTTAAATTAGATGGCATGTTTTGATTGGTTAGAAAAAAAAGGTGAATAAAGAGGTTCACCACCCATGGGGTGAATCCAAGAATTGTTTTTTTGAGTCCATATGCTACATAGTAAATACCAATAATTTAGAAAATTATTACGAAAATACCAATAATTGATTTCTGTTTGCAAGTTAAGAAAAGGAAGAAATATATCCATGAGGTATTTGAAAACAATTTTCGAGATTGACAAAAGGCTAAGAGAAAGCTACTTGTTATATTAGATTGAACATATTCTCTCAGTGTTGGGATACAGAGAGAGATACAGAATTAAATACTAAATACATTCATTAGATCGAAAATAAACCACAATTGTTCTTAAACACAAAGTCTAAATCATAAACCGAATTTAACCAAAACATACCAAGTACTACAACTTCATAAAACAACATATAATAAACTAGTAGTGGTTGGTTTCAATCCATCTTATAAGCAGAACTCTTGCCACTGAGTATATGTGAGACCTTTAGACCTCTGCTAAAAGCTTGGTTGAAAAGGACCCCCGTCTGAATCTCTGACACAAATGAGAACATCGCCATCAGGTGAAAACAATAGCAAAACCATCAAGACGTCATAGCACCAAGCCAATTTCTTCACCAATGACTAGAGCCCTAGACGTTGACTTAAAGGCTTGCAAGCTTGTGCAATCTGCAGTAAAAAAAGATACACAAAGGTATTTAGATGTTACAACAAGATATACAATAAAGATATCTCAAGAAAATCCTCACAAAGAACGAGATGACTTACAAGTATTACTCCCCATCCTATGCAGATGAATGCCAGAAGGCAGATGCAGATGTCTTTGAAGCTTCCCAAGGCTGCGATGACAATGAAGCTTCCCAAGAGTGCGAGGAAAGCAGCAACTTTGACTGTCCTGAACCCACAGTGTGAGTTTGTCCTGCCTGGATTTTCCTTGCCCAATAACTATGATATACATTGAAAATAAACTCAGAGTTCATCAATCAGTCTTGGTATATATATATATATATATATATATATATATATATATAAACTTAAGTCATAAAAGTTACCTGCCGTCACAATGAGCATAATCATCACAACAATCAGTAAAGAAGCTACATACACCTGAAACATGGGTAGAGAACCGGTTAGATCAAGAAACTAACAATACAATGATAATGTAAATAAGAAGCATCATTACCCATATACTTACCCATATACTGTGATTGTCTTCAAAGGCAGTGAGTTGATAGACGAGCCCATAGTGAACAATGAAGAAACGTGATGCTAAAACAATCTCAAGCATAGAACCAAGTCACCCCGTGTGTCGAAGATGTTCTTGTTCTTTCTCCCACCAAGACTCCTAACTCTTCTCTATACGAACACCCATTCCCTCAAAATCATGTGCATATACCCACTTCGTCCCGTCTTTCCAGTCTTCAAAAATTTTGTGCCACTCGAAACCAGAAGGGTTGAACAAGAAAGGAGCAAAAAGCCATGACCCCACCATAAACCACATCGAGAAAGTGATGAACAAATGTGTAAATCCAAACATGTGGTAGATGAGCAAGAGCACTGTCAACTGAAAAGCCTTTATGAAATGACTGCGTGAGTAGAATCTGTAGTTTTCAGCAAATTTCTCATGGAAGACCACAAAACCACGACCAGTACCTGCCGTAGTAATGAGCTTTTTTGCCATGTTGAAATGTGAAGAACACGAGAGCAAACTGAAGCTGCATCAACACAATATCAAACAGCGCCTCATGGAGTCCTTTCTCAACGCCAATCATCATGATCAGCAAGACCATTAACAAACCAATCAACAATCAACAATGAAGCTACATACACCTGATATATGGGTAGAGACTAGTTAGCAAAATCAAGAGACTAGTTAGCAAAATCAAGAGACTCGTAATGTGATGATAGTGTATAGAAGAAGCATCATTACCATATATTGTGATTGTTTTCAAAAGCAGTAAATTGATTGATTGTGCACAAAATTTGAATAGAATTTTTTATCAATTATTATAGTATCCTAAACTATTCAAAAAAATAGATTATAAAATATGACATTTAAAATTTTTATAAAGTTAAAGGCTTTCTACACATATTTGATAAGATTGTATTAATTATTCTTTAGCTCAGATATGTATCGTGGGAACATGAAAAATAAGAAATAAGAATTGTCTTGATTATTTCACACACAAAAAAAAACATTTGTCACTGATGTTTCTCTTGTTGATACTGAAAGTTGTGTGGGATACCCAAATACTTGCACCATATCTTTTGTAGTATCCTAACAATTTATCCATCACTTTATCCAAAAAATGATCATTCAATACCTAGGTGATGAATTGTAGTGTAGGCAGAAGAAAAAAGTTCCTAAAAACATTTTATATTTGCAGGTGTACAAATTCATTGAGACTCAGATATCATCATTTTCCTGCTTATAAACAATTTTGAATAAATATCTGAGTCCACCAGTAAAAAAAAAACATTTCAGAAAAAGTCTTCCTAAATTTGGAAAGGTTTCTAAAGACGCTTTTTATTTGTAGGCTAATACAAATGTTATGAGTCAGATCTCAGTCTCTTAGGAAACAGACCAAGTTACTAATGATGATCATAGTCCAATGGTTACAAGTGAGTTTGGAAGATTTATCTGTATATAAAGAATTGGATGTGTAGCACAAAGGTTGTTTGCATAGAGTTGTTATGAATATGATTGTAAAGGCTGACAAAGTTTCTGTCTAAAAATACACAGAGAAAGAAAGCAATATTATTCAATATAGCAAGAAAGCAATATTATTCAACATAGCAAGAAAGTGTAGATATAATTGTATTATATGCACCATTATGTTCAATAGAAATATGTACACTGAAACTTGAAAACTTTCGACGTTGTAACAATTTCAACTATTCTCTTTGGTTTGAAACATTAATATCCTGCTAGCGTTTCAAATTAAAATTGATCAGCAAATGCAAAACTAATTTTCTAATCAACTATTAAGAACAGAAAAATCGGTAGCTTATATTATATGAAAACCAAACATAGCTTGAAGCTCGTTTAGAATGTATTCATCATCACTATTTCTTATGTCTTCTTAGCCATTGTAAGCCCGTAGTGTTATACTAAGTGAGGTTGCAACAACTTGAATTTGCAAGAAACAAAAATTGTTTTCTCAAATGGTAATTAAATAGAGAATCCCACCAGAAAAAAGAGTATATTAACCTCATTAAAACTCTGCTTATATAGTGATCATCAATGAATAGAATTATGTTATAAGGCTTATAGATTTGGGCTAGTCATTTCACTTAAGTGTGAGATCTCAAATCTACAATAGAAAAAAAAAACAGTAATAATAATAAGAAATCATTGCTTGCATCCCTTAAAGCTTAAGCTATCACCGTGCAAGACTACTGGTTGTTTTTGTGTGGATTTCATTCATCTTATATAGTTTTTTCTTTCGTTTTACTCTATTCTTTGTTTTATCAAAATTTAACTTTCCTTCAAATAATAAAACACGATTTTTATGTGATTGTGTACGAATTATGATGTTTCCACATAATCGATTTTAAGGAGTTAAAAAAAAAAAACCTAATAAGAATGCGTTAAAAATTTATAGCTTAGGTTGAAGCTGGAGATGCCAAAAAGAAAAAGACAAAAAAAGATTCAACTATAAGATAGTAATTGATGTTCATATACGATATTCATGGGGTGATCATCGCGAGCACACACCAGGCTTGCCCACGAGCAATATATTTCCAATAATCATATTTTCTGTTTTCTTATGGCCTTGGGTTTTTGGTGGACAAGCTTCACTCGCAAGGTCTGAGTTTTTTTTACCCACATGCATTAACATCTCTAGTGAAGACCCCACGAAGTGCGTTTTCAATAGCCCTTATCTGCAAAATTAACATTATGCATATGTATATATAATTGTTCATTAGTCAAATTATATTAAACAGAAAACCACAAGAGAAAAAAAAAAAAAAAAAAAAGAGTATGGCCTGTTGGTTTGTTCATCTGGATGGATCATCCAGATGAAGCAGTCAAATGATATTCGTTTAATTATATAAATCGACTCATCCAGATGGATCATCTAGATGGATCATCTAGATAACTTATAAATTTATGAAGAAATTTGAAATTCATCCAACTGATAGAATTTGAAGCATTTGGATGAATATGACTTAGTCCAAAAAATTTTGTTTTCTCGTTAAAAACCGTAAAATTTCGTTTTTCCATCAAAAACATAAAATCTTGTTTTTCCGTCAAAAAAATAAAATTTTATTTTTTCATCAAAACATAAAATTTTATTTTCTCGTAAAATCTTATTTTTCTATAAAAAACGTATCGTTTTTCCGTAAAATCTCATTTTCCTGTCAAAAACATAAAATCTCGTTTTCACGCCAAAAACGTAAAATTTCGTTTTCCGGTCAAAAACGTAAAATCTTGTTTTTCCGTCAAAAACGTAAAATCCCGTTTTCTCGTCAAAAACGTAAAATCTCGTTTTTCCGTCAAAAACGTAAAATCTCGTTTTCCCGTTAAAAACATATAATCTTGTTTTTCCGTTAAAAACGTATAATCTTGTTTTTCCGTTAAAAACGTAAAATCTCGTTTTCTCGTTAAAAACGTAAAATCTCGTTTTCCCGTCAAAAACGTAAAATCTCGTTTTCCGGTCAAAAACGTAAAATCTCGTTTTCCCGTCAAAAACGTAAAATCTCGTTTTCCCGTCAAAAACGTAAAATCTCGTTTTCCCGTTAAAGAAGTAAAATTTGTTTTTCCGTTACAAGCGTAAAATCTTGTTTTCTGTTAAAGATGTAAAATTTTGTTTTCCCGTTATAAACGTAAAATCTTGTTTTCCCGTTAAAGAATTAAATTTTCGTTTGCTCGTTACAAACGTAAAATTTCGTTTTCCCGTCAAAAACATAAAATCTTGTTTTTCCGTCAGAAACGTAAAATCTCGTTAAAATATTTTAATAATTTTGCTATTAAAACATAAAAATAAAGATAAATATATTCAGATTAAAATGACCAAACAAATAAAGATTTATTGTTCATTTGTCAAGTTTTCATTTAAATGTTCGTTTGTTCATTTGTTATGTACATCATTCAAATGACTCATCCAGATGAATCATCTAGATGCAAATGACAAATGAGCAAACGAACAGGGCTTATATCTCTGGAATAGCCTCAGGACATCTCTCACTATAAGGAATCGCTGGGACTTGGGATAAATGTTGTATGGCTTAAAGACTTGGACAAGTCGTTTCACTTCATTGTGGGCTTCCAAAATCTAGAGCCACGAAAAAAAAAAAAACAGAAACAAGTAAGCATATATATGTGTTTTGATAATTATGATCTATAACATTAATGTACTCCAGAAAGATTTTATCTACTATAATTAGGTTCACCTGAGGAGGCAGTTGCACATCTTTCGAAGAAGCTCCAAGACTTTGTAGAGAGAAAGAGCAGCTGGGCATGCACTTGTGAGAAGTTGAGCCCTAAAGACAAATATAAGAATGTAATGAACAATACTTCTATTAATAAGCACAAACCGGTCAGCTCTGACCCTGGGCACTTGTGGAAGCTTGGACGCCGTCTCTAGGGTAAGGCCGGAGAAGTATTTAAAAAAAATCCTTATCCTCAAGCGCACCACACACACTTGATTGAAGCATCCATGCACGTATATGTGTTATCACGATCAGTCGATCACCATGATGTTTGTTTCCAACTCACTATAAGTGAGCAATCCGAGGATGGGTGAGATGTAATGTAACTTGTGTGCCACACGAAGAATCGAAGAAACCACCTGAAGAGCTAATCCATCTCACATTCTGATCGGGAAGGTAATTAGCCTCACCAGATATATGCATGCTTAATTTGATTATATTATCTATAGTGAAGAAAGTTGGAATCAGGCAAGTAACATCGGTGAAATCTCACTATACTGAACATCAGCTAGCCTCAGGCTTGCATGCATGTATCTTTAATACTTTATCGCCAGATGATTAGAATGAGTGAATGACTATGAAGAAAACTGGGGGATCTTAACTAGATATATCTTACTAATTACTTATATATTAACATAAGAGGATATGTGTAACAAGTTTTAAGCTCGCTAAGTTTAATACCTGCATCATGAATTTTGATCTTTAATTTCAATGTTTTCCAGCAGAAGAATCTGTTTCACTTGTAACTCTATCCAGTGCCGTGCTTAGAGTATTAGGGGCCTAAGGCAAATGACAAGAAAAAATTTCCATTTTACTCTAATTATTTCTAAAAAAATATAAGTTGTAAATCAGATTTAAATATTATTTTATAAGATATTATAAAGTGCTAATGTTTTTTATTAATTTATAATAAATTTTCAACCACAAAAAATAACATAAAAATATATATTAACCAATATACTAATTTTCTTTTTTTTGGACACCAACCAATATACTAAATAAAAATACAAAAATTAGGGGCCTTAAAACTTGTTTAATATTAAAGGAGCCTAAAGCAAATGCGTTATTTTTTGCTCATTAAGCACGGCTCTGACTCCATCCCCAGTCATAACTGCAACACTGCTGAAACATACGGAGACTGAAACCAAAGGAAAGAAATCCTGTTAGAGGACATGCAATTTGAGCCAACAAGAAATAAAAACAGCTCAGGGAAACGATTCCACTCGACAGAAGGTAAAGTTTAGTTTTTTCGTTAGAAACATAATCGTTCTCGCTTTTACTAGATCGGTACTTATCATCTTAGCCTCGTTTTACACTCTTTATGCAGATGCCTAAGGGGAGGGGGGCGGGCGAAGCCTATGGTTTCCTTATTAGGCTAGATTTAGGTTTTCATTTTTTAGTGGATTTGGGAGTCGGATTTTTGGGTTATAAATACAAAGCTTATGGTTTGTAATTATTCATTCACACAAATAATAAGAAAACTCTAAATGGGTGTTTGCCTCAATTTGTAATTTTTCTCTTAAGTTTATTGTTTTTTGTGCTTGATTCACAACAAAGAACAACAGTTGAATGAAACTGGTAATTTTTCAATGATTTCTAGATGAGATCATATATCAAAGTGATGAAGATTTAATTCTCATACTTAGGAATTATTGCAAAGAATATTGAAATAACTAACATTATTTATATATATATATATGAGAAAATTAGTTTACATATTGTCTTTCTTCTTTCATTGTACTCGTCTTTAATTTGTTTTCTATGTTTTTTTTTTTTTTAAATTTACAAGAGTGTAGCTTTGATCAAGAAAAAAAATAAGTAGGGAAAATCAACTTTACCATCGTTCTCATCGCCTGTTACAATATTTTCCGAATAATATATGTATTGCTTCAAAGATGTGAGTAAATAACAAATTAAGTGAGTTATTTTAGCTACTATTCAGATAAAATTTTCATATATGTATATGATTACGTAATATATTAATTATGTTCTCCAAATCAATGCGTACATGTTTAATTGGAATAACATTGAAAACGGGTTACACTTAAAATTAAATCGTATTTCCTCTATAAAAAACTTTGTGACCATTTTATTTAGAAGCATATTAATGTGTTAGAGTGAAAAAATAGTAATAATGCTCTTGAAAAAGATGAAGGTTGAGCAAATAGGAAGAAAGTGAAACTAATTTATATGTGATTTTATATGAATTATTATACGATGATACAGCATAACTGATTATATAAGGAGTTTTAACAACAACAAAAAGCCAATAACAATAATAATATAAGAACTTAAAAGTTTAAATAGCTTAGGTTGAAATTGCTAAATGTAAAAATGTCAAATATAAGATAACAGCCAATATATACATAATCGGTATCCACGGGCTGATCCCGGCTTATGGGTCGGGCAAGGGATGAGTTTATTTACGCACATTAACATCCTTAGAGAAGATCCGACGGCCACGAAGTGCGTTGTCAACAGCTCTTATCTGCAAAATTGACAGTATATATGATATATAGTTGTTCTTTAGACTATAACTACACATTTAGAACCCCAAGAGAAACAAAAAAAAAAAAAAAAAAAAAAAAGAGAAAGAGTATATCTCTGGAATAACCTCAGGCAATTTCTCACTATAAGGATCGTTGGGAATAATGTTGTATGGCCTAAAGATTTGCGCTAGTCGTTTCACTTCGTTGTGAGCTTCCAAAGCCAAAGAACAGAAACAAGTGTGAGCAGCTATTTTGATAATTCTATTAATCAACTCGCTAGCGCGCGACGACGACATCCTTCTATTTGTCTTTAGGGTTCATCTTCTCACAAAGGAGGCAGTTGCACATCTTTTGAAAGAAGTTCCAAGACTTTGTAGAGAGAAAGAGCAGCTAGGCATGCATTTGTGAGAAGATGAACCCTAAAGACAAATAGAAGGATGTAATATGTTTCTATATATATAAGTTCATAAAGAAAGATATGTATATATATAGAGAAAAACCATCAATCTGAACACAACAATATTTCCACTAAGCACAAACCGGTTAGTTCTGACTCTGAAACATCTGGACACTTGGACGCCGTCTCTAGGGGTAGGCCAGAGAGGCAAGCCCTTTGTTCCCTCTCCTAATTTCAATTATAAAAAAAAAAAAAGCAACGTCCCTTATAACTCTATCTTGTTGATAATAAGAAGAGAGTAATGAATGGATTCGAAAATACGAATGTAGGTGGTAAAAATATGTAGGATGCATATGTTAATTGAATATTGTTGCACCATGTTAAAAAAAAAAAAAAAAGTGCATCACTAGGCCGCAATTTTCCATTCCAAATTGCATCACCACCATTCTACACAAGTCAAATTGATGATAATGATGCAAAGGTCTATTATTATAACGAGTAAAACTGAAAACAGAACCAAAACCTCCTCAAAAAGTGAATAAAATGAAGAAGAAGATGATAATATATATATGCATACCGCCTCAACCCAAAACTTGAGGGAACACCTAAAACCGGCAACACCAGGTGCAACTATGATGGACTCAAACCTTATTACCTCCTCAAGCGCACCACACACCTGATAGAAACATCCATGCACGTAAGTATAGGTTTTGTTATATATATATATATATATATATATAGAGAGAGAGAGAGAGAGAGATATTAAGTGATCACGAGGATGATGATGATGATATTTGTTTCAAACTCACATAGATAAGCAATCCGAGGATGAGTGGGATGTACGTCATGAGCCACACGAAGAATCGAAGTAACCTCCTTAAGAGATGATGGCACCATCTCACTGTTTGGGAGATTATTAGCCTCTGCCATCTTTTTAATCCCCACCAGATGCTTTTTTGATCCTACTATACATACATATATAGTGAAGAAAACAAGAGAATCAGACAAGTAATATCAGTGAAATCTCAGTATCAATGATGCATTTTAAGGGAACTTAATTACGGCAAGTACTAACTGTTTGCAGTAATATTAAGAGAAAACGCAGAAACAAAAGGTGAGGATTCATGGATTTTTTTAATTTTAATTGAATTTGGAAATCCAAGCAAAATCCTATGTTATTGGTTTTTATGATTTTTAAATCCTAATTAACATCAAATATTATTCAATACTAAGACTTACATATAGATTTGAGTTTGCAGTGGATTTTAATGGATGTCGAAGTGAACAAAAGCAAAAACACAAAAGTAGATTTTTTCAAAGTTAAACCTACACAATCACAACGCGATTTTACAAAAATTAAGAAAGAAAGATGGGAAAAAAGAGATTTACCAATTCAATTGAAATCAAGCAGATCCGGGTAAAATCGACAACGTAAATCAATTCTGAAATTTCGCAGATGCTTTTGATCTCGCCTGGAATCACTAATCAGAGAGAACCCACTAATACGAAAGAATGAAAACAAAAAAAAAATTAGTTCGTAAGAAGAAGGAAAAAGTTAAAAAAAAAAAAAAAAAAAAGGATATGTGATCTTAGCTATATTTAGGGGATATTACTAATTACTTATATTAACATAAGAGGATATGTGAAACAAGTTTAAAAGATTTTTGACTTGAATCAGAAAGAAACCCTAAAAAGTAAAAGAAAGAACCGATGTGGAACCCAAAGATCTATGTCCTAAAATACGACTTTAGTAAATAACTGCCTGCATGCATACACTGATACACACATGGTCAAAGGAGATTATTTAACTGTATATTATATGCCGAGGCTACGACTATTTTTATTTAAGAAAAAAAAAAAAAAAAAGGAAAGCGAAAATGACTAAAATACCCAGATAAAACCTAATAGTGTGAGGAAACAACGAGGTGCTCTTTCGTCCCATCAAAATCAAAAATCTCTATCGCCGGATCCCTTCTTTGCCCTTCTCCTTTCTCCAGATTTTCCTCTTCAACCCTTTTCCTTCCTTCCTTCCTTACCCGCCAAATTCCCTCCTCTTTGAATCTCCCCAAATCCCTCTCCGCCTCGTGTGTCTGCAGTTTCCGCTTGGTTCGTGAGTTTCGATTCTCCATCTCTCTTGAATCCTTTTTGTTTTGCGAGCTTCGCTTGAATCCCTTTGTTTGTTTTCTGTCGAATTTTGTGTGGGAATTTGTTCTCGCACACAGTAATCTCTTTATATCCGTGTTTGTGTTATCAATTTGTGAACTTTTTGAATTGGGTTTTGGTGGCTGGATGGTGTTTCTCTATCGAGAACGAGAACGAGAATCAATGGGGCATAAGTTTCAATCTGTGTTTTCCTGCGATAGATGCTTCCAAGTTAGTTACTTTACTTTGGGGTTGGGGACTTAGGCTTATGGTTATAGCTGTTTTAGTTTTATATGGGAACTTGCTCTTTGCTTGAACTTCCTCTTTGTTAATACTCTCACTTCTTGCAAAGTCTTATTTTGTTGTTGTTCATACATAGTTTTCTTTGTTTGCAGGTCTATAAAAGATAGTACTTGAGTCAGGAACTGGAACAGATAGTGTCTTGGCCAGTATTTTTGCTGTTACTGTGATGAAATGGCAGATCACGAGCTGATGATGGCAGGGAACCACAACAACTCGTTTAGGCAGGAGCATTTTGTGGAAGCTCGACAGAACAGTGAACTGTTTCCTACCCATGACTACAGTTTTGCTTTGGAACCGCTTCACGAGACCAACCTTCAGATAGGTGTTTCTCGGGAGCAGAATGAGGTTTGGAACCACAACCAGGAACGTGCACTGTCTCATGTAAACTCAAAGACTCATAGTGAAGAAATACATGAAGAAGAGCAGTGTTTGGAAGGAAAAGATGAGGTTGATTCTCAGGATAACAACCAAAACGAAAGCTATGACCATGCTTTTGACCTCTCATTTCCTGATAATGATGACTCAGAAACTTCAGAGAATGATAAACTAGCTTTGGTAGTCTCTCACGATCTCAATGATAACTTACAGCTGGCGGTGGGTCATTGCATGAATAGGGATCCAATACCTGGCCTGGACATAAGCCCATCTCAGCAGCTAGAGTTGGCTCCTCCTGTTGTTCAGTCCCGGTCTCTTGTTACAGATCCTGATCACAACTTGGTCGTTGGTATGGAATTTTCAGATGTATATGCCTGTAGGAGAGCATTGAGAGATGCAGCGATTGCCTTGCGCTTTGAGATGCAGACAGTTAAATCTGACAAAACACGTTTCACTGCAAAGTGCGCTAGTGAGGGTTGCCCTTGGAGGATTCACTGTGCCAAGCTTCCTGGTTTACCAACCTTTACGATAAGGACTATTCACGGGAGTCACACATGTAGTGGTATTTTACACCTTGGTCACCATCAAGCTTCGGTTCAGTGGGTTGCTGAGGCTGTGAAAGAAAGGCTGAGAGTAAATCCTCAATGCAAACCTAAGGAGATACTGGAGGAGATTCATCAAGTTCATGGAATCACACTATCATACAAGCAAGCATGGAGAGGGAAAGAACGGATAATGGCTGCTGTTCGTGGGTCGTTCGAAGAAGATTATCGCCTTCTTCCTCGATATTGTGATGAAATCAAAAGAACAAACCCTGGGAGCATAGCTGTGGTACATGGAAGCCCTGTTGATGGGAGCTTTCAACAGTTGTTTATTTCTTTCCAGGCATCAATCGTTGGTTTTCTTAACGCTTGTAGGCCTCTCGTTGCATTGGACAAAGTTGTTTTGAAGAGCAAATATCTAGGGACACTGCTACTTGCCACCGGGTTTGATGGAGATGGTGCAATATTTCCTTTGGCTTTCGCGATTATAACCGAGGAAAATGATAGTAACTGGGAGTGGTTCCTCTCAGAGCTGCGTCAGCTTCTTGAAGTTAACTCCGAAAACATGCCAAAGCTGACAATATTATCTAACATGGAGAAACCCATTGTTGATGGAGTCGAAGCTAATTTCCCAACGTCGTTTCATGGCTTCTCTATCCATCATCTCACAGAATGCCTCCGTAGTAAGTGCAACAACTCTGATCTTGTGAACCTTTTTTGGGAAGCAGCAAAATGTTACACCGAGTTCGAGTTTGGTGAAAAACTCACCGAGATCTCACAGAAATCCCAGGAGGCTGGCATGTGGTTCCGCACCATCGAGACCCATTTATGGACCACGTTTAAACTAATAGGGTTTGGACATGTTACTGCAAATGTTACAGAGTCACTCAACGGTTGGATTCAAGATTCCTCAGGTCTCCCTATAATCCAGATGATGGAGTGTATCCGTCGACAACTGATGACTTTGTTCAATGAACGCCGTGAAACAAGCATGCAGTGGTCTGGCATGCTTGTTCCATCTGCTGAGAGACGAGTCTTTGAGGCTATCGAACATTCCCGTGCGCACCAAGTTCACAAACTAAACGAATCAGAATTCGAGGTGGTCGTGACCAACCAAGGAAAATCGATGGTAGTTGATACTAGATTCCGTAGCTGTGAGTGCCGTGGATGGCAGTTATACGGTTTGCCTTGTAGCCACGCAGTTGCAGTACTCATCTCTATCAGAGAGAACGTTTACAGGTACACTGAGAGTTACTTCACCGTGGGAAATTACCGGCGAACTTACGCAGAAACCATACATCCAGTTCCAGACAAAACCATGTGGAGAAAAACAGAACCTGACGTAGAAAGTGGTGAGGAGTCTGTGATAAGACCACCTAAGGTGTTAAGACAACAGCCACGGCCAAGGAAGAGAAGAAGCCAAGGAGAAGACCGTGGACGCCAAAAGCGGGTGGTTCGATGTAGCCGGTGTAATCAGGCTGGCCATTTCAGAACGACTTGCACAGCTCCTGAATAAATAAATAAAAAGCCTATGATAGACTTTATTTTCTATTTTCTTTTCCTTTTTTGTTTTTTATTTAGGTTTAGAACATTCTTTGCAAAGCGTTTCTCTTTATTAACTCATTTTCCCAATATGTTAGATTTTCAGATACACAATGTCAGTGAGAATCAACTAACATGTTAAGAGTCTTGTTATGTTATTGTTATAGCCTTGAGTAAGAGATTTTATAAACCCTTGCAAAAACACTACATATACATGGAGACTGAGATGATTCTGGGGTAAACAAAACAAAATGGTCAAATCACAAAATGCAAACACCAAGAAGTATCCGGAGTAATAGGGCTCAAAAGCTATTTTAGTACAGTACAGTACACGTGGAGAAAGTAGATACATTGTCTCGTAACAGAAAACAAACTTAAAGAGTTTCATCAATCTTAATCTCATATGGCTTCTCTTGATGATCACCAAATCAATCCTTTGCATATGCTAAACAGACCAATGTGTGTTCCAGAGTTAAACAGCAACAACAACACAACGACTTTCACTCAGATTTTGGTAATCTCATCCATTGGCTTCCTCTTAGCCGTTGCACTGCATTACCGTCTCAGGAAGCTACGTCACTCCAAGATCATCCCTCGTATCAGACACTCTCAAAAAAACAAAGGCCATGAGAAGCTCGAGAGATTCTCTCACTACGTCGGTATAAATCAATCTACATTTTATCCTCTTTGAAATCTCCATGATCATAGATTTTGATGCTTTATAAGGAAAATGTTGTTTTTGTGTCCATTCTCTTCTTGCAGTTCGGCAGATGGGATTCAAGGACAGGAGAGAATGTCCACATCTCTGCAAATTAGCCAATGAGTACATTAGGAAATCAGATTGCTGCGAGCAAGACATTTACAGCTTCTTCTCTGATGAGCCTGATGCTGATTCTCTCTTCATTAAGCTCGTTGAGGAGTTCGAGAGATGTATTCTCAGTTACTTCGCTTACCACTGGAGCCATGCGGATCTCATGATTAGTCAGGTTTGTTTCTCCAGGAAAACAAAAACGATAACACTTCATAATCCTTTCTTTAATAACATCATAATCTAATAGATCAAAAACATCTCATGGACTTTGTATCAGATACTCAGTGCCGATGTTGAGCCCAAGAAGAAACTCAAGCATATTGTCATGGCGGCTACGAGGTGAGTCTACCAACATAATGCAATCCCGGGTCATGCTTTCTTTCAGTGAGTCTTCTCAAATGATTGTTCCTTGGTTGGTATATAGGGAACAGAGGTTTGAGAGGGTGACTAAAAATCTGAAAGTAGCAAGGGTCTTCAACACATTGGTAGAGGAAATGAAAGCAATGGGGATCGCATCTGTTGATGACTCAGAATGTACAGAAGTTATGGCTCCAGTTGCACATAAGGACCGAAGCCCGGTTTTACTCCTCATGGGTGGTGGTATGGGTGCAGGCAAGAGCACTGTACTAAAAGACATTCTCAAAGAGTAAATAAGATTCAACAACTTCACATAGTTCTTTACCTGACATTAGTCATTGTTCGGTGTTTCTTACTACATGCTTGTGTGCTTTGGAACAGACCATTTTGGGCAGGAGCAGATGCTGTGGTAATCGAAGCCGATGCTTTCAAAGAATCTGATGTGATATACAGAGCTCTAAGCTCCAGAGGCCATGTTGATATGATCAAGACTGCTGAATTCGTAAGGTTCTTTGTTTCCTTATAAGTGCAACAAGAATCCTTTTATAGAAAAACCTGCAAGGAATCAAATCAAATTTAAGTAATTCTTCCAGATATGGATATATACATAAGATAAGAGCCCCCCCAAAAAAGCATATTACCTTTGATATTTCAATATCCACAGAATGTTGTGAAACTCTTGATGGTGAAATGGAAATAAAAACAGGTTCACCAATCATCAACAGATGCAGCATCATCACTGCTCGTTACAGCTCTCAACGAAGGGAGAGACGTGATAATGGATGGAACACTCTCTTGGGTACCGTTTGTGGTTCAGACCATAACTATGGCAAGGAATGTGCATCGCCATCGTTACAGAATGGGAGCTGGCTACAAGGTTGGTGAAAATGGAGATGTCATAGAGAACTATTGGGAACGCATAGGCGAAAGACAACAGCTGCAAGAGGATGGAAAAGAGAGAAAGCCATACAGAATAGAGTTAGTTGGAGTTGTGTGTGATGCATATTTAGCAGTGATTCGAGGCATTAGGTGAGAGTGTTCCAAGTGATTTTGCAAAACAGTTTTTTAAACAAGTGTGTGTTTTTCTTAACATACAGTTTTGGTTTTTTACCATATATATATATATATGCAGGAGAGCAATAATGTGTAGAAGAGCGGTTAGGGTAAGATCTCAGCTAAGATCTCACAAGAGGTTTGCGGATGCGTTTCTTACCTATTGCAACTTAGTTGACAATGCCAGGCTTTACTGCACCAATGCTCTTGAAGGTTCTCCAAAGGTTAGACCTGAGTTTCTCTTCTTCCTCCTTTGAATGCAAAGTAAAACCTGAAATGTTTTAAAGTAATGAAAGTGAGAATCCATGGTGAACAATGTGGTTTTTATGCAGCTGATAGGATGGAAAGAAAAGGAAAAGACATTGCTAGTGGATCCAGAGGAGATAGACTGTTTGAAGAATGTAGGAAGGTTAAACGAGAATGCGGAATCTATTTATGAGCTCTACAATAGACCAAACCCTGCTTGTGAAGCTGGATCGATATGGAAAGACATTGTTCTTTCTCCTTCAAGGTTCAATATTCAACAGGAGCTCAAATACTCAATTCAGAAAGTGGAAAGATTGAAACAGTATCTCCAAGAAACACCAAGGTCAGAGAGAGGAAGATAGAGAAGGGCACAAGTTTTCGTAGCTTTATTTCCTGGTATGTCACAAAAATTCATTTATGTAACACTCCTAAAAACGATCAAACAAAAGTGAATGACTCTAAACAAAGAGAGAATGGGCAATGCCTAACTTGGTACTAGTCAGAAAACTTCAAAGCAGAAACCAAAAGAGAATTGCACAAGCAATACCAAGCTAATGGCAAAAAAAACATTGAATGTAAGAGATGTTTTAAGGTACCAAATGCATTATATGGTTCAGTAGAAAACGTATGAAATCTCACCTTATCTTTGCAATGCTGCTTGTTCTTAAGAGAGACCAGTTCCTTCAAAGCACATCTGAAGAAGACACAACAATATCCTATTAGCATTCTCTCATAAGCAATGAAACAACAAGAAAGAAACTGAATCACCTTAAAACACATTCATACATTACTTCATAGTCATTCAAGAACACTAACCTATACAGAAGCATATCTCAGCAAACCTTGTGAATCCATAAACTTAAAGGACAGTTTTTGGAGAAGTAAAGAACAAAGAAACCATCACATTTAGCTATTGATTAAAGCTTAATTTCAAACAAACCAAAAAAATTACAAGATAATGATGTCTCAAGAAGAAACCAGAAGACAAAGAAGAAGAAAAAGAAAAACTTTGGAAAGCAAGCTCCTTCAAGGATGATTCAATTATACAAGACTACCCCTAGAGAAGCTACCACCACCATGTATTCAATCTTCCCCCACTATATCCTACACCCATCTTCTTCACTTCTTCGTCTTCCTCGTCGAAGACCTTTTCGCCGGAGGTTTCATAGGCATAGGCTTCACCCTCATTATTGGCAGAGTAATCTTTACCGCAGCCGCCGCTTTTTTCTTGGCAGGAGCAGCCTTCTTCCCTGGAGATGTCCTAGTCGAAGTCCTAGACGCTTTAGCTGGTCTCTCCTTTGCCTTTGGCTTTGCAGCAACAGCTTTCGTCTTGGACACAGCAGCGACGGTCTTCGATTTAGGTTTAGCAGCAGTGACTTTAGCCTTTGTTGCCTTAGGCTTAGCCGCAGTTGCAGCCGGCTTCTTAGTTCCTTTGGCTGCTGGTTTGGCTTTAGCAGGAGCCGAAGCTTTGCCCTTAGGTTTCGCAGAAGCTGCTGGCTTCTTCTTGGCCGGAGCAGTCGCCGCCGGTTTCGGAGCTGCGGCGGATCTAGCGGAGGGGAGCTTGAAAGAGGCTTTGACCTTAACCAACTTCCCAGAAGCAACGAGTCTCTTCAGATTCACGAGGAGAAGCTTCCTGAAAGTAGGAGGAAGCGATTTATGCTTCTCCTCGATGAACTTCTGAATCGCGTATTGGCTAGATCCAGTTCTCTCCTTCAACGTCACGATTGCGTCCTTAATCATCTGCATCGATGAATCAAAATCCAAAATTACGAATCCGAAAATCGAAAATTCGAAATTGAAAAGCACAGATCGAAACGAATCTCAAAACCTCTTCGTATGGAGGGTGAGAAGAAGTGCTTTTCTTCCTCGGAGCCTTCGATGCAGGCTTCTTCGTCGCCTTAACTTCCTTGGTCTTCTTTGCTTTACCACCTTTCGCCGCCGGTTTCTTCTCAGCCGGTGTAGTCACCGCCGCTTCAGCATCTCCTGAATCAACCTTCGTTGCGACGTTGTCTTCTTCTCCCGACATCTCTCTCTCTCTCTCTCTACTGATTCTCTCAAAAGAGCTTTCTATGGAAATTGTATATGCGTCAGAGAAATTTCTGATGAAGACGACGAGAACTACGGAAATGTTTATATAGTCAAATGTGATATGAGACAGAGATTTCTTCCTTTGCTCTGATTGGTTAATACAGCGACTACTCGGATCGGCGTATCCTCTCAGGTTTGAATTTCAACCGTTAGATCTAAATCTATCGACGGTGTGGAGATAAGGATTGTGAATGTAAGGCTGAGGAGGTTAATGGATGTGGATAGGTGCTTTTGGGTATGTTTGGTGTGCTTTTAGCCTCGATTAATCTTATCATAACTTGAGATATACTTTAGGAAATTCAGATTTGTTTTCTTCTTTGTGTAGGAAATTCTTTAAGGTTTCGTTTGAGTATCTAAGCGTTTAAAACGGATTATTGTAGGATGAGAAAATCGGTTATGAAGCAAGGTTGGTCAAAACTATGGTTTGTTTTGATAGTATTATGGTATCTTTGATTTTCTGGAGAATGCTTGTGGGGAGTTTCTGAATGTTTGTATTCATTGGAAACTAGACTAATTAAGGAGTGTAACGAACCAGGAAATGTTAAAATCGGATATTGTTTGGGTAGAAAATCATGCTATTAAATCCGACCAAAGATGACCATCTTCTAGTATATGGTGCCACATAACTCGTTGCATGTGTGATGTGTCTATCTTTTAAAGAGTCCCAGCTTAATTAACCAATGATTTATGCCTTGGATTCATTTTCATATTTCAGTTTTCATTACTTCGTGTAATATTCACTAGATTAAAATTTGGTTATAAAAGTTAACTTATAAGAGTTAGTGAGGCATCTGCGAAGTTTCACAATAATGATGATGTATGCAACTAAGCATCTTGCTTCTCAAAGCATAGATTTCATTTTTATCATCAATAGCATATGATTTTCATTAGCAAACATAAATCTCTGTTAGCAAACATACTACCATATTTGATTCAAATTCAAATATATTGATACCGGTTTAAAAATTTCCTACGTTTTTAACGGAATTTTTTTTTATCGCGCAAATGGTTATATAACGTCTTCGACAAGAATATGTTTATGCATAACGTTTTAATATAAGGATGATATAAATAACATTCAAAAGATTTTATATTCCAACAAAAATTACTAATTACAATTGAAACGGAGAGAGTAATTTGATATACATACAGTCAAAAACCATTAGTACAGTTTTATAAAATAAACATTTTTCATCATACATAACTGATATTGAAACCAGACCAAAATCAAATATTTTCAACTCACATATGCATCAAACCTTCTCCAGGTCGAAATCTAACCCAATCCAAACCAAAAACGAATAATTTGACCTAAAACTAGATTTCATTCACAACAGAAAAGAAATGGTCTATGAACTTATAGTTGATCTCTGACCATAGTTGAACGATTCCCGATTTATATATATTTTCTAAACGAGGGTACTCTTGAGAAATAAATTCAATCAATATATACGAAGACTAATGTAGGAACCTTTAATCTCCCTTTTGAACACGAACATAAATATCGTGAGAGTAAACGTGTTAGACATTCCACCATCTCTCATTCAAATATTAATTGCGTTCTAACTAATGGGTTTACTTTCGAATCTGTGATCAGTTACATTTTATATTTACCAATGGAAGCTAATGTTGGTTTCAATATACTCTAAAGTCTCTAACCATATATCTAGAGTCTAGACTAAAGTATGACCATCCGCAAACATGCAATTTAACAATTAACTTTTCCGTTGTAGATTTTGTAATGAGCTAGCTAGTGAATGGTTGATGCAAAACGTTAATATGGTTTCCATCTATCTATCGATCTACCGGAAATGCTAACAAAAATCTGTGGCTCTTATCCTTGGATATCAATAAATCTTTGATAACTTTATTTGGTATAGAATCATCTACATATGTTAATAATCTTAAAATAAACTACACCTTATCTGTATAATTTTCATTAATTGGGATAGTTGTCATTTGTCATCATTTGTCACCACCCTTTTATAGATTTTCACACATGTCATCTATTCATAATGCACGACCCACCGAAACTATCCAAAATTTAATACACGTCAAAACCTCCAAAATATTTTTACTAGAAATTAATTTAGCATCATTTACAAAAAACTTACGTTATCAAATTAAAACGATACTAAGACATATTCTAGTTTATCACAAAACTATCTCTATTGTGTTATTTGTTCTTGGGATAGACGAATTACAAAAAAAAAGTGACATACGGAGACATGGTCAGGCAAGAACTCTCCAGCACTTCAAACTACAAAAAGATTCCACAATTAAATCGACCAACACATCACATTCACACGAAGCTTTTGGAAAACACATGTATATGATGATGTTCATTAACAAACATAATACTATTATGAAATATGAAATTCTGGTAACGTATTGATATGCGTATTTATCTAACATAAAGTTGTATTTGAATTTTAGTATGTCGGTTTGAAATTTTTCTGCGTTTATAACGAATTTTGTTTTACAGTAAATAGTTATGTAACGTTATGGACAATAATGTTATATGGATAATATTTGCATATACAATTTGAAGTAAATCCCTAAAAATTTGAAAATGTTATATTAAACAAAAAAAGGATTGATTAATTAGGATTTGTTGTGAAAACTTAGAAACTTTATTAATCACTGGAATGTATATATAGAGTACATAGGGAATCTAGGTTAAGTACAATGCCCTGATGGGCCTAATGGGCCGGTATAAGAGTCCATATATGATATGTGTTATAACACTCCCCCTTGGACGAGTGAACCGGGTCAGCTACTCAATCGGGATCTCGATAATGCGCTGGGGAATGTTGCCTCATTAAAACCTTACCAGGAAAAACCCAGTGGGACAAAACCATGGTGAAGGAAAAAGAGTACAACACGCATTACTCCCCCTGATTGTAGCATCACTGCAGATCTCTAAGTCTATACATTCCTATCTGTTTGACGAGCTTCCGGTGTGTTGAAGTAGGCAATGATTTGGTGAAGAGGTCAGCTGAATTCTCACTGGATCGGACCTGCTGAACGCTGAGAGTGCCGTCTTTCTGCCAGTCTGAGGTTGAGAAGAACTTCGGTAGAATGTGCTTCGTCCGATCTCCTTTGATATATCCTTCCTTGAGCTGAGTTATGCATGCCGCGTTGTCTTCATACATCACCGTGGGCTGTGTGTCTTCGTCCATACCACAATCTCTGCGGATGTGCTGAGTCATGGAGCGCAGCCAG
Organism: Eutrema salsugineum; assembly: GCF_000478725.1. Lineage (NCBI taxonomy): Eukaryota > Viridiplantae > Streptophyta > Magnoliopsida > Brassicales > Brassicaceae > Eutrema > Eutrema salsugineum. The sequence goes on along the minus strand of NW_006256908.1, from coordinate 5,821,833 downwards.
ACGCATTCCCTACTAGCCTCATGAATGGCTAGGATTTCAGCATGGTTTGATGAAGTGGCAGTGAGTGTCTGCTTCATTGATCTCCAAGAGATGGCTGTTCCTCCATGCGTAAAAACGTAGCCAGTTTGAGACTTGGCAGTGTGCGGATCTGATAGATATCCTGCATCGGCGAAGCCGACTAACCCATCTTTATTTTGGTTAGTATAGAAGAGTCCTAAGTCTTGAGTACCTCGAAGGTATCTTAGGAGATGTTTTATACCGTTCCAGTGCCTCTGAGTTGGAGATGAACTATATCGAGCGAGGAGGTTCACGGCAAAACATATGTCTGGTCTAGTGTGACTAGCCAGGTACATTAACGCTCCTACAGCACTGAGGTATGGCTTTTCAGGACCAAGGATTTCTTCATCATCCTTTTTGGGACCAAGAGGGTCATCACTTAAGCTTCTAACTACCATTGGGCTGGTCAATGGGTGAGCTTGGTCCATATTAAATCGCTTGAGTACCTTTTCGATATAAGCCGATTGATGCACAAGGATTCCTCCTTTGATGTACTCAAGTTGTAATCCCAAACAGTACTTTGTTTTGCCTAGGTCTTTCATTTCGAATTCTGCTTTTAAGCAGTCGACTGTTTGGGAGATCTCACCAGATGTTCCGAGGATGTTTAGATCATCCACGTATACTGCTATGATTACAAATCCTTTGTTTGAGTACTTCTTGATGAAGATGCATGGACTGATGGGGTCATTTTTGTAGCCTTCTTTGATGAGGTAATCGCTGAGGCGGTTGTACCACATACGCCCACTTTGTTTCAGTCCATACAAGGATTTGTTCAGCCTGATGCAGTATTGATCTCGAGATGCATTTTTGTCTTTTAGTTCAATGCCATCTGGGAGTCTCATATATATTTCGTTGTCCAGGGGCCCATAGAGATATGCGGTTACAACATCCATTAACCGCAGATCCAGATTTTCTCTTATGGCCAGACTTATGAGGAATCGGAATGTTGTTGCATCCACCACTGGAGAATAAGTCTCCTCATAATCGATTCCGGGTCTCTGTGAGAATCCTTGTGCTACAAGCCGTGCTTTGTATCGAACGACTTCACCGAGTTCGTTCCTTTTGCGCACAAAGACCCATTTGTGGCCCACTGGCTTGATGTGTGATGGGGTCCGGATGATCGGACCGAACACGTTTCTGAGTTTGAGACTCTTTAACTCCACGTTTATGGCTTCTTTCCATTTTAGCCAATCTGTTCGATGTGTACACTGTGTTATTGACGTGGGTTCTAGATCCTCTTGCGTGAGCGCAACATCAAGTGCTACTTTGTATGCAAAGAGTGCATTTAAGTCGACTTCTTTTCGATTCCACTGTATTCCGGACATATTGTAATTGATGGAGATCTCATTGTTATCTTCTGAACCTAGAGATTCGGCGTCCCGAACTTCCATTGAGGGTTCATTAGATTGAGTCTCAGCCGCGGCTATGTCTGATATTGCAGGAATCCCGGTTTCGGTTATTGCACCTTTCTTTGATTTCCGGGGATTCTTATCTTTGGAACCGAGAGGTCTGCCCCGTTTGAGACGTGGTGCAGACTCTGTAGCAACTTGGGTCTGTCCCGTTGGGACAGCTATTCGTACTGGTGCATTACAAGCTGGGATGTACGATTTGGTTACTTTGGTCGGGTCAGCAAAGGAATCTGGCAATTGATTAGCTAGCTTTTGATAATGAATAATCTTTTGGATCTCTGAATCACATTCTAGAGTCCGAGGATCTTGCCAATTTAATGATGTTTGATTCCATGAAAGATCTTTGACCAGCTTGTTTGTCTCACCACCTAAAGAGGGATATACCGATTCATCGAATTGGCAATCCGCATATCTGGCCTTGAAGAGATCTCCAGTGGTTGGCTCGAGATATCTTATGATGGTGGGAGAGTCAAAACCAACATATATTCCCATCCTTCTTTGAGGTCCCATTTTGGTTCGATGTGGTGGAGCAATGGGTACATATACTGAACACCCAAATGTTTTGAGATGGGAGATGTCTGGCTCATGACCCGAGAGTAGTTGGGATGGGGAATATTTGTGTTCACTAGATGGCCGGATGCGTATGAGTTCAGCAGCATGTAATACTGCATGTTCCCATGCTGAGGCCGGGAGCTTTGATCTCATGAGTAATGGTCGGGCTATCCATTGAATGCGTTTAATGAATGATTCAGCCAATCCATTTTGAGTATGGACATGTGCTACAGGATGTTCCACGGTTACCCCCATGGCCATACAGTAGTCATTAAACGCTTGTGAGGTAAATTCACCAGCATTGTCAAGGCGGATAGTCTTTAGTGGGAAGTCAGGGAAATGGGCCCGCAATTTGATGATTTGGGCCAAGAACCTAGCGAAGGCTTGGTTCCGAGAGGACAAGAGACAAACATATGACCAACGGGTCGATGCGTCTATAAGGACCATGAAGTACCGGAATGGTCCGGAAGATGGATGTATAGGTCCACAGATATCGCCCTGGATTCTTTCTAGGAAATGAAGTGTTTGTTTAGAGATTTTAACTGGTGAAGGCCGAGTGATCAATTTGCCTTGAGAACAAGCTGTGCACATGAGGTGTTGAGGATAAGCTCGGTTTTCTTTGAGGGTATGTCCTTGAGAGTTTTGAATTAGTTTACGCATCATATTTGCACCGGGATGACCGAGCCGGTCGTGCCAAATAGTATAATCAGTAAACCGGGCTTTGAGAGTGGTATTAGCTTCAATCATACTGACTTTAGCATGGTAAAGTCCAGTAGAGAGCGCGGGTATGGTTTCGAGGATTTGTTTATGGCCGTCTACGGTTTTAGTGACTAGGAGGGATTCTTTGTTCCCTTGACCTTAGGTTTCTATGTGGAAACCATTCTGTCTTATATCCTTGAAGCTCAGAAGATTTCTCTTCGAACTAGGAGAATATAGAGCATCTGGTATTTCAAGTTGTGTGTCATTTGATAGCAACACATAGGCATGGCCATATCCTTCGATAAGGTTTGAGGGACCCGCGATGGTGCTAATATTTGCGGTTTGATAGGTTAGGTTTATGAAGTAACTTTTGTTTCTTAAGATAGTGTGGTTGGATCCACTATCTACGACTATGGTTTCCATTTGCTGGTGTGTTTCATTATGAATAGAAGATAGAATTCAGTATTGAGGAATTCAGAAAATGTGATAAATCATAAAGTAAAGCAGTGTCTGAGAATAAAGGCAAATGGAAAAAAAAAAAAATGAAACAAATCCCAAAATGAAAAAAAAATAAAGAACAAAATCAAATTGTATCAGAGTTTCAGATGATTGAATTAATCGAGGAGATCAGCTGTTTCATAGTCCATGGGGTCGGTCTGCTCGTTTGTGGTGTTCTCATCATCAAGGAGGTCGTCACCTTCCAGGTTAGCAGCATCGACTGGCTGAGTCATGTTGGCTTCAGCAGGAGCTTTTCCGTACTTCTGGTATAGATCGCAGTGGATCTTGGGGGTGCGACATTGCTTTGTTGGGTGGTTGAACATCCCACATCTGGTACAAGCAGAGTGATCGGGGTTGGTGTGGCGGGTCGGCTTGGTGATGCCTCGACCACGACCAGGACCATAACTGAGGTTAGGTCGGTTGCCACGACCATGTCCGCGTCCACGTCTTCCACGTCCATGTCCTCGGCAATTACCACGTCCATTACCACGTCCACGGCGGTGATCTGAGGATCTATCGGGTTGAACATGGTAGGACTCTTGACGAGAAGCTGGGACAGGAGCCGATCCCGGGGGCCTCATAGTGCTGTTCCTCATAAGCAGCTGGTTATTCTTCTCAGCGAGGAGAAGACAGGACAACAAGTCTTCGTACAATGTGTGTTTCATTGCACGGTATTGTTGTTGGAGCACAACATTCTCTGTGCTGAATGTGGATAATGTTTTCTCGAGGAGATCATTATCTGTCACATCCTCGCCACAGAGTTTCCGGATGGCAACAATACGAAAGAGTTCGTTGTTGTAATCATCTACGGATTTGTAGTCCTGGAACCGAAGGTTCTTCCAGTCGAAATCTGCCTGAGGCAACTGGACCATTTTCTGATGGTCATATCGCTTTTTCAGCGCTTGCCACAATTCAAGTGGATTCTCAAGAGTGAGATATTGCTGCTTAAGGCTCGGGGCCAGATGATGGCGTATGTGACATATCGCCTGAGACTGTCCCTTACGGGATGCGGTGTTACCGTCGGTAATACATGCATCGAGTTCTTTCGATGCAAGGAACAAGCGCATGTCTAGGCCCCACTCGAGGTAGTTATCCCCGGAGACGTGAAGGGCCTCGAATTCACATTTCTGAATGTTTGACATCTGAAACATGAGATTGATTTTGTTAGGGATTGTTTTGAGAAAATTTTGAATGCTGATGATGAAACTTTCTATTTTGAGAATATTTCTATTTTAGGAAAGTTTCTAAATTTGGAAAGTTTCTAATTTGGGTAATTTTCTAAATGAGGAAAGTTTCTATGTCGGGAAAATTTCTATATGAGGAAAGTTTTTATATGAGGAAACTTTCTATTAGAGGGAACTTTCTCGGAAATAGTAAATTTTAAAGGGTATGGTTTTAGTTACCCCGAACATGATGTCGGTTTAATAGCTGTGATTTAATCGGTTAAAGCCGAATATAATTTCGGTTAATGAGAACCAGGTTTAGCCGGTTTTAGGCGGTTTAGGAGGAACCCTAGGGGAGCCGAATATGATTAGGGTTTTATCTAGGGTTTTAACGGTTTGGAAAACATATTTTGGATGTGATTTCGAGATCTATAGGATCTGTGGTCGATGGTTTTAATAATTTCACAAGGACAACAAAGAAATCACGTGAAAAGGACTAGGGTTTAAGCATTATGACTTACGATTTTGAAGATTACAAAATCGTGAATCAAGCTTAGGATTTAGGGTTGATTTTCTTAGTTTATTCAATCAAGTGTTTCAAGCAAGAGAATCAACAATCAAATAAGCTGCAACAAGCTTATTAAACATGAAGAAAATCGAATAGGTTTATGCCATAAACATGGCCAAAAACGGTTGTTAGGTTTTTGTAGATTAGGGTTTTATAAAACGAGTTTAAAACCTTTGAACATGCATAAACTTGTAATTTAAACAATCAATCAACAAGTTATCAATCAATCATCAGAGTATCAAACACTTTCAATCAATTAGAGATCGATTTTTTTTTTTTATAGGGTTTTGAAGTGTTTAAACAACAGGTTCTATGGCTTTCAGTTTTAGAAGATACCTTTTCCACCTTTGGATTTCTGACAGGCTAATGAAACTGGGAGCTAATAGACCTCAGTTAGCCGCTACAAATTCCAAGGATTGATCACCAAAACTGGAGAAGCTGCTGGTTGAAGAAGGAAAAACTCGGATCTGGTTTTTTTTTTTTTTCGGTTGATCGTCGTGTACTGTAAGTGTGCGTGAGGGCGCGTCCGACGTTGGATCGACAAACGGTTTTCACCAGTAGATTCGTCTCGTCGAGGGCTTCGATTTGATATGTAGATCGTCTTCTGGTTCCTCACGGTTTGGAAGATATGCGTCTTTTAAGTTTCGACTTGCTTTTAGGGTTTTGGTGGTGGCCGGATTTATTAGGGTTTTTCGCTCAGAGAGTCTTATCGTGCTGATAACGTGTTGTGAAAACTTAGAAACTTTATTAATCACTGGAATGTATATATAGAGTACATAGGGAATCTAGGTTAAGTACAATGCCCTGATGGGCCTAATGGACCGGTATAAGAGTCCATATATGATATGTGTTATAACAGGATTTTGTTTTTTGATATTATCCTATATATGCTCTTTTCTATAAAACAAACAAATTTTGATCACATATGACTAATATTTGGAACAATGTCATTTTAACAAAGGAATAATTAATTAGGAATTGGTGTTTATATGTACTCTCTTTCTATAAAAATGAAAAAATCATCATATATGACTAATATTTGAAACCATGTCATTTTTAAAAAAGGAGTTATAAATTAGAGATTGGTTTCTATATGTACTCTCTCTATATATATTAAATTTATAAATCATCATATATGACTAATATTTGAAACCATGTCATTTTAAAAAAGGAATTATAAATTAGTTATTGGTTCCTATATGTATTCTCTTTCTATAAAATTAAAAATATCATATATGACTATTGACTAATATATGAACCATGTCATTTAAAATAAGGAATTAATAATTAGGAATTTATTCCTGTATGTACTCTCATTGTATTAAGAAAAAAAAAATTATCATATATGACTAACATTTGAAATCCTATCAAAACCAAATAACTTGCGTTCAACTCAAAATATGCATCATTCTTTTCCCCAATATGAAATCTTACTCAATTCGAATCAAAAGCAAAGTGTCGTGAAGTTTTATATGTTGAATATCATGAGAAAAGAGGGGACGAAGGAGACCACAATTCTCAATCCTAATTTTAGACTAATGTTTTGGAATGATTGAATTTCCGAATAAAGGGAACTCTAGCTTTGGGCAAAGAGGTCAAAATTTGGTGAAAGTATCATCGGACCACTAATTGGCCCATTATTGTTCATGTCTTCTCAAATCGGGCTTTTTGGACATAAACAATTTCGTTAATGCCTATTTTATCTCAACTTCAACTCCCTAATGACCAAATGGCTTCTATATGATTATATCTAGTGGGTACTGGGTACTATATGGCTTTCTCTTACTCTACATTGTGTTTTGTTGGCATTTTGAGAGCTACGAGAAATGCTATATCCTTTCAAGCATTGATAATTGATAGTGGAGCTACACAACATGTATCATATGATTTAGCCAAAAAAAAAACATGTATCATATGGTAAAAATCTACAGTCTTTGTGAGTCTTTCAAATTCTCTGAATTGATCAGTTACATTGCCTACAACATTGGGTGTGAGAATTGCACGTATTGGGTAACTTATGCTGAATGGATACCTTGTGTTGAATCAGTGCCGTGCTTAAAGTATTAGGGGCCTAAGGCAAATGACAAGAAAAAATTTCCATTTTGCTCTAATTATTTCTAAAAAAATATAAGTTGTAAATCAGATTTAAATATTATTTTATAAGATATTATAAAGTATTAATGCTTTTTATTAATTTATAATAAATTTTCAACCAAAAAAATAACACAAAATATATATTAACCAATATAGTAATTTTCTTTTTTTTGGACACCAACCAATATACTAAATAAAAATACAAAAATTAGGGGCCCTAAAACTTGCTTAATATTAAGGAGACCTAAAGCAAATGCCTTATTTTTTGTTCATTAAGCACGGCTCTGTGTTGAATAATGATCTGTTTATTATACTCGTGGACATATTAGAAAAACAAAAAACAAAGATCATTAAGACTTCATAATAGCATTGGTGTAAATACTTACTTACACAGTTAAACCGTTTTTAGTTTTACTAATCAAATGTTCCTTTTAAATTATGCTAGTCAATTAATATATTGATTATGTATAAGAAACAAAGTAGACCTCATTTGCATGGACACAAAGATAGACGTTACATTCAGAGCCCGGATGGTTCCATTTTTTATTACCAGACGATAAATATCTTACGAGAAAATCAAAACAATCCAATTAGAATAAACTTGAGAAATTAAACACTTTCTAATTAAAACCATTGAGATCTTCTGTGAACAGTGTTTTTTTTTTCATATTCAAAGATAACAGTCGAATAAGACAAACGGGAAAAAGAAAGAAACAAAAAAAAGGGACAAAAAACACACACGTGTGAACTAGAGACAGTCAAAAGGCCAGTTCATAGCAGAGAGTGGTTTCAACGGAAGTAACCGTAGAGTTCCAAGTAGCAAATGCAAAAGTTCCAAGGAGTTGATGTGTCTGTGGTTGGACCGGTCAGAAACAGCCTGAAAAACCTAAAGGGAAGTAATGCATTTGCTGCTGTTATTGGCCACGATGCAAACTGACCGGCCTTGCACATTGTTTGGTCATCCTCATGGACTCTCAAGTCAGTCCATGTTTTCCCATCCATTGATCCCTTTAAACCCATCAAGACAACAACACCAACACAGATTCTTCCTAAGCAGCTTGTCTCAATAAGACACCAAGTCTAGGCTAAATGATTACTTAGATAAGATACCTGAAACTTCCAGGACCTTGTGAATGCTCTTGACCCGTCTTGTCTGAAGGTGTAGTAGTTGCACATAAGCTGCATCCAACAATCCTCAACAGGTTAGTTTCTCAGATATATCGACTAAAAGATAATACGAATATTTGTTTTACTCAAATACATTTTCTCTTATTTTTCTGCGAGCATGAGTTATGATGTTCTTAGACCGTTTGTGTCTTTATGAAAACAGAGTATGTGATAGAAAGGGAGTTAAGGAGGAAACCTGATGATCTTCGCCTAAGTCCACCATCCACCAAGATGATATATGGCCATCTTCCTTTCTAGGCCCTGCAAAGGAAGTACCCTGGTGCACACAAAAAAAAGTCGAAATCATATGGTTTAATTCTGTATCCAAGAGGAGAAAGGTTTCCGTGTAGTTAACTCTAGGCTTCATCTTAAAAACCGGCAAGTAAAAAAAAAAAAAAAACTAAGGTTTACTTTTCAATACAAAAGGGGAAAAGACTAAGCTCTGTTTTCAGATGTCTGAACAAGATCACCAGTAAGTTATAGTTATGTAAGTTACTTCAAGAGACAGAGTTTGGTAATCTCCTATACTTGTAGAGCAGATGGGAAATTTCGTTCTACAGCTAAGCTCTAGTTTCTAGAAAGAAAAGTAATATGAAAAGAATAATATTATCGTTCAAGCAAAATTTCGATCATATAAGAATAACAAACTTTGGTAGACCATACCACATAGGTTTTCGAAGCTAAAGCCTTTGGATCAGTGAATCTGGAAGTGGGACTGCTGGATGTAATGTTAATTTTCTGGAAACACAGAGAATTTAAAGCATAAGGAACTATTGCACCAGTAGAATCCTTGTCATGGTTCATATAAGACGAGTTCAACAAGATGAAGATAAAAATGAGTTTAACCTTTGCGAGAACGGGGTTGACCCATTGATGACTTCCATAAGATGTACCAACAAAGTGCAGCACTCCATTGCTATCGCCGTCCCGTATGTATTGAAGCTCCTTGAAACTCGATCTCCGGTGTTGGCACCTTGAACAAGAGGTAAAAAAACTTTAATAACTGACTAATCTGGACATACAAAGCTAGATTTGTTTACAGTCATAAGATGCAAGACTTTGTAATTCTTACATCGGTTCATTTCCTGGGCATGTCAATCTGGAAGCCAGAAAGCTAGCGGCCTCCTTCACCTGTACACAAGACAATATAAGAGAGGGCTTGGAGAGAAGAAAAGTCTTGAAATGACAAACAAATATTCTGCGAAACAAGATGGACATAAATGTTACAAACTTACAAGACGATTGAATATTGGGATTTGTCTGCTAAGGTTGCTGTTTTCTAACTGCAAGATCATTAAGCATAGATGGCATCAGCATAGTCAAATTACAAAAAATGATAAAGTTCATCTAGCAGTAGCAGGGTCAGGATCTGCTTTACCCTCTTAAGCAACTCGTATGGCAACAAAGAGAAGCGTACATGAGGCAACAGATCATCAAGTGACTGAAGCCTTTCTTTGAACAAAATTTCTGGATTTGAGTAGTTCATTAGCTCATCTATAAGCTCCCAACCGAGCGACTCTTCAGCTTTCATGCACCACATGAGAACAGCATCAAGAATCTTTTCCTCAGATGTCACTGTCAGATCTGCAGACTGTAAATTCAGTATTTAATACTGGCTGCAATATAATTTACAAGACATAAAGAAAGGAGTCGTCATTCATCACTCCTGGTGCTGTTCATTACAATTCCGAAGATATTCTTCATGATAATTAACACTGATCAGTGAGTTACAATGTTTTTCCTGAAGAACTAAAATATATATAGCAGTTTTTTGTTTTTGAGTCGCCATGTGGGTTGAGAGGTTCTTATAAGAAAAAAAAAGGTTGGTGCTAGAGAAAACACACCTCAAGAATATCACTGAAAGTGGTCTGATCTAACAAGACAAAGTCCAAACTGGCAGTGGTACAATAGTCGAAGTGCATGGAGAACTTCCTCTTGCACATCTCCTCAATAAGTTTACATGATGAGATGGACGAGACCACTTGGAGAACTGAGCACACTGAATCCTGCAACAAAGTTCAGAGGTTAGATTTAGAAACGGCCCTAGTAATTTTCCAAATTTGTCTGCTTCCGCGCCCAATAAACTTGCATAAAAGAATTATTCTTGTTGTGTGACCTTCTTCCAAAACGAAAACGCCGTCCCTGCATGTAGTATATACATGGAACAATATTAATATTTCTTGACTTTGTATGTTGTAAAATCATTCGCTTGGTTTCTTTTTCTCTTTTATTTTTCACTTTTCAGAAGGCTGAAACCGCAACTCACTTCACTGCTCGTTAGGCTCTCTACCAAACAGAAACCATATTGTAACAGATGCGCTGGAAAAGAAGAGAAACATGATAATGACAGAGAGAAACATCATTTCCTCCAGAGGGTTGTGGAAAAAAATTTACCTCTGAGAGGCACTCCAGGAGCATTTTGCAGCATTCTTGATGAAGAGGAACAACTCCAAACCGGTCAGCTAGAAAGAGAAGATGGATCAAATCGGTACCAAAATCCACCGTGTCTTCCATGTTCAACTCTCCGCTATACATGAAATTAATCATAGCCTTGAATGCTTCTGGTGATACATCGGTTAAGTAAATCGTTGACGAATGGCTTTCGCTCATCCCATTTGTAAACATCTGTATGTTCATTGAGAATAAATGAAATTTAAGAATCTAATCTATTCAATCCACATCAGAATTCCAACCACAGAAGAGAGTTTCTCACCTTTGCAAATGCGACACTCCAAAGACTTAGAATGACTTTGTGAGACTGGAAAGTGAGACCATGGTCACTGAGATATATTTTTATGTCACTATGCTCGCCTGTTGAGTACAACATTTTCAGCTTCCCCACATCAGCAGGGAAAGCAGTGGGAAACATAAAACCAGATAGAGGGTGAGAAATCGGACACGAGAGTTTGACTTTTTTGCAGGGGTCAAATGCTCTGTTGCTAAGTTTTAAGCGGTCTATATTTTCTTCACACTGTCTCACCAATGGCATCACATCAAAATTAGAACTTAAATCCCGCAATGGAGCAAGTTCTGATTCCAATATCTACATTAAAAACAAAAACGTCATGAATATCATGAGGAAGATGAAGACTCTTCAAGTACTAACAAAGCATTTCAAGTGGTAGAAGAACACCTCAGTACCTCACAACTGAAAGTCTAAAACAAAGACAAATAATTTAAGGGAAGAAGATATAGGAGTAAGTACCTGAGTTCGTCCCGTATAAATATATTGAAGAAGTGCATGAAGAATCGGATACGATACTCCACGAAGTTGAATGACATCCCCATTTGATGAGCTCAAAGGAAAACTACCAGATGCTTGTAAGATAATCTTATGAGCAGGGACATCAAGTCCCTCTTCACCAACAAGAAAGACAATGTCAGATAATTCCCAGCTCTCCAGAAAATCACCGAGCCCCCAGTGTTCATAACCAAAACCGGTCCCTTCCTCCACAAACTTCTCATCATCAGGCTCTTCTCCTTTAACTTCACGGCAATCCACTTGCTTCCACAGCGAGATATGATTGTGAGTCACGGGAAACACACTCACGTTTCTGTATCCAACATGTTTATCCCAGCTGCTGAGACCAACATACTGGACACTACAGTTAGGCTTGGAGTCTTGCCACTGAAAGACCAGGTTCTGAAAAGGATACCGACCTTTCCCGATGCTAATCAACCCATCATAGATACTAATCCAGTAGCTCTCGAACTCCAAAGAACAACAGAGATCAGAAGCTTCCTCATCTACCACAGATTTTCCATCAACCTGAATCTTCAGCCTCCGGTTCCTGTTACTACCAATGATCACAATGTAATGAGGACTGTTGTCTTTCTTATAATGGTAATGTTGACTCCCGACATTCTCTCTGAACACCACCGTGACATCGTTGTGAGCAAACGCATCAAACGCAACGCAGCCTCTTCCCGCTTCCCGGAACTTGAGATCATCACTCCAAGCACACTCGAAAGGTGCAACGGTCAGAAACTTCTTCTCTTTCAACGCAACCATCTTTCTTGATAGAAATCTCTTGTTTGTACCTAATGATATTTAGCCATCAACCTCACTATTTATAACCGAAACCAAAGGCACTAAAAAACAAAATAAAGGGAAAAACCAAGGAGAAAAAATAGAAACCCCTCATTGAGACATTTACACAAACACATAGATCAAATCAAACCAAAGTCACTTGCGAAAAAAACCCAGATCACACAAACTAAGATTTTTCTCAAACTACTGTTTTAATAAGATCAAAGCAATTTGAGGTTATTTTTAGCAAGAAATGTCATTTTCAGTGATAAAACCCAGAATCTACTAGAAAGCCATCAACTTGGCAGAAGATATCTGAATCCATTAATAAAAAACATACACAACTGGCGCGTACCCCACCATGAGCTTCCGCCGTCAAATCTCCACCACAACGTGGAAATAAAAACACGAGAAAAACGACGGTGGCAAATCAAAAAAAAAAAAAAAAGAGAGAGAGAGGAAAATATCAAGGTGCAGAGTGCATCGACTGTATATAACGGATACAGCCAAATATATGAAGATATGTATAACCAAAGATCAAATCTTTTTTAGAGGTGGATATAAGCCTTACCTTATGTACTGTCGTCGTGACTCATGATCGTGTAATAGATCTAATCCTTTTAAGACAAAGATAGAAAGTGTCGTAAATTAAAAACCCGAAAACGAAGAAGACGACATGATTGATTTGAGATATTTTTTATTTTTTGTCAGGGGAAGAAGAGAGTTGGTGGATTCATGTCACTTGTGTAGATAAATGGGCCAGATAATTCAAGTATAAAGGCCCCATTATATTCGAAATTTTGGATTTACTTGTACAGTGAAAAGCTGAGTTTCATTGTTAGTTCAAAACCTTTTTGGTAAGCATATTGAGATCACAATCATTAAAGCCAAACTACAATTTGGTATCTTTTTTCGCTCGAATCTTTATTGTTTGTACTTTGTAGTCCATTCCTCAAATTGAAGAAGCTTGAAGTTGGAAGAATAACCAAAAAAATTGTCTTGAATTGATTTTTCATTCACTATGCTTAATAATGTACATGGTTTTCCGTTCATTTGTCTAATAAATATTCCATTATAAATTAAAGATTGTTTATCCTTTATCATTCAAGTTCTCTTCCCAGGCTTCCTAGAATAAATTAACTTAGTTAACACCATAATGCAAAATCACAACACAAATCTCCAAATTCTAACATCATCCATATTTTATAAAAACCCAAAAGATACATAGGTAGAAGAAAACTTGGACTCAATAAGAGCAATAAACTTGAGAGAGAAAAGAAGAGTCTTGACAAATCCTACATTTACCCCTGAACCCCCAAATTCATCAATTGCTGCAAACTCTCGCAAGCAAAATCTACCCCACCAAAAGCACTGCTCCCCCCCATCATATATCACAATATTGGAGCAAAGTCAAAGGTCGATCATCGCGCACAAAAGAGAACATTCATGACAAGTTTTTTGCTTGACCACAAGATAAATGAGAGAGTTAAGTTGTAACGGTTTGAGATGGCAGCTTCGGGTGATTATGCTCTGCTTCATATGTTACAATAAGCATTGCCGGATCTTCTAAACATCTCTCAACGTGCTTCCTTGCTGGACAACCTCTCATGCTACTGCATTTGTAATACCCTCTGCACACAATAATTACAACATAACAGTTTCATGAGAAAGACTCATACTTTATACATAATTGTGTCTATTCTTCTCTCTATGAATCCCTTAAACCTCTACAAATTTGGTCTTTGCTTTAATATCATCTTTACAAGTGCATAAAACTCAGAAAGTTTCTATTTTGAACTATCCGGAATGAGTTCATCAACCAGGAGAGAGCGATAAAGAAGTGTATGTATTACCTGGGATAAGGAGAGCCCTTGATGGGTTTCTGACCATATTTTCGCCATGAATAATCATCAGGAGGGATATCTGCGACCTTGTTACTTATAGCAGGCACTCTGATCGATCTCCTAACCCGATGTTTCCTGTCAAATTCCAACAAGATTTCAATGCACCATCTTCATCAAGAGAGGCTGTGAAATGAAAACAAAGTAATATGCAACTGACCTTTTCTTAGAGCAGTGGCATCTGCTAGAGCTCCCGCATTTGATGCTTCCATGTTCGTCTCCTTTCATGAAGCATTTCCTCTTAGAGTGTTGTGAACTCTGATCCGTTGAACTCGGAACCCCTACCAAATGGAAGGAGTTCTTTCCTTCTATATTAGCGACACTACCATCTATGCTAAGCGATGAAACAAAGGACCTAGTAGATGACATTGTTGGAGTACAGCTCGAGTTATCGAAACTCAAACTTATCCCACCGTTGCACTTCCTAAGCATAAACTCAGCTTGATGTTTCTGTTGTTGTTGCTGCTGCTGTTGCTGATGGAGATGGTGAGCTTGTAACCTTTCATGTAACTGTTGTTGCTGTTGATGCTCTGGAAACAGCCTCGGATAATTTGAAGAAGGCATTGCCTGCTGGCTAAGCTGAAGGAGAGGGGCTTTTGAATCTGAGTTTAGACTGAAAGACCGGGTCCCTAAAGTGAGGGAATCTGTGGGTCTCAAGCTCAATTCATGGAAACCAGACCGGAGTACGGGTGTTTTCAGAGGTGATGGAAGTTCTGTTCTTTGGTGACAAGGATCAAGGAAGATGCTTTGAGACAAATGGGTCTGAAGTTTCTTGGCTCTTCTAAACCTGGCATGACCCACACTTTTGTTCAACAGGCTCGCCACTCTCTTGAACCTAAACACAGCTTCTCTAGTTTCAGACACCAAACTCCTGTCGTAACCATGATCTTGTTGCTGTGGTCTACATAAGAGGTTAAGAACTCTATGACAACTCTCTACAGCTGCTCTGTTGGTTCCTTCTATCTCCTCCATGTCTTAAACAACCCAAAAGTTACTAAATAAGAACCCTAATTTTCTCCCTTCAAAAGACAAAATCAGTCCCAAGACTCAAGAACAAAACCACTAATCTATCCTGGAAGCAAAAATGGGAAAGACCCAGATAGTCAAATTTCCATTTTTCACAAACCCCATCTCCACAAACCCAAAAAAAGAAGTTGCCTTTCTAGAAGCTTGAAGACGAAAATGATAAAGCTGCTTAATTTCTCATCAGAGGATCAAGGTTAAAAAAAAGGGTATAACACCACATCAAAGGAAAATCAAACTTGATAGACCTGAAAGGAGGAAGACCAAGGAGGAATTGTGAGAGTGAGAGGGAGAGAGAAGAGAATGATTATGAAGCAAAAGCAAAACGGACCTTCCTTGGATGCTTGCAGCTTAAAAGAGGCTGTTAATGAGTTGTCAAACCCAAGATTCCTCCACCATCTTTAAAGAGGTTCGAGAAAACGAAAGGTGTGAAAGAGAAGACTTTCTTGACACTCTCTCTCTCTCTCTCTCTCTCTCTAGTTCGCTTCTGCAATCACTCAACCAAAACAAAACAAAAATTGAAAGCATCCCTCTGGTTTTTCTTTATTGTGTGATTTTACCCCAAAAACACAGTGAACAAATCATTTCTAAAGAAAAGAAAAAGAAAAAAAAGACAACTTTAATTTTGGGAAAGCAAAGAGAAAAAGGAGAAGGAACGAAACCGGCGTCAGTCACAGATTTCAGAGGTGGGTCCCATTCGAAGACCTTAATTTAGGTAAGACTCGTTTGTGTCCTAGACTCCTTAGTTAATTAACTAATAAACCCAAAACAAGCAATTAGGCTTCTCTATAAGTATATTAAATCAGATTTTAGCTTCATAATGTCAAGGACATTCTAATCTAAAAGAGTAAAGATTGTTGCATGGCTCATCATGTCATCGTTATCCACGAAGTTAAACAAAAAGCAGATCGTTTAATTCCAAGTTTTTGAGTTTACTTTGAAAGTAAAAAAAAGTGGAACCCAACCCTTTTTCGCAGTTTCTAACGGTTACTTTTAGTATAAACGTGTCTTTGTCTTCGACGGATTTTTAGTAGAAATCAATGATGTGTTTAGCAAAAAGTTTAGCTAGATGAAGACAAATATATCCACTGATGTGTTCAAAAAGGTTAATTGGTAAATGTTGTTGTTTAGTGTTAGAAGCTTTTCCCCAATATACCGTCAATCTAACATTTTTAGCATCCAATGTTGTTTTTGAAATTCCAATTATTAATATGTTTAAAATAAATAGAAAGTTTCAAAATTGAATTATGCAAACGTCTTCAATAATTCTGTTGACTTCTTAGTAAATTCCCAAGTCATTCGGTTCACAAGAATTCCGTGTACTTCTCATTTAGTCCAAACCAGGAAACAAATGTTTCATAGAAATGACAACATTATCCTATCATACAATCAAATGTCCAAAAAGGACATAACCTCTTATAAAAAAGCAATTTTGAATCTGCTTAGACAACAAAGTGTCTGTCTCACCAATCATTCATTTAAAGATTATATAAGAAAAATTTATATATTTAAACTACACTACACAACACATTCGACTGCTCCTGCACTTCACTTCTTCTTCTCGGTTTAGGAAAGATTCAATGGAAAAAAAGAAGATTAATCTTGTGTTTCTTCTGCAGGAGAGTCTTAAACAGTTCTTTTAGTTGTTGCCTTCAAGGAGCTTCCGAGCATAAACTAGCACCATTACAAATTCCTTTGCAGAGGAACCTATCGATGCAGCGACTCTTTGATGCTTTGAAGTTGTCTGCAACCATAGCTCCACTAAGCTGTGAAGCTGCAACGTTGGGATCACTGGTTCTCCCATACATCTTATCTCCACCTGTTTTAAAAAGAAACATAAACGAGTCTTGTTAAGATTCAATACAAGGCATTTCCATGGTTCAAAGAATCAAGCCGATAGTCAGAAATGTCCAGATCTTCAGAGTCAGAGAGCACTCGCGAATCGCGATACACAAGGAAACAAAAGTGAGTTGATGTTAGTTCATACATTTTGGATTTCTAGCTAACTAACATGTAAGTAAGGTCAGTGTCGAGTTTAGATTTACAAACCGGCGAGACTCATTAGCCATGATCTCAAAGAATTTTTCTCTATCACCATATAGTTGTGGATGGCGAGTCATAAAAGTTTAAAGTTACTACTACTAACAATTATGGACCTCAAGAACAGGAACTGACTCGATCTATAAAACTACGGTCAGGTCTATGTGATTCCATGTTAGACGGAGTGGATACAAGCTAGAAACAGAAAAGTAGCAACTGCATTTAAAAAGGATGCTTACCTCAGTTTCACTCTTGAGATCAAGCTTCCTCATGAGGTACTTTTGGATAAAAGAAACAGGAATATTTCCATCCCTATCATATATAATACAGCGGATCAACTCAATTCTTCCAATCCAGAAAATTAAGTGTGAGATGTGGCCAAAAAAAAACTGAAGGCTTTATGGAGAAAGGTATAAATGCAAAAAAAGTAATATTTGACATAGAAAAGCTCAGTTAAATAAAAATAGAGCCTTCAAAACTTACCTTATTCTCAAGTAGTTTGCTGGAATCTGAGGCAAGGATGTTTCTCCTTCCCTGAAACAAGCAAGTCTTGTCAAGATACCAAGACAGAGAATAATAAAACCAAGAAAATCTTGAACATTAGTAAAAAACTCAGATACAGAGCAAGAATCTCACTGATTATTTGACGCTACAAGGGAGAACCAAACCGGACCATTTCTCCTATCCAGTTTCAGGCTTGCTCCATCTAGTAGTGGTGGAATGCTTGAATCACCGAAAGTGGATGACCTTTTACGGCGAGTCCTACGCGTTCTTTTAAGCGTAGCAGTTTCTGATGTTGTAGGATCACCATTTTTGCTGATCTCTTCCTCGAGTTTACATTTTCTTTTATGATCCTTTGTTTTGGTTTTACTCACATCATTGTGAGATGCATCTCCATGCTCAGATTTTGGGTCCAACCCTTGAGAACTAGAAGACTTTAAGGGCTTTGTTCCGTTTGCCACATCCACAAGAAAGTTTAAAGGTTTCCAAAGATGTACTTTGGAATCCCAAGGTTCATTAACATCCTTGTTTCTTCGATTAGAGAGAGACTGGTTAGGCTCTGCATATGAAGACTGCAGTAAAAACCAAAAAAAAAGGAAAAACAAATAAATATGTGGGGAACTATCTGAAGATCATAAGGTTGTGTTTGGACTTGACGTCCAAAATCGACCATGGTCCAAGCTAGACTTATAAAATCAAAAAATTACATAAACATGATGATGTCTGCTCCTGGAAAATATGACATTGTCTTAGGGGTAATGACTCTGAAGCTGGAAATGCACAACCTACTTTCCATAGTGTACCAAAAAGAAAGAAACTCAAAGCTAAAGAGAGAATTCACCTTCTTTACCTGTCTTTTATTCTGAGTGAATTTTTTAAGTGTTTCAGGCGAGCTTGCACTCTCTGTATGATCATCTCCAACTTCTTCTTCCTTCTTCACTGTTCTCTTAGTGAATGAACCACTACCTCGTGCAGATTTTGTTCTTTTTCCTGTTGTACCAGTTTGTGCTGAAACCCTAGGTGTGCTTACCACCAAAGACGAGATAGACCTCTCTTTTCTCCTTGCAGGTAATGTGATTGAGGACACAACTTCAGGCGCCCTCTCTCTTTTTCGTTTTAAGGGAAATATTTTGGCTCTCAAGTCTTGCAAAATGTGGTCAGGCCTAAGATACATGCATAAGAGTGGCTCCTTAGCAAATGCATAAGTTCACCACCAACAAAGATATAACAATTAAGAGAGAGATAATACTAAAGAAAATTAATTCTGGCTCTAATCAAAACTAGTTGATGTCAGCGAAAGGTAATCAACATATTAAATGATTTACTTGATTAATTCCACATTATGCCAGAAAAACTATAGAAAAACCTTCCATATTTGACACGTTTCAGCATAATCGTGCACAACTTGTGAGCTTTATGTTAAAGTTATTCGTTTCACAGTAAGAGCCAAAAGGCTTCACAGTAGCAATATAATATAGAAAGACGGGAATCACTGCTAAACCAAACCTCATGAGACAATTATGTAACAATGATACGGATTAGAATTTAGAGGAGGAGAATAACCTACCTTAGTTTCTCCAGTGGGGTACCCCCGAGGTCAATATCGCATACTGGACAGCACTCTATCTCATCCTCTGTGATTTTCTCATATATGCATTTTCTACAAACTGCATAAGATAATAACTTATCTGATTTCAATAGATAGTAGCTATCAAGTAAGAACAATATGCCTTTATATCAGATGCTACCAAATTACTTGACAGGCAGTAAATACCAGATAATGCAGTAAATCATTCGGCATGCAGAAAGATCGCTAGTACCCTAAGAATTAAATGAAACTAACGCCAGTGAGATCTTCCAAATAGAAATATATCTAAAGTGTCTTAATTGAACAGTATCTTGAAGAAGTAAAGAGGCTGTAACACAAACGACTAGTACTAGTCACTTTTATTAGTTGAAACTTTCCCAACACACAACTTACATGCTGCATATAACAACAACGCAGCTCCCACCTAACCAACGACATGCAGGTACATGACATGATTAGCCAAAACCAAATTCCAGAAAAAGCCTATGAGTAACCAACATGCCATCGTTGACGAAGAAAACACTGGCAAATTTCAAAAACAACTAACCTAAATAGCCAAACAAAAGGAGGATTCTTGCAGGCTAGATGGAAACAAAATTTACAGATTTTGGTCAACAACAACTCTTGTTGAGAAAAACCAACAAACTCATCATTGACCCCGAAAATACTAATTTTTCATCAAATCAATTGAGATATCGAGGAGAAGCAAAATATCAGTGGAAGACGAGACTAACAACATTTAATTTCACGGAATTTCAATGTATACAGAGCATAAACACACAAATCATCAATCAAACAACGAAAATACACGAGAAAACCCAGTAATTGCGAGTCGCGAGTGAAAAAATTTCACAGAGAAAAGACGAATTCAAACGTAAATCGAAAAGGGGAAAGAAGAACTAACACGTGTGAAGGCACTCGGAAATAGTGGTGGCGTCACGGAGGAGCTTGTCGCAGAGAGGACAAGTCATGCATGCCACCACCGTCTCCCTCTTCACCTTAGCCACCATGTCTCCTTCCATTGCTCTCCCACGACTCGTTTACAGCCTTTTCCTCTGTCTAGACGAAGATTCCTCGCTTAATCGCACGTACTATCCCCAAAACTGCATGTAGACCAAAAAACGACGACCCAGAATAAAAGAAGCCCCCAGATTTACGTTCACCTCTCTTCGGCGATAGCTACATTCAAATCCGAATCCGATAGAATCTACACAGTGAATTTAGCGGAAAAGGGTCGAGAAGAAACGAAAGTAAAATTAAAAGTCTGAATCGGACGAAATAGAGTGATGGAGAAGACGGAGAAAAGAGCGGGTTGGTGATTTCTGAGGAAGGAGAACAGAGAGATTGTTAATGGTGAGAGAATGGAGACAGATTTGGTGGAAAATAAGGAGATTATTAAATTGAGGATACGATCTGAAATCGAAGAAGAAGGGTTAAGCTTAAGGCTCGTCTCGTCTAATAAAAAGGGTCTTGTGGAGAAGAGAAACAAACCCGTAGAGAGTAAAAAGACGACGTTTCCTCCTCTTTTTATTTATTTTTTTCCATTTTTTTCTTTTTTCTTTTTTGTTTTTTCCATTTTTGTTGAGTGGGCTTTTCCGTGGAGCATTGTCTGATGTGGTTGCCATTGCCAAGTCCAGCAGCGATTTTTTACTCGCAAAGCTCTGCGATTTTACACTCGCAAGTCATTTCGATTTTCTACTCGCAAGTCAGTGCAAGTCATAAAAAGTTAAAAACTTCGATTATTATGAGAGAAAAAAGTGAATGAATTAATTAAACGAAATTAAAGAAATTTAGATAAAATATAGTGGAGGCACCAAATAAGTTGACAGAGTATTTGGCTCTCAATGATTGGATACAATAATAAAACAAATACATATATGGCATATGTAGAGGTGATGAAAACAAGACTATATAAATTGTGGTAAAATTCTGGAGAAAAAATTGAAAACAAAACTTTATATAATGTGGTAAATCAAGCAATAAATATGTAAGACCAAGGATTGGAAACTTTAACATGCTTAGAGAACTCGTGGTTTCCAAGGTTATTTTCATTGTTCAAAATGCTTTGCAATGAATAAAATACTTCTTAGCAAAAAATGAATAAAAGACTATACAAAAAGTCAATTTATGTTGCCATTTTACAAAATCCAAAATACATAAGGTGAAGGGCATTGTAGAAATAAAAGCTCTCATATGGGTTATGCATTGTATGCTCGAGAACCAGAAGACAATAGTTTTTGTAACAAATTGTTCGGAGTTGATAAAGATGGTATCTGCACTCGAAAAATTGTCAATTGTTATTCTACACTTGAAGGATATTAGGAAGATGAAAGATATGTTCAGTTTTTTTCTTATATCATATATCTTACGTGCAAAGAATTCGAAAACGGACAACCTAACAAAAATGCTCATGTCTATTCTGATAATGTTATTTATGTAAATTCGATATCACCGATTTGGTTAGGCTAGTCAAACCGTTTTAGGTATTTAGGTTGATAAAAAAAAAAAGTGAAGTCATAATACAAAGTAACACACAGTATACTATAAGTCGACCATTGTAATCAAGAGAGTAGATATTTTCGATTGCTGCAAATTTGAAGTTTGGAATCAATATCATAGAATCTTACAAAAATTTAGAGTCCTTAGATGTGAATTTTGTCTTCAAATTAGATTTCTATCATTTAACACAACCTGTCTACGTTACGAATTAGAGTCAGTTAAACATGTTTTTAATGCGTGTCTTACTTTCTTAAAATTTAATTGCCCTTATGAATAAAGTTAGGTGAAGTTAGTTTGGATTTTTGTGTGAATCATTCAGTTGATTATAACAAAATTAGAATAAGAAAAATACGGATATGGACCCAAAAAAAAATTAAAATGTGGTGATGAGTTTTTGATCATTTAGTTATCTATTCTCTATCAAATGTTTATAACATTTTTAAAAAACTAATATTTTAGACTTTTACTTCATTTTGATTCACAAAATCATAATTCAATAGTATGTTGCCACCATAATCATATGGGAGTGAATCAAAAAGATCGTTATTCGTTAAGCACATTATTATCATTTGGTTATCTTCACTCTTATCGTCATCTATCTGATAAAACTCTAAACAAATCCCCCCAAATTCCTCCAAGGTACAAGCTACGAACTTCTACGTTTGAATATCTCATGTGGACCATAGCTTCGACCACGTGTCGAAACATAAATGGTAGTTTGGGAGAATCTTCCATGGAAACCAATAAAAAAAGAAGACAAAGTGTGGCATAATATGCACCTTCATCAAGAGCATTAGTATTT
This sequence comes from Eutrema salsugineum, assembly GCF_000478725.1. Taxonomy (NCBI): domain Eukaryota; kingdom Viridiplantae; phylum Streptophyta; class Magnoliopsida; order Brassicales; family Brassicaceae; genus Eutrema; species Eutrema salsugineum. The sequence goes on along the minus strand of NW_006256908.1, from coordinate 5,799,242 downwards.
AGTATCACATGCCTTCACATGTACACCGCGTCGCACTAGATCTCATCGCCTATAACTCGGTAACATTTGACATCTCTACATTAATCCATTTCCAAAAGCCTAATTAATATAATTTAAAAAGTTTATTTTTATTTTATTTTCTGTATTAAGTAAAAAAAAAAAAAAAGAGCAGAAGTCCCCGAACATGCACGAGGAAGCTCTGAATCACCGGAGATGAAAGCGTAGAGTATAAAGACTCTCGCATTAGAAGGCCACCAATTGCGGAAGGATCTCGAAGCCCTAAGCTGTTCATCGTTTCATTCATTGATTGCTTGTTAATCAAGCAGGGAATCTCCGAGATCTGTGTCTCTCCCCTCTGGGATGTGCTTCTTCTTCTTCGTGGAGAACGATTAAAGGGACACAAGTATAATATATGAAGAGCTATCTGAGAAGTTTCGTACATTGATGAATCAATTTCGTCGTCGGCGGAGGATATTGATCCTCTCGCTGCTATTGTTATCCGTTTTCGCTCCGATTGTTTTCGTTTCGAATCGGCTCAAGAGCATCACTTCCGTTGGTGAGCTTCTTCTTGATCGGTTTCTTCGATTCGCTGTCTATTTTTTGTTTCGTGGATGTTTGATTGATGGATATGGAATATAGTATAGTGGATGGAGCATCATGTGTAGAGTTGCTCGATTGCCTTGATTGAATCTCTGGAATCGCTGTTGTGGTCTCAGCTTTTGGATTACGCATCTACAAAACTTTTGATTTTGTTTACTGATTGTTTTCTGGCAGATAGAGGAGAATTTATTGAAGAGGTATCCGACATTGTAAGTATATCCTGTGCTTAGATCCCTGTTTTGATCATCTCCAGGAATCTAGAGTATTTCTGTTTACTTGTGCCAATATTTTGTTTGACGAGAAATGAACAACTGAGATGCAACTTATATTCTGCAGAGATATAAGCCGAATGATCTTAGACTTACGGCTATTGAACAGGTTCTGTTCGCTGCCACTCACATCATTTAACCGTGTTGGAGCATTCATTTTGTTCAATCGTTTTGCGTTGTAATTCAGGAAGAAGAAGGCTTCAAGGAGTCTAAAAGAATTCTACATGATCAGGAGTTAAATCCTGTTGTTTGGTCTACTTCTTCTGATAAACCTCCTGATGCTTTGCAGTATATTGAGGGAGACAAAACAACTGCTCTTTCAGAAACTGGTGGGGGTCAAAAATTTTACGATCTTGTGTTATTTTATTTTGGTGTCATTATCGTGTAAGCTTTCTTATCTGTGGATACCATGAGTTTCAGGAAACAATCTCCAAACCAATGAGGAACGAGCAGTAGTTTCACAGCAAACCACAGTAAGCTCTAATGCAGGGGTACGTATTTTAATTCAGTCGATTTAAAGATTAATCGAACTTGAGTAGTGATTAGGTTTTGAAGCAATTCACAATGTTGATCCTAGCATCTTAAAATCAACTCACAGAACACTTTCTTCTATGGACCTTGCCAACACATGTGTATAGGCAACCCAAATTAAACTGTACTCCGAGATAGTCAGATATTTTGCTTTAATTTTGCATTTTTTTCCCTTTCTTTTACCTTTGGCTCAGGAGGAACTTTCAGCAAAAGATATTCAACTTAATCATAAAACTGAATTTCGACCCCCTTTAGCTAAGAGTGAAAAGAATACAAGGGTTCAGCTTGAAAGAGCAACAAATGAGAAGGTAAAGGAGATCCGCGACAAAATAATCCAAGCAAAAGCCTATCTTAATTTGGCCCTACCTGGGAATAATTCCCAGATAGTGAAGGAGTTGAGAGTTCGAACAAAAGAGCTGGAACGGGCTGTCGGTGATGCCACCAAAGATAAGCATTTGTCAAAGAGGTAAGCACAGGTGATTGATTCAAAGGGATTCCTGTTCCATCTAGTAAATTACTTTGGCATCTAATTACAAAGCTAAAAGTTTTTACTGAATATTATGCTGATTTAGAAGAGTCATACAGAAGTGTTTTGTTTCTTTTAGCTCTCCTCAAAGATTGAAGGCCATGGAACTTGCTTTATTCAAGGTCAGTCGTGTCTTTCACAACTGCCCTGCCATTGCTACCAAACTCCATGCCATGACTTATAAATCCGAAGAGCAAGCTCGGGCGCAGAAGAAGCAAGCAGCACATTTAATGCAGCTTGCAGCAAGGACTACCCCAAAAGGGCTTCACTGCCTCTCAATGCGGTTGACAACAGAATACTTTACCCTGGATCATGAAAAAAAGGAGCTTTTGCAACAAAGTTATAACAATCCTGATCTCTACCATTATGTTGTCTTTTCTGACAATGTTTTGGCCTGTGCGGTTGTTGTTAACTCTACAATTTCCTCGGCGAAGGTAAATGCCTCACTTTTGTTCTCTTTCTTTCGACTGGTTCTGGTTCTGGTTCTATACTTGTGAATTTGATATCTAGACAGAATGCGTTAGACTTCTATTGTGGTTAATACCATAGGATTTTCCGGTTATGGAACTAGGAAAAGAAAGTTACGTTTTGTGCTCTTTGTTCGATGAACAACTTCGTCTTTTCTATTTACTGTTGAGACACCTTGTTCTGTTCTATGTTTTCATGTTCAAAATTTATGATCCATATTGTTACTCCAGTTATTATTGTAAAGCATCTTATACTAGTTCATATCGTTTATCTGAGCCACTTCATAATGCAGGATCCGTTTGTTTTTTAGTCAAAACCTGTGGTTTGGTTTATGCACGTAAGACAATATGTCCAAGTTTCTGCTGTTTAACTGTTTATATCGCTGCTTGCAGGACCCGGGAAAAATAGTATTCCATGTGGTGACGGATTCACTCAATTACCCATCAATCTCAATGTGGTTTATATTAAACCCAGACAGCAGAGCTACAGTCCAAATCCTAAACGTTGATGACATGAATGTCCTGCCTTTGGACCATGCTCAGTTGCTGATGAAGCAAAATTCAAGTGACCCACGACTCATTTCATCTCTCAACCATGCACGGTTCTATCTCCCAGATATTTTCCCAGGTCTGAACAAGATCGTATTATTCGACCATGATGTAGTTGTTCAGAGAGACCTTAGCAGACTGTGGAGCCTTGATATGAAGGGGAAAGTTGTAGGAGCTGTAGAGACTTGTCTCGAAAATGAACCTTCATTTCATTCGATGGACACATTCATAAATTTCTCAGATGCATGGGTTGCTCAGAGACTTGATCCCAAGGCTTGCACTTGGGCATTCGGGATGAATCTATTCGACCTTGCAGAATGGAGAAGACAAGACTTGACATCTGTATACCTGAAATACTTCGACCTGGTAATAACACATTTCATTCTCTTTTTAGTCCTCTCGCATCTTACATACACGTATATGTGTTGGTTTTTGAAATATTTTTGGTTGCAGGGAGTAAAAAGAAATCTGTGGAAAGCAGGGAGCTTGCCAATAGGTTGGTTGACTTTCTTGGGGCAAATGTTACCATTGGAGAAGAGATGGAATGTGGTTGGGTTAGGTCACGAATCAGGAGTCAAAGCAAGCGACATCGAACAAGCAGCGGTTATACACTACGACGGGATCATGAAACCGTGGCTTGATATCGGGATAGACAAATACAAACGGTACTGGAACATACATGTAGCTTACCATCACCCATACTTACAACGGTGCAACATTCACGATTGATTCTTTTTTTCACAAAACAAAATTCCACAAAGCTTTAGGTTCAATTCGATTCTTTTCTTCTTTGTCATTGTTATAATTAGCTTCATTCTTTTTTACGATATCTCTTGTGTAAATCTTTTGTTATTTTTTGAATACACCACACCAATTTTTCTCAAGAGCTTTCAGTTAAAAGAAACAGAGAGTTTTGTTCATTGTCTTGACCTCCGTTTTGGTTTATTTAATAAATTTATAATCCACCATTTGAGAAGAGAGAAAAAGATTGTGTTGGAGGGAAAGAGATGAAATATGACACGTGGATGGAAGCTATTGGTGGAGTATGGATAGAATCATATCCAAGTTGGATGGCTTGTGTTGATTCTGATAGATTTTTTCCACCACTGATTTAGTCGCAAGCAAAGAAATTAAAGGTTGTGTTGTTGCTATAGAACACAAGAGAGAACAAACAAAAAAAAGAAAACAAAAACTCAAATTGAAGAGAGTTTGTAGTTGTGGAAGCAAAAGAAGAGAGAAATGGCTAGCTTCACTGCCTCTGCTTCCACCATCTCCGTCGCTCGTCCAGCTCTTCTTCTCAAGCCCACCGTTGCAGTATCCACACCTGTTCTTGGTAAAGTCCTTCTCTTTTCTTCTTTTTCTTCTTCTTACTTTCTTTCTCAGATCTCATCTTGTACTAGAAACTCAATCCGGTTATGTACAAAGTGAAGATCTATGGTTGCTTAGTCTGGCTATGTATGAATCAACAAGAAGTAAAGAAACGAATATGGAACTCATTGCTTTAGAGTTGTGGAATTTGATTATTATTATTATTATTGCTCAGGTTTGCCTCCAATGAGTAAGAGGAAGGGAGGAGTGAGATGCTCGATGGAGAAAAAGCAAGAAAACGTCTCAGTCGTGGGAGCTGGAGTTTCAGCGGCGGCAACGGCGGCTTTGACGGCTGTGATGAGTAACCCGGCGATGGCTTTGGTGGATGACAGGATGTCAACGGAAGGAACAGGATTGCCTTTTGGGCTTAGCAACAACCTCTTGGGTTGGATTCTTTTTGGAGTGTTTGGTTTGATCTGGACTTTCTACTTTGTCTACACTTCTTCTCTCGAGGAGGATGAAGAATCTGGTCTTTCACTCTAAAACATTGAACTATATATGTCCTCTTTTAGCTTCAGTGTTCATCTTTCTCCGTTTCCATGTTCATGTGAGGACAATGAATCACCAATGTTCTTCTGGTTTCTTGTAATTTGAAGTAAAGATTAAAAAGACTATTTTCCTGTGTACATCTCTTTTTTTGGGCAACACTCCCTCGTAGACTCGTAGATGATGATGATTAAACATAATTAAAATTTCAACAAAACCAGACCACTGAAATGGATTAGTTGTATAGCCGTAAGAGTTAAGATTATATTGTTGTTTTGAGTCATTGAAACGAAGAACATCAAGAGTAGCAGTGTCTCTTGAAAGCAATTTACTTTTGGAGGATGAACTTATAACAATATTGATTTGATAAGTATATTGATTTGTAAATGGTTTTTCTTTTGGGTTGAAGTACGTAATTCATTAAGTAACACTAATATCCAAATTCAAGAAAGGGACCATACAATTAAAAACGGAGGATTGAAGAAGAATAAGGTAAATAGGCTGATTTTTATTTGATCGTTATTAGATAATATATTTGGTAGTACAATAAGGATCTTCAACGCATACAATTTAAAAACAGAGACATGATTCACTTGCTACCATGCAGATTATCAAAGTAACCTTTAGGGTCACTCTCAAAGTTATCTCTTGAAATGTAAGAAGATCCATTGCTCCCCGGAGCTACCATGTAGCCTCCTCCTCCTCCACCGCCACCACTTTTCCCTCCTCCTCCACCGCCACCACTTTTCCCTCCTCCTCCCCCTCCACCACCGCCGCCTTTCCCTCCTCCACCGCCACCACCACCACCGCTCCTTCCTCCTCCACCGCTTCGCCACCACCACCGCCCTTTCCACCTCCACCGCTGCCACCTTTTCCTCCCATTCTTAAATTCTTAGTTAAGTGTCTTACGTGATTTCTAAGATTTGTGGGAATGAGAAACGAGAGTGGAAGGCTGGGGTATTTATAATAGGTTAAATTTTCAAATGGGACGGTCAAAGACTCAAAAGCAGTCCTTTCCCAATACTACAATTTATTATAGTCGTTGCATTATGAATCGATTGAACCAACCCATTAGCCTCGTAAACGTAAGTAGTATCTACTCGTAAAGGAAAAAGAATTTAAGGGGTGTTATTCAATCACGGTTTTTAATAGAATTTAAATCCAACCATAATCCACTATTATTCAACTAATGATTCTAAATAATGTTTTAAAATCAAGTGTTATTGGTTCTTTTGATTGTAAATCATATTTAAGAGGTTTTAAAGTTTGGTGTTATTTAATAAAGATTTCAAATCTTTCATTAAAATCCAGTGTTATTCAAAACTAAATAATTTTTAAAATCTTTGTACATTAAGTCATTTCAAATCAATTTTAATAGAGTTTTATGAGTAAATTATTAGAATCAAAATCCAGTGTATATTGCAGAGATTTTAGAATCTAAACAAATGAATCCATCAAACTGATATCAATTTTTAAATCTAAAAGATTATAAAACATAGAAAATTCATTTTAAATTTATGATTGAATAACACCCCCTTAAAAAAGAGTCAGCCTCGGAAGATCAACTAATACATCAATAAACTTAATTAAATCTGACTACCATAATAACCATATTGATTTTGGACATTCAAACGCTGGAGATATAGACTGATCTTACTATATATACGGAAACTCAACTCGTTCACCATTTTTATGTCTTTATCTAACCAGCTTAGTGCATATTTGCTTGTCTTGTGTTTTGTGTAAATATATATAAGCACCTTTCAAATGTATTCAAATAATCTCAATATACAATTATATAAAACATAAAAGATTGTAATCAATTTGAATGGACATGAAAATATAGCAATATTTTTTTTTTGAATCAAAACTTGGACTGAAAATTGATACCAATCTGAAACTGAGTTTGTCTTAATTCCCACTTGAACATTTACAATGATCAACATAAAACGCAGTGAACTGGATTCGATTTCTAGCTGAATTTGACCAACATGCATGATGAATTCTTAAACCACTGGACCAGCATGATGTCTTGTGTGTTGTCTGTATTATATATATAAGCACGTTCATATGCATTTCAAAGATGTAATGGTATATGCTTATGCGTGCAAGTGTGGTGAATGCAAACATTTTATTTCCAAAAAACATGGATGTGATGAAATTTACAAAGGAAAATGGGATTTGTATATAAAGAAATGTGGGATTAATTAAGAAGAAGGGAGAAGACGGAGCAGAGAGAGATAATGGTGGATATCAGGAGAATGATGATCCTCAGAACGAAGACGCTCGGCTTGAATCCAACGACCTTCACTGTTCCTCACCATTCCTTTGTTCGCGTCTTGTCGCCAAAACGGTGGAACCATAAAGTGTTCTTTTAGAAAATCCGATGCTTTGTTCACTAACGCTGGGTCTCTCCCACTAGACAGCACAAATCTCTCCCCTTTCCCATGATACCTGTACAATTATCTTTACGTTAGTTCATTACTACTATGTATATAGCCTTTGTATTTAATATATGCATGCAAAGCAAACATGGGTATTATACAATTGCATATCACTAAACCGGACATTCACGCGATACTCGGGTCAATCATATTCATATATCGCAAGTCCAGCAATAATATACGTAATCCAGAAATCGTAATATAATATTCAAACTTGTTTGATCTTCTCAAATATTTTATTTATGTGAGTATCGAATTATCAAAAACAGAATTTTATATATCTTTGTCCAATCTATATATCCCACGGCTTTAATTTTGTCGTTTTCAACTTTTAGTGGAAATAAAAATACAACAAAATCTATACGACTTTTCTTAAGTTAATTATAAATTTATTAGACCATGTTCAATGGTAACAACTCTAAAGGGATACTTAAATATTCTTTAATTATTAAATTTAAAATTATCTTCATTTTATAACATATGTATCTGTTAAGCATCGCTGTTTACAACTCTTATTTAAGCATTAATGTTTAAATTATTTTATTTACGATTTAATTTTTTTTTAAAATTATCTAAGCACTCTTCCTAAGCATCTGCATTGAACATGCTCTTAGTTTTGCAAAGTCCCACCATCTAAATCAAATCAATTTTTTGTTTTTGTCGGCCTCTAGTTCATCTTCTTCTCTTCGTTTTTTTTTCCTCAAAATAAATCTGTAATCCTAGCTAGATCGAAATTTGGACACCCTAATTATTTTGCCAATTGTAATTTTGCTTTCCAAATTTTACAAATATTCTTGGTTGCATGGCTACACCAAGAAAAAAAAACTATGAAAATATTGCATGAATAACGAACTAAATATCGTCTTTAAGAAAAAAAAAAAAAGAATTAGAGGACACTGACCCGTCAAGGAGATGGAGCATAGCCTCAAGGTTATGAGCGTTAGAAAGATCGACGGAGGATTTAAGGAACGGCGAGTTCTGGTGATCCAACGCCAGCTCCTCCCCCACGTGGCAGTAACACCACGGCAAGCCCTCCGCGATCTTCATCAGCGCGTGAGGCACACTCTCGTTCAAAAACAGTCCCGGCGATTTCGGAACGACGTCGTGCACGTTCACCACTCTCATCACCTTCACTCCAAGCTCCTCAATCCTCTCCTTAAACCTCAAATTCCCCACGCGCGGCCCTCCGTAAGTCAACACCGTCACCGGAATCACCTTCCCGCTCCGACTCCGATTCAATCCCATCTCCGCCACGTCGTACGCGCTCAAAATCGCCAACGCGCCGCCGAGACTATGTCCCGTCACGGTGATGCTCAGCTCCTCGTCTTCGTCGTCGCCGTATTTCTCCACGAGACGCTTCACCTCCGCTAAGATCTGCTCACGCGCCGAGAATCTCGCGAATCTGCAGGTCGTGTCCTTATCCGTGTACAGATCTAGAAACCCGGATTCGACTTTAACGGCCGGGTCGGGGCACCGGAGATTGTTACCGGATACCGGTTTCAAATAATCCTTGAGATCCGCGATCCACTCGAGCCGCGTGACGGTTCCTCTCCACGCGATCGCGATATCTCGGCGGCCGAGGCGGTTACGCGTGGCTTCGTCGTCGGAAACCGCGACGTATCCCATCCAATTAGCGTTTTTGCTCCAAACCTTTGACCATCTCGATTTCGAGAAGAAGTTCGGGAGGTTTATGTTCGACGTCGCGTAGAGGTAACGCGCCACCTCGTAGCCGGAATCGAATATTCCGAGCGAATCGAAGAAATCGTGGCGGGAGAATCTGGAGCTGCCGCAGTATCTCGAGGAAGGATCGAAATCGAAGGCGTCGTAACAGGCCTGAGCCATTTCGCCGTAACGGATCAGCTCCGATCTAAGAACCGGGTCCATTGGATCGATTAACCCGGCCCAATCGTCTTCTCCTTGGATCTTACGCCACGTGTCTCTTAGCCTTCTCTCTTCCTCGGCTTTCTTATCGCGGCGGCGAAAATCCTCCGCCGTAATCCACTCTTCTCCGATTCCTTCGGTTTCTTCGATTAATCCGTGGTTTTCTCGCTCGAGCCTCGAAATCACGGCGGATAAAGAAGCCTCGTTGGTTCTGGACAAAGCTCTCGTAGCTGCTCGGAATCTTCTCGGCGGGAGATCGATAAACGAAGTTTCAGAGAAGCTGGTATTGAACGAAGAAGAAGAAGAAGAAGAAGAAGAAGAAGAAGAGTGACCGGTTATGGAATTCTTCTTCTGGTTAATCGTAAAAAGGTTGTGAGAAGGAATGGTCGCCATTGTTGAGAAGCTGCAGAGCTTGATTACCCAATTAAAATGTTTGAACCAGCCTTTATATATACGCATCATTAAAAAAAATATTTAAAACGTGTTATTTTTTTCTACACATAAATGGGATTGGTTACATGCTATAAAGAATTAGCCCTCGATAATATAAACACTTTATATCGTCTTGATAAGGTATGATCATATGCATTATAATTAATAGTACTACTAGTAGTATTTTTTATGTTTTTTTGGCTTGTTTTCCGAAAAAGTAAATTGGGAGTTTTAAAGTGTCAACGCATAATGATTAAAAGGCAATAAGCAGGCATTTGGGATCTGAGGATTGAGGATCGAGGATATATCTACCATGGTTATAAGTTATAACCTAATTTTAAGTTTGCGCGCGCAACTAATGTATTTTTATTTTTTGAAGTGTACGGGAAAAAGTCACTAAATTGTATGAAAATTTAAACATTGTCGTCCAATTGGTACTGTTTATTAAAAAACTAGTTAAACTTTTGGAATTATCGTAGTTATAATGACAAAATTTTATGTGTCCGTGTCGTTTGATGTATTTGATTTTTGAGATTAACGTGTACTAATTATCTTTCTTAAAGAGAAGTAGAGAACACACAACTGAATACAAATACTAGTAAATAACACAATAATTGTTTCATTTTATAGAATGTGTTTTAAAATTATACTCACGTAAAACACGAGATAAGTGTATTGAAGAATGGTTTCAAATGTAGGTGCACACTGGACAGCTGGGGACCGGACGACGTGGCTTAATATTGTATGTTCGACCATTAAGTAGTTCAATTCGTTTTAAGATTTGGAACATTACTATATTCAGGATTCTTGCACTTCGTTATAAATTATTTAAAAAATGTGAGTACCATGATAAATAAAGTCATTAAGATAAGTTTAACGCCCATCAGAAATAGAGAGAGAGTTCTAATATTGAGCGAATATGCTACTTAGATTTTAATTCTAAAAACGATGTATAATGTACTAACTTAATGAAGACACATCATATCTTTTTTAATTCTTATGAATCGAATGGTATAAACAGTAAACCGTTTAATTTTCTATTTCACTTCTATAAAGATAGCGACGACCTTTACATTGTTTCAGTATTTAAACTCAAGTTGGGTTAAATTTATTATACGACAAAAGGTTTTAAACTATTCAACTTGCCGTCAAAAGAACAAAAGAGGTTAAAGAATGACTCAACCCATCTTAAGTCAGCACCAACGGCATTGTGACAACACAGAACAAAGGCGTTTAAGATTCAAATAACAACATTCTGTCATAATATATTACAATATATATATATATATATACCCAAACTCCATGTAAATTTGCTGTAAAAAAAATTCAAACGTGAATCTATATCTAGATGCTAATAGTTAAAAGAAAAGATCGTTAAATTATTATAGACTTTAAATTTTAATGGTCTTTAACAAATGACCTAAAATGCATATGAATAGTTGACCACGACCATATCTTACAGCTCAATCTCATCACATTCTTCTGGAATGAGGTGTCCTTCCTACGTCACAACTTACTCTTATGTTTCATCTTTAAAATAGTTGGACATACGATTTAGTAAATTAGTATTAATTAACTAATAAAGGAGTATATTTTGAGAGAGATCGTGTTGAAAGATACAACTCAACATGTATTTGTTGGTGGTTCATCTGAGTATCTGACTATCTGAGAACCCAATAACCAAAATACCTCTCAAATCTCAATTTGTAATTATATTTATTATATATTACTAATAAGTGCATTAGTACAAATCAGAATCAGAAAATAATAGTATTAGGTGACTGAGTGTTATTCGATAGAGTACACGCTTTTGTAGAGATTTTGTATCGTGACATCCAAACTCACACATATTTTATATTCCTTTTCTAAAGGAGTATTATATAAATGTCATAAATCAAATGAACTATATATATGATCGTATTATTTAATTAAGTTTCAATATCAACCCATTTGTTTTTATTGGTATTAATTTATAATATTATATATATATATATATGATCGTATAAGTCATTAGTACTATGTCTCTTGCTAGAAAGTTACACGTTCATTTTTCTTCTCACTTTGCTCATAGAATTGAGACAATGCATATCATTTTATCTTTTAACATTCTTGTTTCAATTTAAAATTCATTATCTTTTGAAGTCTTTTTGATATATATATAAGTCATTAATGTTTTACTTTTTCTTAAAAGCTAGATAACACATTTTTGAAAACCCTACTAAAACCTTGTCTATATGAAACACGGCCATAAACACAAACACGCAAGTAAAATATACATACAAATATCAGTTTTATTGAAACTTCGGAGAAATAGAGTAACTTAATACACAAATTGAATATTCAAAAATGTAACAAAACGTAATTTAGAAGAGGGTGTGGGTAAGCAATGATAAGAAAAGAAATGTGAAAGGAAAAGAGACATGTTTTAGTCAAAGATGTTTACCGTAGGATCGGCTGTTCACATCACCATCCTCTCTACCCACTTCTTAAAAATTACGTTGTGAGATGACCACATAACATTTATCCATTCACCTTTTTCAATCATATACTTTAGTCTATATAAAAAGAAAGTTCTCTAAAAGGTAAGTCTTTGATCGTACGGTCAAAATTTTGTAGTGGATATAGTAGTGTGGAAAATTTTACCACTCTTGTCTAATGGAACCTTATTTTAATCCGATATATCATAATATCTTACAACATGATCCATCTCACATGTTGTTTTTGGGTTTAGAACCTTATTTTAGTTACATGACGGCTTGAAGAAATCATTAGTCTTCGGACAAAAACCCACCTATTAGAGCAATATAGAGTGAAAATCTAAGCTGAAAGAACTGAAATAAATCGACAATGTGCCATAAAATGTCCAAAAAGCTAACAGGCTCAAACTTTTTGTAGACGTCCTAGCTTTTTGAGCTCATAATAATATTCTGAAAAAATTAACATCAAAGTAATAAGGACACATATACCGTTCGATTGATATTCAAAATGGCCATATTAATATAAGGAGGAAAAAAACATATTTTTGTTGAGTTTAATGATATTTTAACTCAAAACTGATTGATTTCTTTGAGATGATGGTTTTTCTGGTCCATCACCAATCGAATCGCACTCTAGTGACAGTCACATATGTTATATACTCTCTTCAAACAGAATTTTCATGTAATTTCAATTTAAAGCTAATTAGCAATAAGCCTCTTAACATACTATCTTAGTTACGATGTAAGATTCCTAACAGATTCATTGATCAACTTTAATCAAATGAGTCAAGAGGGAAAGCAAGAATATATAGGCAAATTGTTGAAAGTGAAATGGCACACAAGAGAAGCCCATAGGATTTTTATTCCTTCATGATCTGTACTGAAGTGAGATTGAGAGAATCTCACAAAGACAAATCATATCTTATTGTACAGTGACATGTTTCAAGAATAGGGTTTTTACTGTTGACACACATACACGAACATATCCATCAAAACCAGCCTGATCTCTTTTCGTGGCTGCCAAAAATACCGTCAATCCAGAGAAGAATATAAGCATATCTCTTGGATTATTCGCCACCACATTGAGCTATCTCACACCCTTCATCTGAGCATGATTCTTGAAACAAAATACTTCAAGAGAAAAAGTGGAAGCTTGGTCCACATAAAACATAAAATTCTAATTCTCATGCATAAAAGTTCTTGTAAATAAATATAAACATGTGCCATATTCTTTAGCATATCTGCAACAAACAAGCATATGGTCCTGTTCAATCAACATGCTCATTTTGGTATCTAGGAGGACAAAATGGGTAGGTTAATTATGATAATGCAACTTTTGTTAATTTGGTTCACAATAAAGTCACTTTGATGAACTTGGGGAACCTTTTGGGACGATCTTATGTGATCTCTTTCTCTCTTTTGTGGTCTCAACATTCTTTTCTTCTTCCTTTGTTTGGTTATAAATAGCCTACAATTCAAGAACTCAAGTCTCAGGCAACACAGAGCTATACTAGGGAGAAACAAAGGAAGATTTTGTTTCTCCTTCTTCAAGAAACAAGCCCTAGCTAGATTGATTGAGACTACTTCCTTCAAGAAGCCATGGACAAAGTTGTGAGAATGTCATCAGAGAAAGGAGTGGTTATATTCAGCAAGAGCTCGTGTTGCCTGTCTTATGCAGTCCAAGTCCTCTTCCAAGACCTTGGGGTTCACCCAACCGTCCATGAGATCGATAAAGACCCTGATTGTCGTGAGATCGAGAAAGCCCTAATGAGGCTCGGGTGTTCCACGCCGGTCCCAGCCATCTTTGTGGGCGGTAAGCTCGTTGGTTCGACCAATGAAGTCATGTCGATGCACCTAAGCGGCTCGCTGGTTCCACTGGTTAAGCCATTTCAGGCCAATCTATGTTAAATAAGGTGTTCTAACTTTCTAAACCTAAGAATTTGTATTTCAATAAGAAACAACCAAAAAAAAAACAAAACACAATGGTTTTAGCCTAATGCAACCTTTGTAATGTAGCTTTATAAATACTGTTCGTTTTGTAATCTCATCAAAGATCCTACAATAATTGACTAATTTATACAACCAGTTTGTAATTTTAGCCTTTATGGTAACATTTCAGGGGAATCAATGAACATTTTTTTTATTTGAAATAATTAAGGGTAATAAATTAACATTCATTGCTAAATTCCCAAAAAGAAGAGAATACAAAAGTACATATATTTCTACAGATACAGAGCGATTACAGACAACGATTTGACTTGTTGTCTGATTCACTACAACAACAGAATAAACTGAGACTTGTAGTGTCTCACTTGAACTCCAAGACTTTTGGGTTTTGAGGAGTTTTCGAGATATCTGATGAAGAAGACATTGAAGTAACATTAATAGGATAAACCTCACTTACTTCTTCAGTCTTCTCATCAAAGTAGACCACATCCTGCATCGTGAGCTGATGATATTCCACAACTCCTCTCAGATAGAGGTTTTCGCGAGTGTATATCGAGTTCTCGTGAGCCAAACGAGCCTTCTCAGCCAATAATGTTTCAAGCTGAAGTCGCACCTATTAGAGGAAAGAAAGAAAAATACACAACCAAAGATCAGAAATGTGCATAAAATGTGAAAACGTTAAGGCTTTGTAAAGAGTAAAAAGGAATCCATACCAGATCATCATCATCCGTTTGGCTGTTACCACCATTACGATTCTCCCTCAGAACCTTATTTTCCTCTTCCAGTTGAGCGCATCGCTGCTTTGCAAAGGCTAAATCAGATTTTACCATCTTCAGCTCCCGAAGAAGAAGCTTTGACTTGGCAGCCATGGCCATTGCAACCTGTTGAGATAACATTGTAGTTAGTTTGAGTATTAATATCTGGATTTTAACACCGAAGTGCATAACTCGAAAATTTTCCATAATCAGTTGCTGCTGGTCAGCCAATTAAATGATACAGAGCGGCCACCTTACGTCGCGAGATGCCTTTAGTTGAATTTCCAAATCTGCTTGGATCTCAGGATTCTGCTGGTTACGCGTAAGGCTTGGCTTCTTTTTAATCTTTTTACGGGTTTCTTGAATGATCCCTGCAGTACGATTCTCCACAGCTGTAATACCCCCCTAAGGAAGTTTCACAGGCAAACAACAATCTCAGTTCAATAAACTCTCATTTAATGCAAGTGCAGAAGATTGCATCAAAACACACAAGTATGCATATGCTTCTTTATACACAAAAAGTGTGAGAACTCGCATAACCTAAAGTCTCTTGAAGTGCCATAAAAGGGTGCATAAAGAGAAAGAATCTAACCTCAACTACAGTACCAATGGTGCCACCAATGTAATTTAATGATGAAGTGATTGCGTCTAAGCGTCTCTGTAATGAAGGAATCTCCGTTTTCCTACCCGTCTGACCAGCTTCCTGAAACATGGAAATGAATTATACAACTCCATAAGAACAAGAGAATTAGAGGACCAAAACACAACAGTGTAGATGAAACTTTCATAAACCTTAGTCTCTGAAGTCGAAGAAGGCAAGTTCTGCTCCATCTTCCTAGGACTTTGAGGGGGTTGATGATGAGGATCATCATCCTCATCATCCAAAAGAGCCTTTGCTTTACTAGCTAGACTTCCCCAAAAGCTTCGTTTCGGTTCGTTCAAGCTTTTCATAGAGGTGTACTCATGGTGCTTCACTTCCTATTCAACAGCGAGGCATTTCAATTGAAGCAAAACCCATGAATCATTCCTACTTCTAATACAGACTAAACGAGCAATTAAGCGAATCGAGGAAACACGAGAAAGAGAGAAAGGAAAAACAAAAAGGCGAAACCTTGGGAGGAGTGGGAGCAGGAGCAGAAGAAGGAGACGAGTAGGCAGAGGAAAGAGAAGAGTCTCTATGCGCAGAAGATGCTCGAATTGCTTTCGCAGCGAGAGATGATGCAGCAGAAGATGAAGCCGAAGGCGGAAATGACGAGGAAGACGAATAAGAGTTCCTCGACATCATCCTTTCCTTATCTCTATCCGTCTCCATAATTTAGATCTTTGAGTCCCTCAAAATCTGATATCTGAATATCTTAAATACCCTTCATCAACTTCTCTCACGCTCAACCACAGTCTCTGATTTTGTGGATCAATCTAGGGTTTTCCTGTGAGCTTCTCTTTGGATCTCGTCCCAAATGTGATGTCAAATTTTTCAATTTTGGTGTCGTCAACGCAAATGTGCTATCAAATTCCAATCGTCAACGGGTACAGAGTTTAATTCCGGTTTATTTGAATCTTTCGTTTTCCGCGATTCTATTGAACCGGACTCCCCTTAAATTAGACATTGATTGTTTTTTCATTAAATTATTTTGAGCCAGCTTACAAATTCTGTTTAATCGGGATTTAACAACAGTAAGGCACATGTTTGTCACCTACAAATTTCTAGTTTACCTAAAGTTCCTAATACCTAATATCTACAACAAATTAATCAATGAACACACACACTCGTTTGCTTAACGATGAATAAGCGTCAAGAACTTACATGAAATCTTGACGTTCTTGACGTCAAGAACTTACATGAAATTTGTTACAAAAAAAAAAAACTTAATGAAATCATTTCTCATGATCAAATCATGTGTTGTGAATTACCTCAAATCAAACTAGAAGAAGGTGATAACCAAAAGAAAGAAATCACAAATTTGAGGAGAACACCCGAAACAACAGAATGTGTTAAGCAGATTTTGAATGTGATTTCTCGATGAATAAGATAATCACGATATTATGTGAGTTAATAAGCCACAATAATGACAAATCACAAATCACAAATCATACTATCAATTTACTCTCCCATCAACTTGGTTACCTGAACCGACACAAACCAAAGTATTCTTACACAGTAGCGAACCCACGTTCAACTTTACGGATTCACATGACACCGTACAAAGTATAAATAGTGGTTTTGTTCTTATACAGTAGAGACTAAATTTGGATCAGCTGGTTGATATCTAGGTTAATTCTATCATCTACACATGACACCGGTTAAGTTTTATGGACAGTTGGCCTTCATCCAAGTCATGTTCTCACATCTTAACCAAAGATCTTTCATGTAGACGAAGCTTTAACGGATAATACATAGTAAAAAATTTGATTCTAAAAATATATCTAAAAAATTAGGATACTCGTAAAATTATTTGTTTATGAATACTATTTATAAAAATTCAGGCTACATCAAACTTTTTATATTTGTTGAAATCTTTCGAAATCTAAAAAAAATATAGAGACAAAAACTAAATCATTAATCAATGAAAAAATTTCAATGTTAAACATTTAACCTAAAAAACATTTTATATTTTAACCTCAAAAATTCTAAACAATAAATAAACCATCAATATTATCGCGGTGTAGCCATATGGTGATGGATAATCATCCTGTTTGATTTGTAGATTTGATCCATTTATAGAGAGTCAGTCACATATTTCAGATAGAAAATAAATCTTAATTTTTCTGTAATGGAAACAATTCATGGATGCTGCTAATTTATAGCATGCATGTTACCATAAAAGGATCCACATGCCACAACTCTCACAGTCACACACGAGAAGAGAAATTTGAGTCAATTGTTTGTGTGCATGACTATTGTTGGGCTTCGTGGCGTTGCATCAAATTGGCTTTGCAATAACTAGTGTATGTTTCTCGGTCAAAGCATTATATTAAAAGAAAATCTCGTGTGTTTGATTATTTCTTTCTTGGATCTTTTGGTCAACTACATCAAGCGAGTTTCGAGTGACAGTTTCATAGCGTTGACTCTATCCACATTTATGCAACTCCCCCAACCATAGATAACGGATAAGAGATTACTCAAAATGAAAGCGAGATGTTCTAAACTCGTCTGGCGTTTCTTAAGAAGACGACATTAGATGAAGCGTGATTAGGGAAATTGACGTAGACATTGGGCCTTTTTGACAAATAACCAACTTTGGCCCAAATTGTTCTTTTGTGGTTTTCAGTTTGTTTTCTTGTTACATCTTTTTCTTCGGCTTTGTTTTGTTAAATGTCTCGTCGTCGGTTTGGCCACTGAGAGGTCGGGATCGTTGTTCATTATTACACAGCCCCACCCGTAAATTAAAATCTTTAGTATCAGAATCATGAATCCCATCTATAATATGTTCAAATCGTTTCGAAAATTCGAAAATTTGGACATATCCATAAACAGATATGAAAATTTGTTCTAGCTAAGCTCAAATACTTTTGTGTATATTGAAATAAACCAAAATATAACCGAATTATCCGAAGTGTCAATCCTTAGATGTTAACTAATATTGTCAAAATTTGTTGATTGAAACTAGACGGCATTACAGCTCAGGGCGTTTGTACTTTTGTTAATAGATGATGATAGCACCATCCTCTATGGTCCAACTTAATTATATATTTCCAAACATGAATGCTTCATCCCGATAATTTAGAGTTTATATTATACCAAGACTTGGCTTAGCACCTTAACAGTTTGAATAATCATTTTCTCTAAACTAATGAATTTATATGTTTATATCATGCATCTACACATGACTTGGAGGATAACTGTCCATGAAACTTAACATAGTATTATATTTTACCAGATTATTAGTTGGATGGTCCAAATATTATTACTTATCTTAGAATCAATTATTGTGTGAGATGAACCGATTAAAACTATCATGAACATTGTAATACTTGCGTTAGTACTATATATATTGTGTTTGGATCAAAACCAATTGCATAGAAGAAAAATAGAGGTTTTTGATGTAAGAATTACTAAAGAGTCTTTTTTTTTTTACTGAATAATCTTTGAACTTTGTATGTAGACCCATAGTATAATCTTCAAATTCAAACTACAAAATAGTCTAAAAACTAGTCTCACCGGCAGAACAAATTATTTGGGCAACTAGGCAATGTAGAGAGACGTGAGATATCTAAGAGGCGATAGGGACACGTGTATGCTAATGATTTGATTAAAAAATCGAAATTGGATTCTGAGGGATGATTTGTTGACGTAGCGAAGCCAGAGACCACGAGGTTTAAGAAAGAAGGATCACCACATATTTGGACTGGGCCAATCCATGACATGTTCCTACTTTTCCTAACTTCCATGGCTCCCACATCTCTCTACTCGTACATCCACTTTTTTTTTTTTCAATTATATATATATATATATATATATTTTGAAGATTTTCTTATCTGTCAATGATTCACATGCACTGCTTTTTCTTCTATATTCAGCATTTCCTTCCTTTAATTCAGAATTTTTAGGCTTTTAACATGTGAAACCTTTATATTCATATCACTGTCTCATAAACCAAACCAAAAGTAAGATTGTGATTTTTGTTATCCTTGACCGATTCACTCTACCAATTTGTGCCAACAATCGAATGAATGTTATCGGATATTATGTTAGAGGACGATCGATTGGCTCGTTTTTTGGACAAAACATTGGTTAATACTGAATTTATATGATAATTAAACGTATCACTGGATCTATTCGTTTATTCGTCTGCCACATTTTGTCCTGACTTTTATCTTCAGTTGCCATGAGATTGCTTACTCATAACAGCTTTCTTCTGACAATATATCTCTCATGTCCCTCGTTTTATATTA
This sequence comes from Eutrema salsugineum, assembly GCF_000478725.1. Classification (NCBI taxonomy): domain Eukaryota; kingdom Viridiplantae; phylum Streptophyta; class Magnoliopsida; order Brassicales; family Brassicaceae; genus Eutrema; species Eutrema salsugineum. The sequence goes on along the minus strand of NW_006256908.1, from coordinate 5,779,617 downwards.
CGAGTATATGATCTATTACTATTAATCTGCATGTTTTGTGGTTTTCAATGTTTTAAATCATGCATATCACCCTAACATTTACGAGTAAAACAGTAGTTATTATTCTAATGCAAGTAATTAGGTAGCTAAATTAGTAAGTAACAAATATCGCTGCAAATAGTTGTAGTAACTAGTAAACATCTACGTACCAAGCATGAAGCATGTTGTAAAAAGTGACATTTAATAGTAGGTTAAATATTCAAAGATAAAATTTCATAAAACTAACTACAGAAAAGGTGTTACATGTTACCTACAACCATTAATATTACCAAGGGATCTTTAGCTATTACCTAAAACAGCGGTCAATTCAAGAATATATCCAAATATGGAAAAGTTAAAAGAAAAAAATGGTGAAAAAGGAAAGTAAACGATGAAGACCAACACAAAGATTAGAGTGAGTGGGTTAACTAAAAGAGATAATTATGAACAACATAACAAAACGACAAATAAAAACATTAGAAAAGAAATGAAGACAGAAGAAACCAAACGTACATATTTTCATAGCAAATGGGTGGATTGAATGGACCCACGTTAAATAATTTTCAATATATAGACACTCTACAACTATGCCTCTATCGTCTCCTTCACTTCACAACCAATAAAAATGGCGACAGAAGGAAAAAACCCCATCAACATGAACACAATGTCTTCATCTCTTCAGAGAACCGGTCAATGGTACGAACCGGTCTAGTTTCACCTCTATACTCGCCGGAGAACTTTCCCGGCCGGCTTATCCCTAATCACTTTAAATTCTAACATGTATATTTGTATTAATGCAGGGTTTTCTCACAAGATATTCCAACCGATGTAGTAGTTGAAGTCGGAGAAGCCAATTTCTCTCTTCATAAGGTAGTTAACAACAAATCTTGGTTCTTGATTCACATCATTTTTAATATAAAAACAAAATGGTTTATTTCTTTCTTGGTGGTCTATAATTGTATATACAAACCATTAAGTTACATATTCCATTATGATTAATTTCAAGAAGTTTTATTATTCATTTCTTGATCTCATGTAGTTCATGCTAGTGGCGAAGAGTAACTACATAAGGAAGCTAATAATGGAATCCAAAGATAGCGACGTGACGAGAATTGATCTCTCGGATATCCCCGGAGGTCCAGAGATGTTCGAGAAAGCTGCTAAATTCTGTTACGGTGTTAACTTCGAGATTACCGTGCAGAACGTGGCGGCTCTTCATTGCGCCGCCGAGTTTCTTCAGATGACCGATAAGTACTGCGACAACAACCTCGCTGGTCGGACTCAAGATTTTCTTTCTCAGGTCGCTCTCTCTAGCCTCTCCGGAGCCATCGTCGTCCTCAAGTCTTGCGAGATTCTCCTTCCTATTTCTCGTGATCTTGGTATTGTTCGCCGTTGCGTTGACGTCGTCGGTGCTAAGGTTTTTAATAACTCATTCTCACTTATACTTTCTAAGTTTTAGATCTCGATTTTGGTTAGTATTTAGTTTTTCTTTTTCTTTGTTTCAGTCTTTACAGTTTACGCAGTAGTAATTAAAATAGACTCATATTAATTATTTAGAACGGTCTTATGCTATATGTCGTTATCTAGTAATTCTTTCAAAGAAATTTAAGTTTCCTAAGTGACAAAAGCTAAGTATTCGTTTATGTTGACGTTTACATTGCAAAAAAATAGTTGGCTTTTCAAATGATTTTGGGATTAGTTTAGGTTTCGGTTTAACATCCAAATTTTATTAAGAAAGGAAAAAAAAATAGATTGTTTTATTTGTTTTTAAGTGGTTTCTTCTACTTGAAACATGAATATATTACCCTTTTTGGGATTTAGATTATAAATTAGATAAAATCTTCTTACTTGTAGTTTCAGATACGATAGAGATTTTTTTTTTTTAAAATTCGGTTTCGGTGTTTTGTGTATACTGAACACACTTATTTCTATGTACTCTGTTTCAGTTCCGTGAGTCTCAAGTATCGATAGTTTTGCCTCCATGAGTTTTTGTAGTGCTTATTACATTAACTGATACAAGTTTTGGTTTTGTTTATTTTTGGTATTAAAAAGGCTTGCAACGAGGCAATGTTTCCGTGTCGATCACCACCGAATTGGTGGACAGAGGAGCTCTGTATCTTAGACGTTGACTTCTTCTCCGACGTCGTAGCTTCCATGAAACAGAGAGGCCTGAAACCTTCTTCCTTAGCCTCTGCAATCATCACCTACACCGAGAAATCCTTAAGAGACCTCGTCAGAGACCATTCCGGCAGAGGAATCAAGTATTCCGATCCCGAAAACAACGGCTCCGACGAGAGATCCCAACAGAGAGATCTCGTTGAATCAATCGTCACTCTCTTACCTTCAGACAAAGGGCTTTTCCCTGTCAACTTCCTCTGTTCTCTCCTCCGTTGCGCCGTCTTCTTGGACACCTCACTCACCAGCAAGAACGAGCTCGAGAAACGAATCTCCGTCGTCCTCGAGCACGTCTCCGTCGACGATCTCTTGATCCCGTCTTTCACCTACGACGGCGAACGGTTACTAGACCTCGACAGCGTCAGAAGAATCATCTCTGTTTTCGTCGAGAAAGAGAAAAACGTCGGAGTTTTCAACGGCGGAGATTTCAACAGAGGATTATGCTCTGTTTCTCTCCAGAGAGTTTCGAAGACAGTTGATTCTTACTTAGCAGAGATCGCTAGCTACGGAGAGCTAACCATCTCCGAGTTCGACGCGATCGCGAATCTCGTTCCCAATCCGCTAGAAAATCAGACGACGATCTTACAGAGCCATTGACATCTTCTTGAAAGCTCATCCGAATCTGACGAGATCGAGAGAGAGAAAGTGTGTAGCTCAATGGATCCTCTCAAGCTTTCTACGACGCACGTCTCACGCTTCGCAGAACAAGAGATTACCTGTAAACATCGTTCTCCACGCGCTTTACTACGACCAGTTAAAGCTAAGAAGCGGGGTTGAAGATAAAGAAGGAGCAGTGGTTATGGTCCCCGAGGCTTTAGCGACACGTGGACAGGTTAAAGCTGATACTTCGTTGGCTAAAGAGAACGAAGCTTTGAGGAGTGAGCTGATGAAGATGAAGATGTATGTTTCTGATCTGCAGAAGAATAAACAGAGTGGTGGTGGTGGTGCAGGAGCTTCTTCTTCGAATTCATCGTCGTTGGTGAACAGTAAGAAGAGCAACAAACCTACTTTCTTCTCTTCTGTTTCGAAGAAACTTGGGAAGTTGAATCCTTTTAGACATGGGTCTAAAGATACTTCGAACATTGATGAAGATCTTGCTGGTGTTGATATTACTAAGCCAAGAAGACGAAGATTCTCAATCTCTTAGAAGAGTAAAAGAAACGTTTGATCATTTACCTTTTCTGTGTTTTTGGTCTGTGTGTGTGTGTTTTTGTGTATAACTCCTTTAGTTTAGTGTGCTCTCTTTTTTTTTTCATTTTTTTTTCCTTTTGATGCGTGACTTTTGTTTTTGGAAGGTGTGTTTATTGTTTAATAATGAGTTTGGGATATTCGAAATTTCGAACTAAGAACAGAAAATATATACCAGCTTAAATAATTTTTGATGTATGATCTATATATGCATGCCGCATCAATGAAGGTATTTTTCATTTCTCGCTGACTTTGGCATTAGATTTTTAGTACATTGTAATTGTAATGACTGAAAATTATTGCACCTTTTAGAAATAAAAAAAAAAAATCTAAGGAAATTTATCATTTATGTATGTAATATTAAATCACATCTATCAAATTAAACATAATATTAATTAATAAAAATAGAATATAATACAAAAATTCTGCGATTTAGTCAAGTTTATAATAAATCAAAATTGTAACGCTATGTAGTCTTTTCCAGTTTTTGTTCTTGATGGACTCTAGACCGATTGCAAAATCCCATAGTAAAAACAGATTGGCCCATTACATATCTCAGGAAAATCCTAACCCTAACCAAATCGAACCTATTGTTTAGATCGAAGATATTACTATCAAGACCATCTTCTTTTTCCGCTGACTTCAATTTCTGATTTGTTCATCTCTGTTTCTTCGATATCTCATCTTCTTTCCGTATAATCATGGACGAACCTGAATATAACCTGCAGCATTTACATTTCCATGATAAGATTTTGGAATTTCTTTTGATTATCTTTGGTGTTTGAATGGTGATAGTATTGAACATCTCCTTCTCTCGTTTAGATATTGTTTAGATCGAAGATATTACTATCAAGACCATCTTCTTTTTCCCGCTGATTTCAACTTCCGATTTGTTCATTTCTGTTTCTTCAATATCTCATCGTCTTTCCGTAAAATCATGGACGAACCTGAATGTAACCTGCAACATTTACATTTCCATGGTAAGATTTTGGAATTTCTTTTGATTACCTTTAGTGTTTGAATGGTGATAGTATCGAACATCTCCTTCTCTTATTGAATGGATATTAATGACTGGTTCTGGCTTGGAAGATCTGTTCTCTCGTTTCTGACCGTAGAAGACATACAGATTTTTTACGACAGAAAAGATAAACTCCCTACTCTCAAAAGCAGCATACGCCTCCTGTGAAGGTCGGATTATTTGTGAAATTTTGCAAGGCTTTTCAGGACAGGGAGAATGAATGAGATTTAAAAGGGGAATCTGGTGCGTTGGAGGAAGGTGATGATCCCATTGGCTTCAATGAGAAATTCTCAAGAGTTGAGAAACGATTCTATAAATGTGTGTATAGCTCTAACAGGTAATTTTTTGTGTAAGTTCATCTGTATTCTTCATTTTGTTGATGGATTTTGTTGATTCTGTATTCTATTTTGTTGATTCTATTTGTTGAATGGATTTTTCGGTTTTAATTTGATGATTGGTTCCAGGTTTGGAAGATCTGCTCTCTCCATCATAAACTAAGTTTATGTGCCGATTTATGACAGAAAAAATTTATGACAAAATTCATAAACCCTAACTAAATTATATTTTTTTGTTTTAGAAAATTTTCAAACAATAAAATACAAAGATTTAAAAATAAAATCAGAAACTCAGTTTCTGTGGCTGGTCTAACTGTCCATTATACTAAATAATCAATATATAAGACCTGAGATTATCGATTGGGCTTAGTTGGCCCATAAAACCACTTATCTTGTCATTTTTATGTTTTAGGCCTTTTATTGTTCTTATATGTAGCTCCAAAACTCATTGTAAAAAGTAATCAATCAATTAATCAAACACAAACTTTCTCTTCTCTGTGATCGTCACTGGCTTTCACCGGATAAGTCACCGGCTTATCCCCTTTCTTTCTTCTATCTCTTCTCCTCTAATCCTATTCTTCCGATAACCCGATCACCAGGCTTATCAATGGTATCAGAGCCATCGTTGCCTCTCGACTGTGGGAAAATGGGTGTCACACTTGAGCATCTCCAACTGATGTTCAAGCAATGAACGAAGCTGCAGCATCAACGTGTGACGGAGCTCGAGTTCCAGCAAAGCCACGAGACAGTTCCAGAGAAACCAAAAGTGATGGAAAACTTCGACCAACCTGTGAGGAATTTCGTCGAGCATTTGGCGGGTCAGAAACAGGAAGTTTCGATGGTGGTTTCTTCAACAGAAAATCCAAAGATGGAGTTGAATGATGACGGGGGTTTTGAGTTTGTGGGTGCTTGGATTCAGAAAACGGTGAGCAAAGTTGCTCCAAGATGCAAGTTTGCTGATACACTTCTGGCGAGAAAAAATCTAGGAGTTAGAAAGATTCATGTCAAAAGTCGGTATCACAAGGCTCGGAAGAAGAACTCTACTCAGAGCACACCACGTCGTGAATTGGTGCGAGTTCTTAAGTGTTACGGGTTGTTTAGGCGCTGCTCAGTTTTTAGAGATCGTTTAAAGAAACGCAAGGTGGAGAGAGCACACTTCAAGGAAAGCATATCGATGAGTGGTTCAGGCGTGAAACGTGATTCTCATCTTTTTTTCTATGGGTTTCAATCACGTGATCCTATAGACTCTTGTAGTCATGATGTAAAGATGATGGTGGAAGGCCAAAAAGACTTGTTGGGTCAAGAAATAGTCGCGGATGTCGTTCCAGAGCCAGAACTGAGAGGCTCACGTGTTGAAAAAGATCTGAAGGACCACAACCCATTTGTTAGGGCTGTAGAAGAGTTGGAACATGAGGACTTACATGACGACATGTGACGCCAGAAACCTAATCACGGTGGTGATGAGAAGAGTGTAGTAGAGAGTGGGTTTCAAGGAACAGCTCACGGGGTTGATAAAAACAAATGGGTTTCTCCACAAGTGAGATGTTCTGCGTCTTCACGAGGCCAAGCTAAGACCTTCATGGAGCTGGGAAAAATCAGTAAATTAAAAGAAAAAGGTCAAGGAATCATTCTACCTTTTCAAGATGTTCATATAGCGGAGGATTACATTATGTTGTCCTCAAAGCTTAATGATGTGGGTCAACTCTTGCTGGAGTTTTGTGCAACTGAGAAACCAACTAGTAGTTTGTTTCGGATTGCCTTGTTTGGTTGTGCGTGGGATCCAGGTGAAACACGGGTTGAGAAAGCTTTGTGGGACAAATTAAACAAGAAGCTGATGGCGAATGAAACGGATACTAAGGCTGAAAAGGTTCCTAAGCTAACAAAGTTGAATCACAGGATCAGTTTTCAGGAAATAAGAGTAACACTGGTGTTACAAAGCAATTACGAGTGGTTTGTTGGATCAAAAAGAGAGATATCTGGAAATGCTTATTTTCGAGGGTTCAACCAAGTCTTTTGGTGTGGAATTAACCTCGGTGAGGGTACAGCTCAGAAAAATCAATATTGGGAACTATGTGCAGAAGGTTTGGATGCAGAGCTTTGTCAGAGTGATGAAGCTCCACCGAAAAAAATCTCGGGTAAACGACCTTGTGATCCAGGTCAGTTAAGAAAGCTACGTCTGCCACTCTTGCAAGTAGGGAGTCCTAAGCAGAATTGGAGTGGAGTACAGCCTTGCCAAGTGGGGTGTAGATCACTGCAGATGGTAACCCAAGTGAGCCATACTAAAAGAGGTGAGGTTAGAACCTGCAAAAACAAAGATGAATCTATTGGTTATGAGGTAAAGATGCATGATAAGGGGCCGAAATGGAGAATACAGGTGCCTGTATGGACATCGCATTGCTATTTAATGGAGGATCATAAGCGTCTGTACCTGCTGCAAGCTTCAGAAGCTTTTGTGTTGAGTCTAGTTCAGAAGCTTAGCCACACTGGGTTATGGGAGTTTGTGAAAGAAAATTTTGAAGTGTCTAATGAACTTTCAATGAAGGATTCCGCAAGGAAAAAGGAGCTTCAAATCGATGGTCATACTTCTCTTACTTCTGTGCAGAGATTGGTGAATTGTGAAGTCTCACCAATACCACTGCGGCTCTCGAACTTTTTGTTATTACACCTTGAGGACAAGGTGTGTCTTTCAGAGGCGAGTAAGGACATGGGCAGAAGATTGGGTGGTAATGCAGAGCTTGTTAAGTGGTTCGAAGCTCCATTAGAGATAGTTCCGGGTAAACGATCTCATGATCCAGGCACTCATGAAAAGCTGTTGAGCCTTGTGTCTATGCAGGATGTTGAGAAACATACTAAGGATGAACTAGGGGTCAAGAAAGAAAAACCAGATTCGAACAAAGAGAAGAGGCCCAGGGTTAATGGTCCTATATTGGGCATAAGGTTGTGTTTTGATTGATTTCGGAGCAGCGAATAACTTCATGTTCGAGGGAGTGTATCTCTTTCTGTTTCTTAAGGACCAAGTGGGTTCTGTTTTAGAGTATCGCAGGAGACTTGAAGCTAGAAGCTTTTCTATGATCAAAAAAGAAGATGATTCTGACCACACACTCAAGTTTCTAAGCGACGTCAAATGGGTTACACCAAGTTCTAGTGGATTATTAGCAAGCAGATGTCAGAAGAAGAATGAGGGAACTGAAGCAAAGGAGAAGACTCATGTTGGAAATTTGATAATCCACTAGCTCGTGGCAATAACCTTCTCTTATATTTTATTATTGCGGAGATGAAATTTGAGAACAATGATTTTCTCATTGTCGGGATTGAGGATATTGCCGGAAGGATCATGTTTTCCATGTTGAACATGGGTTATTTTAAAAACCTTTTGCTGAATGTCGCATTTATGAAGTGTTCAACTTGCAAAGGCCACCAGAGTCGTAGTTGCTGCAAAACGAAGAAAAGAAAGACTCACATATAGCTTCAAGGGTGAAATCTAAAGTTGCTCAGGTGGACAGTCTGATTAAGTGGATTAGAAGCTTACTACTGAGCTCTGGTTTGGATTGGAAAAGACAGATCAAGTGGGTAGAGTCTTTTGAGGATCCTTCAGTTTCGATCTTTACTTATCCGGTGTTCCATTCTCTGAGGCCGCCAGAGGGAGCATTTGGCGAAGTGGGTACAAGGTCAGACTCAAAAGTTTTTCACTTGCTGAATTTGATATTGTCTGCACCAATGGAGGGTAAAGCAAATGTTGGGAAGCTGCTATATAACCTTGTTTTTAGAGCGTGGAAAGCTTTTGAAGCCGTTGGGTTTGCAAAAATAGTAGGTGTGGGTTACAAGAAGCTAATTACTGTGGGAGTTTTCTTCCCCTACCTTCCACCTTGAGGACAAGGTGGTTCTTCACGGCGGGAGTATTGATAAGACCCGAGATTATCGATTGGGCTTAGTTGGCCCATAAAACCACTTTATCTTGTCATTCTTTTGTTTTAGGTCTTTTATTGTTCTTATATGTAGCTCCAAAACTCATTGTAGAAAACAATCAATCTATTAATCTATTAATCAAACACAAACTTTCTCTTCTCTGTGATCGTCACTGGCTTTCACCGGATAAGTCACCGGCTTATCCCCTTCTCCCCTTTCTTTCTTCTATCTCTTCTCCTCTAATCCTATTCTTCCGATAACCCGATCACCGGGCTTATCAAAACTCAGTTTATGTGGCTGGTTTAACTGTCCATTATACTAAGTAGTCAATATATATTTATCATTTATATAAACTTGTGCCGATTTAGGACAGAAAAAATTTATGACAAAATTCATACACCCTAACTGAATCATATTTTTTGTTTTAGAAAATTTTCAAACAATAAAATACAAAAATTTAAGAATAAAGAATCATTATTCTAGATAAATATCAATAACGATGACCTTTTTTTTTATAAATATGAACTTAGGAAATAAAATCTACTATATATGTGATCATAATCGTGAAAGTATAACTTTCCATCCTCAAAGAAAATATAATTTATCATCCCAGAATAAAAACTTTAGACTAAAGGAATCATCAATCACCAAACGAAGTATTCGTTTGTGTTGACGTTTAAACTGCAAAGAAATAGTTGGCTTTTCAAATGTTTTTGGGATTAGTTTGGGTTTCGATTCAACATCCACATATCATTACAAAAAAACTTAAAAACTAAGTGTCATATTAGTAGTTTTTAGTGGTTTATTCTACATATAAACATAAATCCATTAACCATATTGGGATTTAGATTAGAATCTAGACCAACTATTACTTGTAGTTTCAGATTCGATAGAGACTCTCTCTTTTTTATTTTTAAATTCGGTTTAGGTGTTTTGTCTACTGAATACTCTTTCTTCTATGTTACTCTGTTTCAGTTCCGTGAGTCTCAAGTATTCTCAACACCAGTCAAAAACCGTGAGGGATAAGTATGGAATGTGAAATAATTGATTGAAGAAAACTGGAAGAGAAAAAATCGGGGATTTCTAATTTTAGGTCACTGAATTTGGGTTCTGTTTTGTTTTTTGTTTTGATAATAATAATAAAGCCAACAATAGATTAACGAATCAGATTCGTTGGGGGAAGAAAGATCCAGCCTTGATCTACCGTTAAGAGATTTATGACCCTTGAAGTTTATCTTCCAACCAGCATTTTCTGGGATTTGAGAGAGAGACAAAATCTGACTTTCATGAAATCCAAAACAGAGCTCCAATGTCGGAGCCGCTTCCTCCTCCTCCTCCTCCACCTCCAAGGAGGACTTGCGGATTCGGTGATCCCGCATTGGTATTCCCTGAGTTTGCTTCAAAACAATGCGTGCTCGAGAAAGTCCTAGAGGAAGATGGAGAAGGAGAAGATAGCAGCTACGGTAAAGGCTCTTTTGACCTGAGTTCAAGGTTCTCAAGCCCTTCAATCTCTAGAAACGAGTTTGGTATTGTCGAAAATCCCCAAAAGGCTCCACCTTTAAAGCTTCCACCTTCTGGGTTGAGAGAATCGTCGTTGAAACTCTCTGGCTTCAGAGAGGAAGAAGATATTGACCGGAGTAGAAACTCAGGCTCCTTTGTGGATCGTATCGGTAGAGAGGAGAAGAGAAAATGCTCTGGATGTTTCAGAAAATGCTGCGCATGCACCTGCATGTTTCTCTCCATTGTTCTTATCATTGTTTTGTTGACAGGATTGTCTGTGAACTCTTCGATCAAATCTAGACTGCCTCTGGTTTTTGTCACGAACCTCAAGTTCTCGAGGCTGGATTTCGCCAACTCAACGACGGATCTTCTCTTGAATGCGAACTTGAAGACGGTTCTTCAGCTTTCTAACAAAAACGACAAGACTTTGCTGTATTACAGCCCCATGAAAGCTTCTGTGTCTTCTGAGAACATAAACCTCGGGCAAAAGACGCTTCTTGGATTCACGCAAAGCCCTGGAAACGATACTTACTTGATGATTCCCACCAGGCTTAGAAAGGCCAAGGTCTATGATGTTGATGCTTCGTTGCTGAGGAACAAAGAGAAGAAGCTTGAAGCTGTGGTTAATGTGTTTGTGAGTGGGAAGTTGGGTTTTGATTGGTTGGGGTTTAGGGTTCATTTACCAATTGTTATTGCGTGCGAAAATGTGAATCAGAGTGATGTGATAAAGGCACTCAAGCCCAAGTGTGATGTTCGAATCTTTTCCCAATGAGAGTGATTATTACACCAAACAAGCCTTTGATCTTTGTTTTGTTTTTTTTTTTGTTTTTGGATCCAGTTTTCTTGTTGTAGATGGAATAACATAGAAAAAAAAAAAAGAGAAGTGATAAACTTTTGTTTCTCTTAAATTAACATCAAGAATTCACAAAGTTATTACCTTTTTTTCCCTCTCCTTTGCATAATCGTGGTTTGTGGTTTCTTTCTAGTTCTAAATTATGGGTATCTTTCACTATCTACTTTAACTCGTAAATATATAATTATGTACGTAAGTTTGTTGAAAGTTTGTTGAAGGTTGGATTAATATCAGAAGATATGGGTTTCACCATCTCTCTAAGTCTAGAGAGATTGAACGAAGCTCGAATCACGATGAAGCCACATGCAAAATCTTGGGGGTTGAAGATCCGCCATTAATGCTCTCTCATATCATAACACAATTATTCAGTTTTCTTCTTTAAAAAAAAAAAAAAAAAAAAAAAAAACTTGTGGAAATTACCCATTAAAAAAAGCAGGTGAGTAGCGGTGGAGTAAAGACGTGTTAGAGAAAACGTATTCACATTCAGAGCCGCGTTTCCAATATTCAAGATTCATGTGAGAAACTAACTCTCGATTACTAATAATATTTTTATCTATAGAGAACGTGATATAAAGATGATTAGTTTTTGATTAGACTAATCGTCTTCAAAGCTTAGGATATAACAGCTTAAGGAGACCATTCTTTGAATATCAATCACAAGCTCTCTGTTCTTTCTGCATCTGAGTAAAGTAAGCTTTTTTTTTTCTTAGTCTCCTACACTTTTTGTCTCTTCTTCTCTCTGCAATCTACAATTATATTATTAGTTTCTATCGATTTTTCTGATATAAATAAATTGCTGGTAATTAAAAGCTGAAACTTTATCTTTGGATATCTTGAGATTTGTGGCAAATGCCAAAATGGGTTGTTGAAGCTTCACGTGTCTCCTTTGCCACATGCGCAGTCCTCTCTTCTCCTCTTATCTCATCTAATTTGTCCCTACTCTTTCGATAAACTCAAGCAAATCTTCAATCCTGAGTCTTTGAACTTCAATTAATTTACCTGAGTTTTTCAAATGAGTGCAAAGGATTATTAGTGTATTATGAACCATCCTCGTTGACAATCTTGAATCTTCTTGTAGGGATTCCTGAGTTTCTCTGCACCCCTTCAAAGTCATGGCCTCCTCTGCGGTAATAAACAGTCGTGAGCTATTCACTCATTAGATCCTTTTGTTTGGTCTCTTGGTCCTAAGATTTTACTCACTTTGTCTGATGTGTTCCCAGGCTCTTGGAAAGAAGCAGTTTAAGAGGTCTATGACCAAGAAATCACACTCATGGTGGTGGGATAGTCACAATTGTCCCAAGAACTCAAAATGGCTTGCAGAGAATCTAGAGAGTATGTTGTCTCACTGATTCTTGAGATCTCCACTTAATGTAAATTACCAAAAAAAATCTGAACTTGTTCTTTCTTGTTCTTGTTTTGGCTTGTTCAGAGATGGATGACCGCGTGAACCACATGTTAAAGCTGATTGAAGAAGACGCAGACTCTTTTGCCAAGAAAGCTCAGATGTATTACCAGAAGCGTCCTGAGTTGATCCACCTTGTGGAGGAATTTTACCGCATGTATCGTGCATTGGCTGAGCGTTATGATCAAGCTAGTGGTGAGCTTCAGAAAAACCATCCGTCTGGGATGATACAGTCACAGAGCTCTCTTGAGCAATCATCTCCTACCTCTCAAGAGAAGTCGAGTCGCCGTCATAAAGAAGAGGAAGATTCATCATCTTTGACAGATTCCGGTTCTGATTCTGATTCTGATTCTAAATCGGTTCATGATCATTCCTCTGCCAATGATGATGATGGTGACGAGGCATTGATCCGTAGGATGGCTGAACTGGAGCTTGAGCTTCAAGAGACGAAACAGAAGCTCCTTCTCCAGCAGGAAAATGTTAATGGTGACAACAACATTGATCTCATTCACAAAGTTACTGTATACGAGGCAGAGCTTACAGAAGCTAATGAAAAGATGCGGAGGCACGAAGAAGAGATCTCTAAGCTAAAGATTGAGCTTAAGAGCTGCATGTCCTCTGAAAAAGATGCTCAACATAGCCTTGAGAAAAAGAGACTTGATTTGGATAAAGAGGGAACTGATGAAGATGCAGGAGCTACAAAAGTGAAGGCCTTAGAGGAAGAGTTGAGTATTGCGAAAGAGAAGCTTCAGAACTTTGCGAAAGAGACTTGTTTTCTGAAAACCGAGCTTGAGATGAGTAAAGCTGCAGAGGAGAAGCTGCAAAGGTTACAGCATGAGCTCGAGTTAGCTCAGAAAGACGCTGATACCCACATAAACAAGCTCAATGCAGAGAAGAAAGAAGTCTTGAAGTTGCAAGAGAGATTGGCAATGGTGAAGACTAGTTTACAGGACAGAGATAACGAGATAAGGGCACTGAAAACTGCAGTCTCTGACGCTGAACAGAAGATTTTCCCAGAGAAAGCACAGATAAAGGGAGAAATGTCAAAGCTGTTTGAAGAACGAAGCCAACTTGGAGAGCAACTGAGAGAGATGGAATCACGTGTAAGGCTGATCACGGAAGAGAAAACCGAAATGGAGGAGAAGCTTAGAGGAGAATCCGAGAAGGTTAGTGTAATGAGAGATGAAAGGGTTGGGTTAAGAGAAGAGATTGGGAAGAGAGAAGATAAGATTAAAGAAATGGAAAAGCATATGAAGGAGCTTCACATGGAGCAAGTGAGGCTGAGAAGACGGTCAAGTGAGCTTGGAGAAGAAGTGGCGAAGACAAGAGTGGCTGCATCGGAAGTGGCTGAGCAGAAAAGAGAAGCGATAAGACAGCTTTGCATGTCTCTGGACCATTACAAAGATGGGTACGAGAGGCTTTGGAAGGTTGTTACAGGACATAAGAGAGGAGTGGTTTTAGCAATATGAAGTTTGGCTAAGAGTAGTGAAAGGAACAAAAATGACTTTGTGTTTTATCTTTGATCCCACTAATGTCTAATATGTTGTGTTCTTTTGGGGTTAAAACTTGTTAGTTGGTATTGTAAACAAGAGATGAATAATGTATTGTTGATACTAAATAGTAACAATCAGTGGTAATATCAACAATATTGTTTATCTCTATCTATACACAAAAACATACACACATAAAAATGCCATACAAAGCAAGAATAATTTACATTTTACGTTTAAAGAGTATACACATGTTTTTTAAAAAGTAAATGCCATACAAGGCAAAGATAGCTAAACAATTCTAGCTCCTGGCTAATGGGCCCAGAGTGCAATATGTGTATAGGCCCCGAGTAATGCAACAACGTGGTTGCAAAAGAGAAAGTGATGTGGAATAATATATGGAGACAAATTTGGGCAATGGTGGATTTGGTGAGAGGTAGGTAACACCATTGGTTCTTCATGTCGCTGTCTTATGTGGTAGGTGTGTATCCCATTTCTTTTTATTATATGACTATTTTACAATTTCTTTTTTTTTCCTATCCTAAATACGCCACATATATATTAAATTCCATGACGAGTGTATGAGATTAAACTATATACTTATTAATTTGAAGTCAATAGAGTGGTTGTTGCCAAATTGACTCATGACATTGAGAGACTTCATGGATGTGTATGCGCCAAATGCAGAGCCCTGTACTGTGCTTCGCGTTTATTTTAACCACCACTACTTCTTTTGAAAAAATAATTATAAAAGAATTCTTAACGGTGTTAACTCTGACGGGCGTCTTGAGACGTTCAAATTCAGACCACCGCTCAATTACTGTTTTACACCTTTTTCTCGCCGTGACGGATTTAACTTCCTGTGTTCATTTTTGTCTCCTATGACTTTTTTTTGTTTTGTTTCTTACATGTTTTTTTGTATGCATTGTCCCCAAATAATGGATTAATGGTCCAAGGCTGATTGTTTTACACTTGTTCGATATCCCAAATCTAAAAATGATAAAACAGTGTTATTTTATTTCATTGAATTAAAAAGTCAGCGCAATTTTATCTTCTTTTCATACCTGATAATCGGTAAATTTTAAAATAAAAATTTTAATTAAGGTAAGTCAAAATAAATTGATTTTTTTAAAAAATTTTAACTTAAAAAACTGGTTGTCGATTAGTTTTAAGATCTGAATTTTTTAAAATTTAATCAAACTTAAATTTTTTGTATATTATATTATATTATACATTTTTTTTGGTTTTAAATTATATTATATTATACATTTGTAAATCACTTTTTCATATTGATTTATTGCAAAATGTCAACTCGTAAACCCAAATAAAGAATTGTCAAAGCAGAGAAAAAAACGTAATGCATCGCCTCTCCATTCATAAACATTAGTAATTTAATTAAGGAATATCACCAGAAATAAATAAAGAACTGAAAATCGATACAAAATCCAAAACATCTGGGCAGATGTATATAGTATTAGTTTCCCTAATCGAAACGTAAATATTGTAATGAAAACTGTCCTTATAATTAAGTATTGAATAGAACAAAAAAAGAAAGATAAAAACACACACACAAAAAGTCTAAAACAATTGGCTACTCATAGAAAGTTTACGTTAATAGCTCACCTGTTTTGAAATCCCTTTAGACAACCTTTAATCTCTTAAACAAAAGTACAAAACAATGTAGCTTTATTGAACGTGCATCTACAATTTATGACATTGCTATAACAGATAATTTATTGTTTGCAAGAGATTGTTCCTCAAGAGCTTGGATTCATCGCTTTATGTTCTTTGTCTCTCCTAATGAATGCGAGTTTACTAACTTGTTTTTATCATTTTCCGTCACGTGCGAATGTCAAGGTTTTTCTTATGAGTGTTTACGAGTGTAAGTGTGAGAAACTCCTTCCTTACAATAGGTGAATTAGCTGCTGACCAATGACCAAGTTAATGCATAAGTGTACAAATTTGGTAAAGGGGATAGGTTGAGTGATTTTTATTATCAAATTGATGTTTGTGCGTGGGAGAGATGTAACAAAACGCAAGTTAGTTAGGTAAGAGATCGAATAACGAGAAGAACACAATAGTAATATGTTGTTGAATAAAGGTATACTTATATGGAACGGACCAGATAGATCCGACATAAGATTTAGGATTTTTTGTTTCTTTCCTTACCTCTCTCGTGGAAGATATCATAGCTTGAATGAAATATTGTTTCTACAAGGTTTATTCATATATATGATTCATAATCATAGAATTAGGAACCTCCTAAACATTTTTATAATCAAATAACTAGATAGCTTGCCCGCGCCCTGCGCAGGCCGCAGGGTTTCAAAACCTTGTCAAACTGATTATGTGGTATTAAAATCATTTGAGAATAATTTTTCTTTTAAATGTATAAAATTAATTGTCAAAGACTCTCTGATCATGATCATAGAGTTTCTTATCAAAAGATAATGTAATATATCCGATCTTTTTGGCTATAATGCTCGTATATATAAATGTGTAATTAGAAGTTGATTCACTTGTAAATGTTTAATTTGACTATGCATATACCTTACATGAAAAACTACATGATTTGTAAGAAACTTAAAAACAGAGCAAATAGTCTAAAACAAATAATAAGAGCACCTAGAAAACAATCATTATTCAAAAATGTAAAACAAAATATTATGTTATAAACCAAATAAATTTTAAATAACTATTTGAGACATATATGAAAAAAATAAAGCAAACCCAAAAGAGTAAACACGACCCAAAATTAAAAACCTAAATGCAATAGTAAATAAGTATATGAAACTCACAAACCAACTGAACTAAGACAAACACGAGTTTCATATAATCGTTTGTCATCTTTTTCCCTCCGATTACCT